>NW_022437020.1:5315768-5769171 GCF_009761245.1 Sapajus apella | reverse complement strand
GGGGGTACACATAAGGAAGAAGAAAAAACCTTTTTCTCACCATCTCATGCTTTATTTACCCTAAATTTCTGTCCTCTGTTGTGCCATTTTTTAAAGCTCCATCCCTTGCTGAGATGTTTACATGGCCAAAGAGAGCAGCAGAGGCTCCTGGGCTTGAAGGGAGGAAGCAGTCTGCTGAGACACCATTCCCTTCAGCATTTTTGGGTCAGCGCTGCTGACATGATAAGTCCATGCATCCATATGTATCCAAATTTTCTGTGTGTGCTTTTTAAAAGCACAAAATTAGAGTCATCTCACTCTTTTGAAATGGCCCACTTCCCAAGAAGAATGGGAGGGGGAACAGAATAGAAAAATCTTAATGAAGCAGGAGAGGAGCCAGACCCAAGGTGCGAGCTTGCTATTGTGGCTGAGGCTCTCTTGCACACGCCCACTGAAAGGCCTTGCTGCCTGCCAAGTCCCGCTTTCTCTACACGCAGATTCAACAGAGAACAGTGCAGGAAACACTGGCACCAGGAGAGGTCTTGCCTCCGCCTCCTCCTGCTCCAGAGCCGAGTGTTTTCCCCAAGGTTTGGGAACCAGGGAACTATGCCATACTGAAATAAAAAGCACCAGGCAGAGCTGACATTTTCATCCACCCAAATTTCTAAATGAGTTCGTGGGGAAGATAGCCACTAAATAAAGCCGGCAGTCACCTCTGAAATTGCATTCTGCATTCTGCTGCTGCAGAGCAGGTTATGGAAAGTGACAGTGAAGGGGTCCCGAATTTACTAAGAGTGGGAAGATCGCTTTTGGATCTGATTAGGTCAAAAAAGAGAATACAGCATATACAAAGTACACCCATAAATCAGTATTCACACTGGCTTGTGGCACACACTCTCCTGCACAGGGCACTGTGCTAGATGCCGAGGTCACATGGGGAACAGACTTAGTCCCAGTTCTCAATGGGGCTAACACTCCTGCAGGCTTGGGGTGAAAGGTCATAAAGACCAATGTATGCTAGGTAAAATCTTTCCAAATCAAGGAGGACAGGGCTGCCAACTAAGACTAGAAGGATTAGAAGGAAGAAACCAGGAATGGCATTAGGAGAGAAGGATGGATGGAGATGAGAAGAGATGGGGAAAATGCCATGGAGTATAAAAAAAAATGAAGTGTCCCAGAGCAGTGGTTCTCATTACAGGAATACTTTTGTCCTCCCCCTACCCCATCCTTTCATTGCCAGATCTGGCAATTTGGAGGGATATTTTTGGTTGTCTTAACAGGAGTAGGTAAAAGTCAGAGATGCAGCTTAATATCCTGCAACACCCCGGAGAGCTCCACCAGAAAGAATTAGCCAGAACAGGGGTTGATAGTGCCAAGGCCGAGAAACTCTAGCCTAGAAACAAGATTTGGGGCAGGATCACTTCTCAGAACCCTAAATAAAATAAATGACAGCCCATTCTTGGGTTAGGAAAGAAGTTAAAATGTGAGTTCCTTGTGCCATTTCTGGGTATTGGCGTGTTATTCTCACTCAATTTTCAGACAAATTTTTTCAGTAGATGAAGAGTTAGAACCAGGGGAAATCAGTAATGGGAGAAGGGGGGAAAAACACATGCATGTACTGAGATTTGCCAAACACTTTATAGCAGCAATGTCTTTACTCTTTGTTTGATAATTTCTGTCATTGTTTCTCCCAGTACCTCGGCATCTTAGGCCAAGCTATTGCTTTTAATCTTTTTGAAAAAAAAAAAAAAAAAAAAAAAAAAAAAAAAAAAAAACCAGAAGCAAGGAATGACTTGAGATACCATCAAAGTTGATCAATGAAAATTTTACAGATTATTAAAATAGTTAAAAATAGGATTACCCAAATAAGGCAAGTCGGGTAAAGATCCTAACATTTTGTTTGAATACTGAGATTATTTTGGTCACATTATCTGTGTTAAGACACTCGTAAATAGGCCCTGGCTTATACTTCAGCTCTCATCAGTATTAATATGAGAATAAAAGTGTGCCATAAGGATTCTGAGTCCACTAAGAACATTTCCTGGGAAACACCGACAGTGAAAGGCAGTGACATGTCTGGTTTGGACACTAAGATGTGATATAAAATCCCCCTTTCTCATTTCCTATCTTGACAATCCATACAACCCTTAAACAAAGGGGGCAAAATCACTTTTGGAAAATCTTCTTACAAAGTGTGAATATCTAATATCCCAGGCACATGGTCAGTTAATGTATTCTAGCATACATGAAGGAATTTGCTGAATGCTGACAGCACCGGGTAACACTTCATTTTACTATTGCATATTTATGAAATTAATGATATAATGCTTACCATCCCTCCTAACTTTAACTCTGGATGATGGTATTTGATCCTGTGGGAATGCACAGTCATTAAGCCCAGAATTAAATGCAAGAGTAATCTCAAATTTTGAGGAGGTGACAAAGAGAGATGAATATGAGAGACTACATTGTATATTAAATATAGGAGCTTAATGAGAGCAAAGCAAAACAAATAAGAAAATAAGCCAGGTATTTTTTCCCCAATATGCCAGCTAAGGTTTTATTTTTACAGAAGTGACCCATGCTCACTTATGTGATTGAGGGATTACCAAATGCCAAATCCTGTCAGCCTAAGTATACGTTTCATTTCCAGATGATTATATCTACCATAGATTCTGTGCCTCATTGTAAAAATCTGACATGCAAAATGTATGTTAGAATAAAAGGAAAAACTCCTTAATAGCCTGCCCGTGTTCTGTTAGCGAAAAAGGATTTTTATATACTCACAAAAATATTTTAGTTGATTATGGATCACAGATTTTCACTGTGGAGATATATAGGCATGATAGCATCATCAATTATCAGCTAATGAATATGGCAGCTATTTATAAATATCATATGCTTTTTCTCATTTTGAAAATCCAGCTTCAGTTAATAGATCAATGCCTCCATATTCAGTGAGTGATCCAAAAGTTCTCTATGTTTCATGAATGAAGTCCAGGATATTCTCACAATGGAACACCAAAATAAGAGTCAAACATCTGTCCAAAATCACTCAAGGTTGGACAAAATGTAAAATGAACATTCTTGTCATAGGGGACGCTGAATAAAAAGTTTGCATTCTAAATATTCAAGAACTGGTAGTAAGAGGTATCTTTAGTAGTTCACAACCACAAAATATGCTTGTTACTCTGGATCAGAGATGGTCAATAGCATTCATACAATAGATTGGTGGTGGTAGGAGAAGCTGTTGAGGCCAAGTGTGACCCACAGAAGGATTTTTCTTCAATGTCTGTTATGGGTATGAAAGTAGGAAACAGTGGCATGAACATTACATAATAGCCATGTCACTTCTGAATTATTTCTAATGATTGAAATGGTAAAGTTCTAGAAAAGGACCTCAAAAACTTTTCTTTAGCTAAATAGAATACTTTTGAATTTACTTATGGACATAAACCATGTTATATTTTTGATATTGTATAAAGCATACAATT
This sequence comes from Sapajus apella, assembly GCF_009761245.1. NCBI lineage: Eukaryota > Metazoa > Chordata > Mammalia > Primates > Cebidae > Sapajus > Sapajus apella. Next base: position 5,765,698 of record NW_022437020.1, on the reverse strand, counting down.
TATTTGTTTGCTACTTTTAGATGGTTGCATGAATTATAAGGATTCCAGAAAAAAAAAACTTATTTAAATTTTAATGCAGGACTCTCACTTTCCTTCCTCAAACACATCACAATAATTAGGAATTTATGTCCTGTCATGAGGCAACGTTTTAAGGAGACACTTCCTCTTTTACAGGCAAATTGAATGGTAGAAAAGTAATGCCAAACAAACTTGCCCTGGCCTTTCAACGATGTAACTAAGGCAAATTAATAAAAGTTATGCCTGCAAACAAGTAAGGCAATATAACGGTAACTCTCTGGAAATGCAGCCAGAAGTTCTAAAAGAAACCACAAGACAAAAAATATAGAAGAGAATTCAAACTGTAGGAGCAGCAACAGCCTCGGAAATGTCTTTGATCATTGGCAGAAGAGTTTACTCCAATAAAATTTCCACTGAAGCCAGTGCCTCAGGCCTTAGTTGCAGCTTCGGTGGGAATTAAGAAAGGTAGATGAAGCAGGTGGAAACTCTGTGAGGAAGCAGGAAGAGGCAGTCTTCTGATCCGTCCTACATAATTCTGCAAACAAGAGCAATCTTTACCTGGAAACAAGTTGAAATATAGAGCCTATCTCTGGCGCTGATTTTGGAGGCTATATCATACTGTATATACGTACATAATTACGCATGGATCCACCTCCATATACATTGCAGAAATCTTCCATTTAAAACGTATTTCCCTATAATGGTAAGGCTGTCTGAATTTCAATTAGGCGGTATGCTTAACACAGTTATTCTTTAAAAGGCTTGTGCACACATAGCCATCCAATATGCATTTAAAAAGTGCAGTTTGTCATTTGGTTGCTGAATTAGCACGGGAATCCGTATTTAAACTGCTAGCTGAATTCTAGGACAATAATAATGCTAAATAATAAAATATCTGCGAAGCATCGGCTGTGTTCCTTTATCTTAGGCAGCTACTGACTTGCAGTGAGGAGTGTACGGAAAACGAATAAACTATTAGACTGCATCTTTTATATTTTTTTGTATCTTTAAAAACTAAGATTTTTCACCTAACTACTAAGCTAGTTATGAAAGAGCCGCAGCCACCCTGGGCTTCTCCTCGCAAGAACAATGCGGCAAATGATCGAGGTGGTGCCGGCCAGGCTGATGACTCTATACGCTGCGTCCCGGCTCGATGACCCACAAATCTCCTTTGATATGCCAGGCAGGAGAAAGGGCTTGAAAGGATCGGGAGGAGAAGGGCCCGATGAAGCCATCATGTGACAAGAATCCTAAGACTGCCACGGAAAGGAAAAGAAAAAAAAAAAAAAAAAAAAAAAAAAAAAAAAAAAAAAAAAAAGCAAGAGCCGGGCAGGAGCCCGGCGCGGCTGATAGAGTCGTCGGAGCCGCCCGAGTGACCCGCTCGCTGAGCAGCCGGGGTGCCCGGACCACCGAGGACGCAGGCCGGCGCAGGCCAGGCGGAGCCCGGGAAGCAATCTTCGCTAAATTAAAGAAATCTCCATGGAAATTAGCATGAAACATTTTCTAATCTCCCGCTTTTCACTGCCGACAAGGGTCACTGGTTTAGCTTCCCTCTTATTTTATTATTCCCCAGTCACTTCCCCGGCGTCTTTAGACCCTTCCATCCTGCCACGGGTTTTCAGCCCCGTCTATGTCATGTCTTGCTGGGACTCTTAACCCTTTTAGGCTATCTCCTCTGAAAAAAAAAAAAAAAAGTATTATTATTGTGGTTGCTGCTGTCATTGCTATTATCAGCACATCCACCGTGATGAACGTGCTAGCTCTTCTAATGCAATTATGCGCACCGGGAGCCTTGGAGAGCACAGCTGTTTCTCACCTCTGGGCAGCGCGGTCACTACCTTGCACCGAGTTCACTCCCAAACCCAGTTGCAGGATGGGCAAGTGAGGCAGCTGTCCCCTTCCTTAACCGTGCAATTTTCGGGCTTTTCCTGTCTGTCGCCTTGATTGTCTGGCAGAAAGAAGTGCTACCAACCTCCGTACTCCTAAGGTGCGATGCCCAGGCAGCTCCCACCTGGGCAGGGAGGGGGTGCACAGCTCCAAGCAGAGTGTGTGTGTGTGTGTGTGTGTGTGTGTGTGCGCGCGCGCTCGCGCAAACGTGCTTACCTGGCCTTAGGCATGTCACCTAACCTCTTGGAGCCACTTTAATTCATTAGGAAAATAAGAATATTACACTCTCATAAGGCAGTGAAAAGCATTATGGGATGTGATGGAAGTGAAGCTTTTTACATATTAATAGATACCTAGAAAAAGATGATAAGCATTAAAAGTAAGAACTACACACCCTGCAACAATTTTTAAAAATTGATGACAAATCTTAAGATGTGAAAATTGCATTAAACACCTCCAACTGGAGCCTCTGAGAGTCAGGACTCTACATCCATCAAATCAACCATAAAAAGAAAAAGTATTAATAACATGTAGTGAGTGCTCACATATGCTAGATAGCTTTAGGGACACTGTCTTATTTAATCCCTAAGGCATCTCAACTTTAGTGGGTTCTTTGAAGTCAGAGGCTGTGCTGTTTTTTATTCATCTAGGTATTGCTAGATCATGAGATGGTTCCTAACACAGAGTAGAAGCCTCTTGTTACTATCAAAGGCCTCTGTGTTCCATATTCTGCACTCAGAACCGTACATATCCTATTTAATCACCTCACGAACCCTGTCGGTTAAGCATTGCTGCATTTTGTAGATGGGAAAACTGTAGGGAAAGCAAAGGAACTTGCTGCAAATCACAGCTTCAGCAGTCAACGGTGATGAAATTTGAGGATCTGATTCAGTTCTCCAAGTGATCTCCATTCAGTGAAAGAGAAAATGGAAGCAAAGAGAGGTGAAGTAACTTTCCCAGACTTGCACTGTGAATAAATTTGCAGATCCAAGATCTAGATCAGGTTTACCCGGTCCTGGTGTCTACACTGTCCACCGCAGCTCAGGAAGGCAACAGTTTGTCATTTTAAAAGTTGTCATCTCATTTCAGGCTTAAATTCCACACTTTGTACAAGCAGATCTAGCCTTAGTAATCTCTATCAGTTTGTGAAAAAGTTTATATAAATATTCTTTGCCATTTTTATGAGTGTGGAAATTTAGAAAACTCTTTGAACCTTTACAAGTGACTCAACATCACATTCCCAGGTAGCATAGGGTGTGTTGGAAACTGTATTTCAAAAATAAAATCTGTTTTCTTCATCAATTTTCACACAAGGCCAAATGAGAGACATTTCTAGAATAATTTGTGTATCTGCTTTTATCCTGTTGTGAAAATATTAATTTTTTTTGGCATGGAACATTAATTCCATAAATGCTGATTTTACATGTAAATAAAATTCTATTTCAGATTCATAGAGAAATTTACAATTTAAATAATGTTGTGAATTATTTTATAAAAATGGACATTCTGAGACAAAATACATCTGTTTTTAACCTTGGTTTAGTATCTCCAATTTCCTGCGTATATGTGTGTGTGTGTGTGTGTGTGTGTGTGTATTTATATATGCTTTAGTGTGTGTGTACATATATCTTTGATTAATGAAAATTGACAGAATGATGACAACAGTCTGTAATAAGAGGAAAGTTGGTAAGTTTGGTTATTTCCTATCATTTCCTATCTATTGCAAACAAGAAATAAAATCAGTGTAGTTTATACTGCTGCTGAATGTCTAATAAGGTTTTTAAGGCATATCCATTTCTTTCAGCCAACCGCCCAAATGAGGTTTCCCAAACTGATAACATAAAAGAAACTGTCCTACTGATACTTGGTCTATAATTAGGAAGATTCTCCAAAGTCCTAAGGCACGCTTTGGAATATTAAACCCTGTTGATATAAAGTACCAGGATCCTGAGTTCACAAGGTGAGCTCAATCTACATCCTCTTTATCTGCTACGGTCGTCTCTGTTTTCAAGGCACCTTTACCCCAAGTCTCCCCACTGAGTGTTGCCCTCAAGCCCACCAATGAAATGCAGGGTATGTGACGAGAGGACTTATGCTAAAGTACTCAGTTTTGCAATGAAATGGCATTAAGAAACTGGCCAGGCACAGTGACTCATGCCTGTAATCCCAACACTTTGGGAGGGCAAGGCAGGTGGATCACGAGGTCAGAGTTCGAGACCAGCCTGGCCAATACGGTGAAACCCCATCTCTACTAAAAAACAAAAAAAAAGTTTGCCTGGCGTGGTAGTACGCACCTGTAGTCCCAGCTACTCAGGAGGCTGAGGCAGGAGAATCGCTGGAACCCAGGAGGTAGAGGTTGCAGTGAGCCGAGATCGTGCCACTGCACTCCAGCCTGGACAACAGAGCGAGACTCCATCTTGAAAGAAAAGAAAAGAAAAGAAAAGGAAGAAACCAAAGGCCAGCAATAAACACACCATAAACATAATTGAAGCTGGCATACTAGAAAAATGAGTGTATTTTATGTGAAAATTTAAAATGATAATTTCAATATGCTTATGAAGGTATTAAAGCCTATAAAAAGGAATTCTAGACAATTCTAAGTCAAAGATGCTTAATTGCAGAGGATATTCAAGGCACAATTCATAATAGGTAAGAAACAAAGAATATCCTAGCAAATAAGCCATAAATGTGAAGAAGTTATTAAGACTGCGATTATTGAATGGAAAGCCATAAAGAAATTCAAAACTTGAACAGACTAATATCAAATAACAAGATTGAAGCCATAATAAAAAGTCTCCCAGTAAAGAAAAGCCTGAGATTGGATGGCTTCAATGCTGAATTCTATAAAACATTTGAAGAAGAACTAATAATCATCCACACTATTGATTGATTACAATCACTTTGATCTATAAGGTAGGGTTGGAGTGATGGTGGAGTGGATCAGTGAGCCGGAAGTGAATCAGCTAGCCAGAACTGGTATATCATCCTAAGGATTGATAAGAGTGGCAGTTTGGGAGTTCCACAAAATAAGAACATGTGGTTATCTTTAGCCTATTATCTACGTGCAGCTGATGGAACATGGGCCTTACAAGGAGCCTACAAATCTGGCTACATCATAGTGCTATGAAGGGGTTTTACATCCTTCAGCACAATGTTTATGTAACAGAGCCTAGGTTGCCCTGCACTGGAACATGAGGCATGCAGAGGTCCTCCTCAGAGGCCTCCTGCGGCCTTCCACAGTTTGTTGTTCCTTGTTTATATGTTACTCATAACCAATTTATGTAGGTGCTCCATAGGACCTTTCTCCTCTGCTGTTTTTCCCAACATAAAGACAGACAGAAACTTTGAGCTGGAAGGAATTTTTAAAAATCAACCTATGTAATCACATCACCTCACTCATAAGAAAACTGAGGACCAGAGAGCACCAGTGATTAGCAAAGAATTGATATTAATGATCACAATGACAATAATGGCAAAATGCAAGCCATCTCAGTTAATAACAGACTACTCCACAACACCAAATCCCACCTATCCACTGCAAATGTTCTCTCTGATTCTCAGCAATGGTGCAACAGTATGCCAATGATCAAGAACTCAAGTAGGATCAAATCAATGCTATCTTTAAAACAGTGTCATTCTAAGACACACTTGAATAGCAATTTCATATTTTTTTAGTAATGAAGACATTTATCAAATCATTAGAATGTTTCACCTGCCAGTACACAAAAAGTGTTTTCCATAATAATGACTTTCACATGTCACATATAGCCCAGAAGTAAGGTACTTCCAAGAATAATTCACTGACTTAATGATGAGCCAGTTTTGTTTGATCTTCCTGCTTTGCAAATCTTCACACACTGGCCCTTGTCCTCATGACTTATTTTACTTGGTTGTAATGTGACTGCAGTCGTCCCAAGCACCATATCCCGAAAGGTGGTAAAAGAGAAAAAAGTTTCCCATTTTAACAGCGAGAGAAACTTTCTCAGAATCTCTACCTAAGCCTCACTGGCCAGAACTGTGTCAGACACTCACTTCTGAACCAATTGCTATAAACAGGGTCATTAAATTACCATGGTTAACCTAGACAAATCAGCATCTTTTTTTTGCCATATCTATTTTAGACTTTTTTTTTTTTTAAAGATCAGGTGATTGCCTAGTTGAGATTTGATAGGGGAAATGTTGGGTATTTTTGACTTGTGTCAAATTTTATAAAAAGCTTTAATGATAATATTTTAACTTCCCTGTGATTTCTTAATTGCCAATACAATACCAATACAATACATCGAATTGCTAAACATTTTCCAGGATCGAACACTGATTATTCAGAACTTAAACTGTATCTGCTAAATAATGTGAAAATAAATGCAGGGGTGTTTCTTCATTTGGTTTTTTTTTTTTTTTTTTTGGTTGGTTGTTTTTTGTCATTGCTACCCCAACAGCTAGTTCCTTTCAAGACAGAACCTTAAAAGGAACAAAGACCAACTATTTATATGAAACTGATCAATATGAAGACACATTCAGAGGATCTGACTGTATTGTGTCAGATAAAATTAGTATGCCAGGGGCTCAAATGTCAAAAAGACAGAAGACTCAACTTCATGAGGGACTTATTAGCAGTCAGACATAGCACATTGTCCTGAACAGACATATGCTGTCTATGCCAAGCATTCTTGATGCTATCTTAATGAATAGAGGAAGAACTCATTTTGAATCTGTAAAGTTTACCACCAAGTTGAATCATTACACTGACAATTGGAAAAAAGCTCTTAAATTTTCCATGTTCCTTTCTCATATAAAAACATTATTTTTCACCCAATCTTTCTCCTGACACCCAACCATTGTACTCCATATCAAATAAATAGATAAAAATATTAATTTCCCCCATGTCTGTCCTAGTCTATGAATGTTCATGTTTATTTATAACCATACTGGTTCTCTTGGGCTGCAAGCTGCCTTTGGGAGGAGGTCTCTGTGTCTGTATCTCTGTGTGTGAATATTTAAAATTAGAACATAATGTTATATAACACTATACAAATGTTAACAAAACCTATTCAGTCTACATCAGACTTAACAGAGTGGCACAAGAAAAGATGCTTTGTGATTATTATCCAGAATCTAATTATAAAAGGAAGAACTGAAGTGAATTTTATATCTGTTTAAGTTAACTATGCAGTGGCTCTTCATTCGGATGAAGAACATTGTTACAGAAAAAATGTGATTTTGCCATTACCTTCTCATGAATACTGACAATACAGGTTAGAGAATGAAAAGTAAATTTTTCAAAAATCATGATAACTTGGCAACGACTTGACATATTTATAATGCATGCATCTATACATATGATATATGTATAAATTTGATTTATAAAATCAAAATTTTGAGAATATTTAAAATTAGAACATAGTGTTACATAACACTATACAAATGTTAACAAAACATATTGTATTAGCTAGACTTGGAAGCCACAGAAATTCATTCTGTTTCACCTGACCACAAAGGATATCAAAGAGCTCAGAACCTTTAGAAGAAGGCACAAGGGCAGGCATAAGAAAAACAGTAGACGTCAGGGTGCAGTATGCAGCTGCTGGTAAGAAATCTAGACAGACAAGGACTCCAGACAGAAGGAGTCCTGAAGGAAACCACTGAAGAGCCACTATCCTAACACACCTGCTGCTCAGTTTCTGAAACCACAATACCACCACCATTTGCCATTAACACGTCTCAGACCCAATTAAATTATTTCTGAAATGTTCTTCTGTCTTTGAATCTCTCCTTCAACATAAAGTTCCAGATAGTTGAGTTTCATCCAACTGAGAAGAGAGAAGACACGTCTTTTCCATTTCTAGAGTGGAATCCTCCAAAAACTGATAGTGGTGAACTTCACCAAACCACAGAACGCATACAGTTGCTGGGTAGCTAAGTGAATAGGAAAAGGCCACCCTGTCTGTCATCTGAGTACCAGGCCTACCTTGTTTGTGCTTCACTTAATTGCAAATGTTTTCATATTGAGGATTTGTGGCAACCCTGTGGTTAGCAAGCCTATTGGCATGATTTTTTCCAAAGGAACATGGTTATATCTTCATATCTCTGTGTCTAGCAATATTTCAAACTTTTCATTAATATCATGTCTCTTGTGGTAATTATCGATATTTGACGCTACTATTGTAATTTTGGGGAACACCAGAAACCATGCCTATATAAGATGGTAAACTTAATAAAATGTTGTGTGTACTGACTGTTCCACCAACTAGCTGTTCCCCCATCACTCTCCCTCTGCACAGCCCTGCCTATTTCCTGAGACACAACAATGTTGAGATTAGGCTAAATAATAACCCTGGAATGACCACTAAGGATTAAAGTGAAAGGAAGAGTCACATGTCTCTTACTTTAAATGAAAAGGTAGAAATGGTTAAGCTTAGTGAAGAAGGCATATAGAAAATGGGAGCGGCTGAAAAGTAAACCCCTTGTACCAAACAATTAGCCTAGTTGTGAAGGCTTAAAACGTTACTCCAATAAAGACCCAAATAATAAGAAAGTGAAACAGCATTACTGCTGATATGGACAAAGTCTTAGTGGTCTGAACAGAAGATCAGATTAGCCACAACTTGCCCTTCAGCCAAAGCCTAATCCAGAGCAAGGTCCTAACTCTTCTCAAATTCATGACGTCTGAGAGAGATGAGAAAACTGCAAAAGGAAAGTTTGAAACTATTGGTTCATGAGGTTTATGAAAAGAGCCATCTCAATAGCATAAATGTGCAAGGTGAAGCAGCAAGTGCTGATAAGAAACTACAGTAAGTTATCCAGAAGATCTAGCTAAAATCATTGGTGATGGTGACTATTTCAAACAATATATTTTCAATGTAGATGCAACACCCTTCTACTGGATGATGATGTCATCTAGGACTTTCATAGCTAGAGACGATAAGTCAATCCCTGGCTTCAAAGCTTCAAAAGACAGCTGTCTCTCTTGATAGGAACTAATGCAGCTGGTGACTTTAAGTTGAAGTCAGTGCTCATTTACCATTCAGAAAATCTTAATATTCTTAAGAATTATGCTGAGACTACTCTATCTGTACTCTGGACATGGAAAAACAAAGCCTGGATGACAGTATATCTGTCACAGCATACTGAATACATATCTGAATACATATGTGTCACAAAATACTAAATATTTTAAGTAAACCTGCTGCTCAGGAGAAAAAGAAAGATTACTTTCAAAATATTACTGCTCATTGACAAAGCACCTGGTCATCCAAGAATTCTGATGAAGGTATACAAGAAAATGAATGTTGTTTTCATGTCTGCTAACACAACATCCATTATGCAGTCCAGGGATCAAGGACTTAATCGTTAAGAAATACATTCTGGAAGTCTATAGCTGTCATAGATAGCGATTTCTCTGATGGATCTGGGCAAAGCAAACTGAAAAACATCTGGAAAAGATTCCCCACTGTAGATGCCATTAAGAACATTGTGACTCATGGGAGAAGGACAAAATGTCCACATTCACAGAATTTGAAAGTTGATTCCAAACCTCATGGATGACTTTGAGGGGTTCAAGACTTCAGTGGAAGAAGAAACTGCAGATATGGTGGAAATACCAAGGGAACTAGAATTAGAAGTGGAGCCTGAAGATGGGACTAACTTGTTGCAATCTCATGATAAAACTAGCAGATTAGGAGTTGATTCTTATGGATGAGCAAAGAAAACTGGTTTATTGTGATGGAATCGCTCCTGGTGAAGATACTATGAATATTGTTGAAATGGCAACCAAGGACTTAGAATCTTACATAAACTTAGTTAATAAAATAGCAGCAGCTTTGGTAGGATTGACTCTAATTCTGAAATTTTACATGAGTAAAATGCTATCAAATTGCACTGCATACTACAAGAAAATCTTTTGCAAAAGGAAGAGTCAATCAACATGACAAACTTCATTTTTGTCTTAATAAAAAAAAGAATTGCCACAGCCACCCCAACCTTCAGCAACCAGCACCCTGATCATTCAGCAGCTCTATGCAGAGATTACGCTCACTAAAGGCTCAGGTGATTGTCAGTGTGTGTTTTAGCAATAAATTATTTTTGATTAAGATATGTACATTTTTAGACCTAGTACTATTACACACTGAACAGATTACAGAATAGTGCAAACATAACCTTTATGTGCACTGGGAAAGCAAAAGATTCATGTGACTCATTTTATTGTGATAGCCACTTTATTTGTGGTGGTCTAAAACTGAACCCATAATATATTTGAGGTATACTTATAAATGCCTCTTCCTAAATTTATCCTACCAGAATGGAAAAAAGAAGTGGATAATTGGGACATCATACACCTATGCAACAATAAACATACTCTTTCCCCAAATGGAGACACTTTAGCATCTTATCAGTGTAAGTCCAAACTGGATGATGTTCATTCTTCCTATGCAATCACAATCCCACGTTTAAATTCTGCTTTCATGAGCAAGTGTTTAGTATCATACCCCAAATGCAGTACTAAAAGAAAAAGAAAATGAATTGGAAGTTAACGATATCTAAATGTATTCATTACTCCATAAAAATAGAAAGTCTAGAGGATACTAATCAAATTTCTACAGTAGTATAGGAAAGCATAACTGATATTTATGACTTCTTTCCTTTCTTGCCCATTCTGCATACTTTGCCTACAACCAGCACCAGAGCTGACCAGTTAGGCGTTGACATTTAACCTAATGAGTTACTCCAGCCTTTATTGTTGTTGATTCCAAGTCTTTGACAGCTATTCCAGCTTATGATTTTTTTCTACCATCTACTTTTACTACTATAAATGGTAGGATAAGAAGGTACCCTGAGAAACTAGCTGTGTTCCACCCATAATTCTCCTGCTCCGTTGTAAAGTAGTAACCCGCTTTGTCCTTCATGGTTAGGATCGATTACATCAGCCAGCACTAAAATCCCTATCATTTCCTCTTTTCCTGGAGTCATGAGAAGCTGAGAATGGCCAGATGGTAATATGAGTTTCCAATTCAATGGAAACATTGTTGTGTGTCTTAATGGAAACATTCTTCCATGTGGATTAATACCTCTAATGTATTGGAACAAGATGCCCAAAAAATGTAAAAGTCATACTATAACTATAACTGAAACATCAATAGGCCATTTCTAAAATTCTATAATGATAGATATTTCTGAGTTATGGCAAATATGCTGAGGATAATGAATCAAAACAGGGCAGTCTTTTCCCTGTTGTATTTTTTCTGTTAACTGTTTTCATTAGAAGCAATGTTATGTGAAAATCTGTATCAAGGTTCGAGCAATAAGGAAGACCCCTAATAGTACTGCTCGCAGAGGCTTGATGGCTAAGGACAACAAATCTAAGTTTATATTCAGTATCTATTTCAATGTGGAAATTGTTTGCAACCTCTACCTTAGAAGGATTTCAGTGTTACTATCCTGCTACCAGACACCTGGCTGGTCATCTCAGGTGTAACATATATGTGGATTTTAGTGTCATTCACTGGATGGCAAATTGGACATCCATTAGTAGAAGCGGCCTAAACAGTTTTGGTGAAGGGGAAGTCCATGTTTTTAAGCCCGTCTTGAGCATGCAACCTTGTTTCATGACACTTGAAGCATTTATGTAACTAACATAAGGGAAAGACACTTCCAGAAAACCACCACTAATTAGTAACAGCTTCTTCTGCTGTGGGTATGATCTTAGGCAAACATTCCAAAATAATCTCAAACTGTGATTTTTCTGAAAAATATATACCTCATCCCTAAACCCTCTTGTTATAATTTTCAAGTTTGTCCCTTCAACTCCCTGGTCACATGGACAAACCATCGGCCATTCCCCGTGGACTCCTATACATACAATACATCCTGATTTTAAGCCATCTCTTCAACTAGACACACTTTGCCATGAAGTGGAGCAACAACATACGGAACTTAAAATTTTAAGTTTTACATTCTCTACACTTTTTAGGGACCAACTCTCCTGGTGCCATATATCATGAAAAGTCATATAGAAAACTTGCTCATAGCTAGTTAATACATATTGTTTTTGAGGATTAGGAAAGTCAGGATGCTGTTACTTGTGTTGTGTCCTTAGGAACTGCTCAGTCCTAATCCTATTTGAACCACTTCTATTTTATGATGGAGGGTAGTTGGTTCACTTTATAAACGGGAAGACAATATAAACCTCCATCACAACGGGGAAATCTGATTCAAGTGTCATGATTGTATGGTTCTTATGATCAGAAACTGAGTCACCATGAGAAATGAATAGCAAAGCAAGAACTAGTTCTTAGAAGTGGCATGTTTATTTGTTTAAAGAGGGTGGTTTTGTCCACAAAACTAGGGCTTCATTCTCCATGACCACACATAGGTCCAGCACTATTGAACCTGTTGCTTTATAAAGGCCAAGGACCATAGCTATTTGTCTTGAAGCCTAGATCACTGGGGAAAAGTTATTTTTTCTGGGCTCCATTTACATTTGGAAGCTCACATAATTGAGAGAGAGCAGAACCCTCGCTTGTGATATAATTTGCTTCTAAAAACAAAAAGCCCCTCTAAGCATTTTGCTCCTTAGTGTTATGTGACAAATGTTTATTAATCTTCACTTTGAGGTTCCAGATCAATGGATCACCAGAAAACTCACTAAGGTGGTATGCCTGCGCATTTTTTTGGAATTGATCTTCAAATCTATACCCGGCATGTGTCTTTCCAAGGCATTTGAGATACCTGTTAATTCTTTCTCTCCATGTGCTATGAATATAATATTATTCATCTAGCAGACTAGCAAGGTGTCCTTTGGTATTAAGCAAGAGTCAAGGGCCCTAGAAAGGAATTTGGACACCTTTGAAACCATGGGCAAGACCGAGAAGGTATATTGCTGCCCCTCTTTGTTCAGTCAAATTTCTGCTGATATTTTTATTTATTGAGAGAGAAGAAAAGCATTTTCAAATCCACAGATGCATTCCAGGTGCCAATGAATGCACTGAGTTTCTCCAGCAGAGAAACCACATCTGGAGCCACAGTTACAATGTAAGTCAAATCTATTTCTTTTTAAGATAACTCACTCTCCTTCTGCAAAGTCCTTCATTTTTTGCACTTCTGCAACTAGAGAGATAAATAGAGTTATATTAGGAATCACCACGCCTGCTTTTCTGAATTCTTTGATGGCAGTGCTAATCTTTCTCTGGAGGAAAAGATTCCCCTCGGGATGGGATATTGCTTTTATTCTATTTTATTAGGGACAAGAAGTTCTAGGGAACATAATAGGACCATAATAACTTTTACCTTATAAATCATAAAATATAGTAGGGCTTGTTCTAGTACCTACATGTGTGTGTGTGAGTGTGTGTGTGTGTGTGTGTGTGTGTGTCTGTATTTTAAATATAGAATCTTACATTTCAAATATATACTATATAATTAGGAAAGGGAGGCAGAATAGCTTTGGGATATATGCACCAAAAGTTTATTTATTGTCTGACACCCATGACCTACCTCTCTAACCTATAGACTATAGTGGCATTCCAGGTTTTGGGGCAATAGTGTAGCACTGAGTTGTATACACTAATTCACAAAAAATATGTGAATATTTCCCTTTTCCTAGTGATACGTTGTGCCATATATCATTGAAATAGACTTGGAGAACGTATCATGATATATACTTTGATATTACTACAGCATGCAATCACAATACTATCTCCCTTCATTTCATTCTAGGAGCACTAGGTCTACCAACTGACTTGGGCATTGGAACAGCAATATAGGTTTAGGATGGCAAATATACATTATGACTTCTCAGGCCTGGCCTAAGTTCACCAGATACAAAGCTCTTCCCTACCCAACCAATTGTACATATCATTTAGGAAACTCGTAGCAATTTTAAATTTGCTTTGTCCCAAGGAATCACATGATATTAAAAAAGGTCAAATATTCTTGAAGTTCTGTTTACCAGGTTGGGCTTTAGATACTGGAGTTTAAATGGAACTACAGTCAACCCTCTATATCTGTGGCTTCTGCATTCTCATTGTCAACCAACCACAGATCAAAAATATTGGGTGGAAATAACAGTAAAATTAAAAATAATACAGATTTTTATAAAATACAGCATAACAACTATTTTCATAGTATATACATTGTTTTAGGTATTATAAGTAATCTAGAGATGCCTTCAAGTACATGGGAGGATGTGCTTATGTTATCTGCAAATATTATGCCATTTTATGTCAGGAACTTGAGAAACCCCAGATTTGGGGATCTGTAGGGAGCCTTGGTCCCAATCCTCTGTAGATACTGAGGGTCAACTATTACTTTGCTTCTGCTCCTCTGCAATCCTCCTACCCATTGAAACCAGGAACCTACTTCAAGTGCAATCTCTCATAAGCATCTTGAACCCTAAGCAAATTATCATTAAGCATCTGCTCTCATTACACAATGTTTTTCTCAAAGTCTTGGTAAAGAGTCTTCTAGTGTTTCTCAGGGGATAAACTTAGGAAATGATCTGAAGTAACACATGGTGAACGGACTCCACCTTCTAACCTCTGAGTCTTTGCAGTATTCTCTGCAAAGACTTGGTATACTATACCAAGAATTTTCTGGCATTTCAACTGTTTTCTTTCTTTTAAGTGCATGCCACCCTTAGTTTCTGGTTTCAGATTTAGGCATCCATCCAAGCAAATAATTAAACTCACTCCCAGAGAATCCAACAAGCATACTGAAACCATATCAATTAAGTTGGCCAAACAAAAAAAATGGTTGTTCCTCATTTTACAAATAAGCTCAGATTCATTCCTTCACACATTTCCCAGATTTTGGTTAACATGAATTAGTAAAGCCATAGAAGCATTTTTAATGTAAAAGCATTCTTCTTAAGGTTAATTTTCTCCAGGAGCATTCTGAATTATAATGCTGGTTACATTTGGGGAGGCAAGAAAGTTTTAAGAAAGCGCAGAAAAGATGGCTAAGAAGAATGATCTGCGTTTAAGGTAAATAGCTTAGGTAAGAGATTTATTCAAAATTCTTTCATGCAAGTGTAAAAGAGTTTCATCAACAAAGAGAAAAGGACTGCTCTGGCTTCCATGGGAGTTGCAAGGGCCCTGATTCTCCCCTCATACATCCTCATTTAACTGTATTCTTTCCCAGTCATTATCCTATTGACTTAAGATCTGGTGAAGCTTTGGATTTATTTAATATTATCATTTAGTGTCCTGCAACTCAAGTGCTAAGTTTAGGTTATAACTACCCCATCTTCCGGTAAGCATAAAATCAAACAAGAGACAAGAAGTTATTCTTTGAATTCTCATGTATTCTCATTATAATATTTGGGGTTCTAGTATTTCCCAATCATTTTCCTAACTGAGACATAAAAGATGGGGAGAAGCTTTGAATTCAATTGATATTGTAATTTAGCTCAAACATTAAGCATAGACTTTGGCTGTTTCCACTCTACAGAGGCATGAAATGAGATTAAGTTAGTCTCTAGATTTTAACTGGTGTCTTTAACAGGGTCTTCAAGATTTTAGCTTGCCATGGTCATTCAGCAGCCATCTTGACTCCCTTCTCTCTTTGATTCATGGCAGTGACAAAAATGCCACTTAAAATTTTTTCTACAGAAAGGATTTTATTCACAGTAATCTCAGACAATCACTAATGATATTTCATTACACATCCTGAGCTACCAGGCTTCCCCAACCTAAAAGACAATTTTAGCTCAAAATAGGCAAGATAGGCCTTTCCAAATGCCTGTATTAATCACGGGTTCTGTTGCTTATAACTCATTCACTATATCTCCCTCACCTTGTCTCTGCACCTTTTCCCACCTCAGCTCCATTAATTGACAGTTCTGCCTTCCTCTTCTGCTTTTAAGAATTCCTTTGATTTCCTTTAGCCTACCCAGATAACACAAGATGATCTCCCTATTTTAAGGTTAGCTGATAAATAGCCTTAGTTTCATGTGCAAAGTCGCCTACAATAGTTCCTAGATTAATGTTTGATTGTATAACCAAAAGATGGAAATCTTGGAGTACACCTTTAGAATTCTGCTTACCACACTTCCATGTGATAAAAAACCCTAATCAGAGCATGCAACTGGGCAAGACAAAACATCACATGCCATAACCTTCACTAGTGAATAGTGAGTAGATAGAAAGAGGATCTAGAAATTTAAGCCTCTGTAGTCTGAGACGAGGGTTTTTTGTTGTTGTTGTTTTTTTTTTTTTTTTTTTTTTTTGAGATGGAGTTTCACTCTTGCTGCTCAGGCTGTAGTGCAATGGTATGATCTTGGATCACTGCAACCTCTGCCTCCTGGGTTCAAGCGATTGTTCTGCCTCAGATTCCCAAGTAGCTGGGATTACAGGCATGTACTGCCATATCTGGCTTATTTTTCTATTATTAGTAGAGACAGGGTTTCAACATGTTGGCTAGGCTGGTCTTGAACTCCTGACCTCAGCTATCCAACTGCCTTGGCCTCCCAAAGTGCTGGAATTACAGGCATGAGCTGCTGTGCCCGGCCTAGGCTTTACCTTTTACCTATTCAAACAGAATGGGCTTATCAATGAAAGAAACATGTAGGTTAAAATACTGAAGGACCCTCTGCAAGTGAAACAATGTCCACTATTAGAAGCAAAATTTGTCTTGTTCTTTGACTTTATACATTTATTATTTTTACTAAGTAAAATTAAACCATTAAATTTGCATCATTCAAGCATACTTCTATTCATGCTAATCAGCTAATTGAGGAACAATTTGTGAAGTCTCCTAATTAGCACTTAGTTCCCCAAATAACTATTTTCAATGAATAATTTATCATTTAAATGTATCTTAAAGAAAAATGAAAGCCTGTATCATAAAAGTTTGGTGGTTTTTCCACACTTGCTATTGATTTAATAACACATATAATAACTATTAGAACATTTTAATTTATTTGATAGAAAATTTTTAAAAAGTGTACTCATTTAAGCAGGTAAACTCACCAAAGTATGACAAATACACAATCACTTCTTTCTTTATTAGGGTAGTTATATTAGATACTTGGTTGCCAAATAAAAGTTATATACTTGATGTTTATTTTTCCAGCTGAAGAGAGAGGCAGTATGAATGGAGTGCTTCTTATAAATATCTTCTGTCTAGTGGTTGCTCTCAAACTATTTCAAAAAAAGATTGAAGAGGAAAGTATACTTTATAACTCATTCTATGATATCTGTATTACTCTCAAAAAATAGGTAAAGGTATCATAAGAAAAGAAGCTAAGCAACAATATTCCTTATGAATCAACAAAATATTAGCAAAATAAATCAAACAGCTCATTTAAAGGATTCTACTCCATGACCAAGTATGATTGATACCAGGAATGTACAAAAACACGTTTTTGTATAATATACAAAAAAATCAGTGTAGTAAACTTTATTAATATAATGAAGAAAATAGATCACATGATCATTGCAATTGATGTAGAAAAGGCATTTAAAATCCTTTTATTAAAAAAATTCAGAATTGGAAATAAGAAGGAACTTCATCAACTTGATATAAAAGGTATCTGAAAAACTGACAGCTAATATTATAATTAGTGCTAAAACAATGAAACATCTCTACCTAAGATAAAGAACAAAACAAGAATGTCTGCTTTCACTATTTATTCAACATTGCACTGGAAGTTTTAACCTGATAATTAAATTAGGTAAGGCTGGGCGCAGTGGTTCAGGCCTATAATCCCAGCACTTTGGGAGGCAGAGGCAGGCAGATCACCAGGTCAGGAGTTTGAGACCAGCCTGGCCAACATGGTGAAACCCTGTCTCTACTAAAAATACAAAAATTAGTTGGGTGTGGTGGCATGCACCTGCAATCCCAAATACTGAGGAGGCTGAGGCAGGAGAATCGCTTGAACTGGGGAGGTGGAGATTGTGGTGAGCCGAGATCATGCCCTTGCACTCCAGCCTGAGTGGCAGAGTGAGAGTCTCTCTCAATAAATAAATAAATAAAAATTAAGTTATGTGAGAGAAAAGAAATAAAAGACATCTAAATTGGAAAGGAAGTAAAACTATCTCTATTTGCAGATGACATAATCTTACATAGAGAAAATTTCAAAGAATATACAGGAAAGTTACTAGAGCTAACAAATGCATCAATCAAAGGTTCTGGATAAAAGATCAACACATAAAAATCAGTTGTGTTTCTATATGACAGCAGTGAACAATCTGAAAACAAAATTAAGAAAGTAATGCCATTTACAGAAGCAGCTAAGAGAATAAAATAGTTAGGCATAAATTTAACCAAGGTTGTGAAAGACTTATATACGGAAAAACCACAAAACATTTCTGAAAGAAATTAGAGAAGACAAATAAAAGCCATCCCGTTCATGCATTGAAAGACATACTACTACTAAAATGGCAATACATTAAATCTACAGATTTAGTGCAATCTCTATCAAAATTTCAATCACCTGTGTTTTAGTAGAAGTGAACACACTAATTCTAAATTTCATTTGGAATTTCAAAGAATATTAAAATGTTAAATCAATCTTGAAAAAAAGAACAAAATTAGAGGAGTCACACTTTTCAATTCTGCAAGGCCACAGTAATCAAAACTGTGTACTTCTAGCATAACAGTAGACATGTTGATCAATAGTATAGAGTTGAGAGTTCAGGAATAAACATCTATGGTCAATCTATTTTCAACAAGGGTATCAAACCTATTCAATGGGGAAATAATTGAATTTTCAACAAATGGTGCTTAGTAAATTAGATATGTACATGCAAAATAATAAACTTTGCCTCTTACTTGACACCATATGCAAAAATTAACTCAAAATGGATCAAAGTCCAAAGTGTAAGAGCTAAAGTTATAAAACCCTCAGAAGAAAATATAAATATATTCTTCAAAACCTTGAATTAGGCAATTTTTGTTGCTGTTGTTGTTATGACCTCTAAAACACAAGAAATTAAAGGATAAAGACAAATTGGACTTCAAAAAAATTAAATTTTTTTTTCATCTCAAAAGGCACTATCAAAAAAGTGAAAAAACAACCCACACAATAAGAGAAAATATTAGCACATCATGTATCTGATAATAGTTTATTATACTGAATATATGAAGGACAAGTACAACTTTAAAAAAGACAATTATTACAATTAAAAAATGAACAGAGGACTTGAAAAGGCATTTTTCTAAAGAAGACATGGACATGGCCAATAAATACATGAAAAGATGCCCAACAACATTAGTTTTTAGGAAAACGCAAATCAAAACCACAAAATTCCACTTCACCCACAAAAATGAGTATACTTTTGTCTTTTTTTTTAACATTTCATTTTATTTTATTTTTATTATGCTTTAAGTTCTGGGATACATGTGCAGATTTGCAGGATTGTTATATAGGCATACACATGCCATGGTGGTTTGCTGCCTCCATTTCCTTGTCACCTACATTAGGTATTTCTCCTAATGTTATCCCTCCCCTAGCCCTCCACCTCGAACAGACGCCATGTGTGATGTTCCCCTCCCTGTGTCCATGTGTTCCCATTGTTCAACACCCACTTATGGGTGAGAACATGCGGTGTTGGTTTTCTGTTCTTGTGTCATTTGCAGAGAATGATGGTTTCCAGATTCATCCATGTCCCTGCAAAGGACATGAATTCATCCTTTTTTAAGGCTGCATAGTATTCCATGGTGTATATGTGCCACATTCTCTTTACCTTGTCTATTATTGATGGGCATTTGGGTTGGTTCCAAATCTTTGCTATTGTAAACAGTGCAGCAATGAACATACGTGTGCATGTGTCTTTATAATAGAATGATTTATAATCCTTTGGGTATATACCCAGTAATGGGATTGCTGGGTCAAATGGTATTTATGGTTCTAGATCCTTCAGGAATCACCACACTGTCTTCCACAATCATTGCACTAATTTACACTCCCACCAACAGTGTAAAAGTGTTCCCATTTCTCCACATCCTCTCCAGCATCTGTTGTCTCCTGATTTTTTAATGATTGCCATTCTGTCATGAGATGGTATCTCAATGTGGTTTTGATTTGCATTTGTCTAATGACTAGTGATGATGAGCATTTGTTTCATATGTTTGTTGGCTGCATAAATGTCTTCTTTTGAAAAGTGCCTGTTCATATCCTTAGCCCAGTTTTTGAAGGGGTTGTTTTTTTCTTGTAAATTTGTTTAAGTTCTCCATAGATTCTGGATATTAGCCCTTTGTCTGATGGGTCACTTGCAAAAATTTTTTCCCATTCTGTTGGTTGCCATTTCACTCTAATGATTATTTCTTTTGCTGTGCAGAAGCTTTTAAGTTTAATTATATCCCATTTGTCTATTTTGGCTTTTATTGCCATTGCTTTTGGAGTTTTAGTCATGAAGTCCTTGCCTGTACCTATGTCCTGAAAATAAGCCTCCATAAGTAAGAGTCAGCAGAAACAATAATACACAAAACTAGATCTGTGACAACTTTATCATTGAAATTACTGGATGTATAATTTGAAACAAGAACATTTAATACATTTTTAAATGCAAAAAGAAGTAATGAATTTGGAGTTATTATTATTTTTATGGAATTATTATTTTTTATTTTTATGGAGTTATTAAATAATAACTAAATAATAATAATTAATTAAAATTATTATCTTATAGAGTTATTATGTCTTAACATGTGAATAAGTCACTGATTTTCTCCTTTTAATTATTATATTTTTCATTTCTGGAAATTGTGTTTCCTTCTTTTTTATTTCATTGGTTATGCTTTCACAGTTATTATTAATAATTTACCATCAATTCTGCTCAAAGAGACAGAAAATACAAAATGATACTAAAAACATATGGAGGATAGAGTCTAATCATACATATGTCTAATCAAAAATATAGGCGCACTCATAGTTCTAGAAAGAAAATACAGACAATGGGAGAAAAGAAATACGTGAAGCGATCATGTCTGACTAAATACATTTCCTTAAATATATGAATCCTCATTCTGGAAGCCCAGTGAGTCCCAAGGAAGATAAATAGAAACTGACACTGAGAAACACTGTAGTAAACTACAAACCCCACAGGGAAGGGGTGAATTTAATGTCATTCTGGAAGAAAAATATTTAAATGAATTGCTATCAATGGCATGCCATTTGTGCTTACAATTTCCCAATGACAAAAACAAAAGACTGAAGAGTGTAGAATAACATTTTTAGAGAGCTGGAGGTAACTATTGTAATCTACAATTGTCAAATCCAGTGAAATAATCTTTTAAGAAATAAAATTCAAGAAATAGTAATAATAATATAATATATTCACCAAGAAAATATGACATATGTGCCTGACACTATTGCTTAAAGAGGTGAAGAAAATATGAGAGAATTATAATGAGAATTTAGCAATTTTACCATAGTAATTATTAATTGTAATAATTACTTGTAACATCCTCAATAACTGATAGTTCAAGTAGATGAAAATTCAGCAAGGAGATAAAAGATTTTTAAAAACAATTGTCTAACGAACATATCAATTATGCTTCAAAATGTTGGAAATACACAATACTTTTTATCATATGCAAAACTTAGAAATTATTACCAAGTCACAAGGCATTAAAAATTATTCACAAATATCAAGGAAAAGTGTCATATACAGTATTGTTTATTATATATATATATATATATATTATATATATACACACACACACACACACACATACATATATATATTTATATCCCAAGAAACAAAGGGCAAAATATGTAAACAGTTATTTCATACTGAATCTCATTAACAATCAGAGATATGCAAATTAAAACCATAATTAAATATCACTTGACTCACTTTATTGGCATATGTTTAAAAGTCTGAAAGTGGCAAATGTTGTCAAGGATACCAAGAAATGGTAACTTTTATACTCTGCTTGTGGATCATAAAATGGTACCATCATTTTAAAGAATTTGCACTTATCTCTTAAAACTTGGGTGTTTCTATGGCTTATGACCCAGATTCTGTGCCTAGGTATATACACTCAGAGGCACTTTAGCACCTCTGAATCCATTTTCTCACAGTTCTTTCATACAACCAAATGTCCATCTTGTAAAAAGAAAAATAAACCTACTTAATAATATTAATCAAGTATCTCCAAAAAAAGGGAGAAGGCTAGCCGAATTATGAATACACTGTTTCTTGGGCAGGGGAATGACAAACAGCACCTTTTTCTGCCAATCAACTTTGAATCTCCAACAAATTCGTGGAAACCCTCACAGAGGAGACTAAGTTTTCTAAACTCAACTGCTTACTCTTTAAGGGACTGAGGTGGAATCACTGCTTTCTGCTGGTGATGAGGAGGTTGTGACACTGTGAAAAGGTCATATGTAACCCTTAGCAGTAATGTTGGGATTTGGTGTTATGAAAGGTATAGACTATGAGTGTCAGTTTTTTTGAAGAAAACCAAAGAATAACTAAGTACCTCCTCAGTTTCTTAAAAATTAAAGGACATTTTTACTTTCTCATATCTGTTGGTCTGTAGACCACAATTAAATTATGTATGTATGTATGTATTTTTATGATTATCTTATTAATTTGTTTTAAATTAAATAGAGATAGGGTATTACTTTGTTGCCCAGGCTGGTGTCGAACTCCTGGCCTCAGGCCATGCTCCCACTTTGGTTTCCCAAAGGGCTGGGATGACAAGTGTGAGTCACTGCACCCAGCTATTCAACTCTGCGTTTAATACACTTATACAACAGTTATTTCCTTCTGTTAGACCCATCTCTGTGTTCCAGTCACTGAATGTCACCCTAGTTTTGGTAGGACTCTATGATGGCCACATCACTTTACTGACAACCGGATAATTCATTATTAAGAGTTCTTCAACAGGTAGGAAGAATGAACATGAACATGAAAATAAAAAATATCACTTTTCAGAATGATGTTAATTCCAATAGAGCTGAAGAGCTGTGAGTAAGGGCTGTCATTTCTGAATCATGCAACAGACAAGCATTGAAGACCTATTCTCAAAATGGCACTGTCCCAAGTATTGGGAGAACACAAAGCTGAATATGACACTAATTTTTGTCAGAGCATTTACTTTTCAATGAGGAAACCACAAATCAGTACTACAGCAGAAGGTAAAACAAAATCTGTTTCCAAAGAGCTCAAACATCTGACGGTTGAAGCAGAATACAGAGGAACTGGTTCTGACCACAGCAGCCAAAAGTCTCAATAAATCAGTAATGTTTGCACATGGGAATTTTAGAAACATCATGGGGAAAGGCACAGAGGTATGAATGTGCATGCTCTGCAGTGAGGAGAGAGAATGCTAGTTGTGAAATTAATAAAATGGAGTGGAAAGTGAGGCCAGGACAGTTTGGGACTAGATCACAGAGGTCTTAAGCATCTTTTTAACGCATTGTAACTTTGTACTGCAGGCTGTCAGCCCCTGAAAACTGTGATGGAGGGAAGAAATGTCAATTGACCTAGGTTTTAGGAAGATAACTGGGGCAGCCATGTGAATGACAGATTTGAAGATCTGGTTAATGAGGAATAGCTGGTACGATACTTAAGGAATCCAGGTTTATTCATGTGATCTAGTGGATAAGGAGTTCCTCATAAGAAGCTTTTAAATGGTTTTTTTTTTTCTCATTTTATTTCCCCAAGTTTTACTTTTGCTCAGGCTCTTATTCAAATTCAAGCAACTATAGAGTTTTCTTAAAAACTACGATGATGTTTTCAGATACATAAATACAACATTTCAACTGGAATTCTGAGAAAGATATTAAACAACTGATATAATCTGGTTCCTTAAAATTGGATTCTGATGGATGTAAAAGTCTGCTTTTCTGTAATAAAAATACACATTGCAAAAGTATTTTATTTTTGAATTGGGGAAAGCTGGTTAAAAACAGAATGAACTGCAAGTAAGTGGAGAAAAATACCAAAAGAAACAAGGTGAAGGGACACTTACAGGGCTTAGGTAATCTGCATATTTTTGATAGCAGGCCTTGTCATTTTTACAATGTATTTAATAGATTGGAAAGATCTAAAAAAAAAAAAAAGCTGCTTTGAGTATAAAAAGGCATAACAAAGCCTTTTTATATACAGCACCAGTGTTAATTAGATATGACTTTAAGAAGTCTTTTAAAGTACAGGTGAGATCAAGAGCACTACTGGTGCAGAAACCAGCCAGTCAAGAACAACCTAGTGGGTACAGCAGGAGGAAAAGTCTTTTCCCCAGAGACTCATTATTTGATGATTGAGAAAAAATGTCTGGACATCAAATGGATTTTGGAAAGTTTAAGATACTAAAGTATATTTCTGGGAAAAAAAAATATATTAGAGACAGATCATAGAGCTATACAATAATGAAACAGATTGAAAGATGAGCGATCCTCAGCTCCTAAGATATTAAATATGCTTGTAGCAATGCATATGTGCATTTTCCCCAATGATTTCATGAAAAATCTCATGAATGGTGGTATGTTTATTGAAGATGTTTCCTGGGTGGCAAAATTACACTAGTGAATTATCCTATTCATTAATGCAAGGTAAGATTCTCTGCAATCATATCCTTTAGCCATTTTTTGATGGGGTTGTTTGGTTTTTTCTTATACATCTAAGTTCTTTGTAGATTCTGGATATTAGCCCTTTGTCAGATGGATAAACTGCAAACATTTTCTCCCTTTCTGTAGGTTGCCTGTTCACTCTGATGATAGTTTCTTTTGCTGTGCAGAAGCTCTCAAGTTTAATTAGATTCCATTTGTCAATTTTGGCTTTTGTTGCCATTGCATTTGGTGTTTTAGTTATGAAGTATTTGACCATGCCTATGTCCTGAATATTATTGCCTAGGTTTTCTTCTAGGGTTTTTATGGTATTAGGTCTTACATTTAAGTCTTTAATCCATCTTGAGTTAATTTTTGTATAAGATGTAAAGAAGGGGTCCAGTTTCGGTTTTCTGCTTATGGTTAACCAGTTTTCCCAAGACTTGGAACCAACCCAAATGCCCATCAATGATAGACTGGATAAAGAAAATATGGCATATATACACCATGGAGTACTATGCAGCCATAAAAAGGATGAGTTCATGTCCTTTGCAGGGACATGGATGAAGCTGCAAACCATCATTCTCAGCAAACTAACCCAAGAACAGAAAACCAGATACCACATGTTATCACTTATAAGTGGGAGGTGAACAGCAAGAACACGGGGACACAGGGAGGGGAACATCACACACTGGGGTCTGTTGGAAGGTGGGGGGCTAGGGGACAGATAGCATTAGGAAAAATAACTAATGTAGATGGTGGGCTGATGTGTGCAGCAAACCACCATGACACGGGTATACCTATGTGACAAACCTGCATGTTCTGCACATGTACCCCAGAACTTGAATAATTTAAAAATTAAGAAGTAAATAAATAAATAATAAAGAAAAGATTCTCTGCAATCAAATCTCAATAAAAAGTTCAGGAAAATTAGCATGTGATTCTTTCCTGCCACACTTTTCTCTACCGCTCTTCTCATTCTCTAAAGGAAGGAACCATTTCAGTTTCTGCAGGCTGTGAATGCAGGAATGAGATGTGCCAGTAGAGGTTCTGGTGGCTATTGCTTGGGCAACTAAAGAGAAAATTGGTTGATGGGGTGGCCCTAATCAAGGCTCTGTGTGATGTGATGTGATGTGATGTGATGTGATGTGATGTGATGCGATGCGATGCGATGCGATGCGATGCGATGCGATGCGATGCGATGCGATGCGATGCGATGTGATGTGAAGTGGTGACCATGCGGTCCTCTCTGTTGACCATGCACCCTCTTTTGAGGAACATTATACTTTTGTCTTGTTTGTTTTCTCCCACGATTGCTGTGGCTTTGGTATATAATTTCTGCCTCATGGATGAGACTGTAATGCTAAGAAAATCGAGACCCAGGACCTAAGTCAGGAAATCCTACCATTAATCTAGCTTTACCAGTAACAGTCTCACTTTGGGAATTGTAAATACTATGTGTATCAGGGAACCTGATTTGGCTAAAACTATAGCTTGACTACTTTAGTAAAATGTAACCTCTCCTCCAAGAGTCTAAGGAGCCTTCTGTTGTTTATTGAAAGGGAAAGTACACTTTGTGGCATATATGTGTTTGTAGGTCAAGGCAGATGAATGAGGAAAAACACTACTATGGAGTTAGGGTATATTGTTTTCCACTGTGCACCCTAGCCTGACAGAATGTTTCTATATCCCTATGAGGAGATAGCATGGGACAGAAACAAGAATTTGAGAAATTATTTACATGGTGTGGGTTTTGAGTACAAATAGTACTTCTCCCAAGTTTCAATGATGTGTGACAAACTACTTTCAAGAAGCATAGTGAATGTTGACAATTGAAGCCATCAGCTGGCCGTATCTGCTGAGCAAAGCCTTCAGGAAAAATAGAGACCAGAGGCTGTGCAAGTAGTCAGTCAGCTAGTCCTCTATTCCCAGGGTCTTTTGGTTGGGGAAGATCTATTTTTTAGATACTCTGCAGTAGTTAAAAGTTATGTAAATATTTTATAATTCTGAGATCATGAACCCAAGCCTACTCCGCAGAAAAATGTTGTGTTTCATGTACGTTTTACTCTGTTTTCTGTTGCTTATATCAGAATAGCTGAAGCTGGATAATTTATAAGGTAACAAAATTTACTTCTTATAGTTCTGGAGGCTGGGAAGTCCAAGGTGGAGGATGAGGACCTTCTTGCTGCTGGGTGCCCTCTGCAGAGTTCCAAGGTGGCACAGTGTACAGTCATACAGTAAGGGGGCTAAGCATGCTTGCCAGGTCTCTCTTTTTCTTCTTACAAAGTCACCAGTCCCACTCCCATGATAACCTATTAGTCCATTAACCCATTAAACCATTAATCCATGAATAGATTAGCCCATTCATGGGTTCACCTCATAAGGCCCCAGCTCTCTATGCTGCCAAATTGGAATGAAATTTCCACATTAATTTTGGAAAGGACAATACTCAAATCATAGCAATATATATTAGGAAGACTGGCAAAACTTTCATTTTCCCAAAGAATTTTCATAAGTTTTATGTCTGTTGTAGTTCTAATTCCTTGATATAGGCATGTGCAAATCCTACTTGCCTTCAACCTTGGTCATTCACTAGTCCACAAACGTGATTAAAGGCCCTGAGGGAGGCCAGAAATTCAAGGTCAATTTAACCCTAAAGGTGGGCCCTTGATAGGATTGCCACATAAAATACAGGATGCCCAGTTTAGTCTGAATTGTCAACCACAACAAATAATTTTTAGTATAAATAGATCCCAAATATTTCATGAGACATATTTATATTTTGAAAAATTAATTGAATATCTGAAATTCAAATTTATCTAGTAATACTATATTTTTATTTGTCTTATTTCCATATGAGTGTATATGAAAAAAGCTGAAAATAAATGTATCATCAATAGCTTAAGAGAAACAAACATTTTATAAACAGTATTCATCATACTTGTATAATTACTACCAAGTTAAGATGGGCAATCAACGAGGGATTCAGCAAACATTTATGGAGTTGGTTTTGTGTGCTAAGCTTGATTCTACCACATTCTCACTCATGGATGGATGTCTGCAATACTGAAGTAAATAAGAAGAAGTCTTAACATGAATATTTGAGCAAAATGACAAACACCGAATCAAAAAAAAAAGTTCTGAAATCAACAACAGGGTGAAACATTTAGTATTTTGGATACAAAAAAATCATTTAGTATCCAAAATTTAAAAATATAGACATATGGCATAACTTTTGGAAGAAACTATATGTGTACTCTTTCAAAGAAATGTGAATGCTACTTTTCTAGTTTGATTTTGTTAATATTATTTTTCTTTTTTCCAGAAATAAACAGTTTATATTTAATTTAAAATGAGATGAAAATGTGGAGGGGTTGGAGTGGAAACAAATGCATATTTTAACAAAGATCTGAAGAAAATCTTTATGTATTTATATAATAAAATACTTTATACAGAATGTTATAAAGACTAACATGATGAAAGTCTGTGTAGGTACTTCACAGCTTTTTAATTTATAAAATATTAACATTTCACTACATTGCTTCTGACATTGAGTTATAAAACACTGCAGATAACATTGGAACTCCCTATGTTTCTCCTTCTAATCACATCCTCCCATTTTCCCATACCAGGGATGCAAACTGCTCTCCTGAATACTGTGCTTGTAATTCTCAGGCAAGTCCTTTTGCCACCTATATACATGTATTCATAAAATGTACATACTATTTTATTTGTTTATTAACATTTTTATCAAAGGTACAACAATATTCACATTATTGTATAATTTGCTTTTTTGGCTTAATATTATAGTTTATTTTTCCGAAGTCCATGTTGATAAATTTAGTTCTAAATCATTAATTATAAATACTGTGTAGTATTCCTAGTTAGAAATTTGTTTACTCAATCACATTTCATGGACACTTAGGTGCTTTTCAGAGTTTATTTGTAACATTCTTGTACCCATCTCCTTTCACATAAATGCAACAGTTTCTCATAGAATTAGAAATATTAAACCAAAGTGTATAGACATTTTCAGTTTCACTAGATATTGTCCTATTGCTTTGTAAGTAGTAGGACCAATTTACACATTCACTGAAAATCTGAGTTTACTTCCCCACATTCTCACCAACTCTTGTTATTTTTATAACTTTAAGATTTTGCCAACCACTAGAATGCCATCTCATTATTTTATTTTGCATTTTCTATTTGTTAGTAAGCTTAAACACTTATTGTGATAGCTATTGGTCATGTATGTGTTATTTCAGGGGAATTACATGTTTATGTCTTTTGCTAAATTGTTTATTTGGCTGCTTGTTTTTTCTTATTGAACTGTAGATGTTCATTATAAATTACTGCCACTAATGATCATATGTCCTTTCCTGAACTGTGGACTGTGCTTCTTATGTTTGTATAAAGCATTTTCACTGAAGATAAGTAGGATTTTTTAATATTTTATTATACTCAAATGTACCAATTTAATCTTTTTATTTTATAAATATATTTTTGGACTACATTATTATAAAGTTAGACCCCCTAAGATTAGACAGAAAAAAAGTTAGAAGATAGATAGATAGATAGATAGATGATATAGATAGATATGCCTGTGTAAATACATATGCAGTTGGATTCCAGTCTTGCTAATCTATTCTTAGGATTTTTACTTTCATATTCAGTATATGAGATTGGCTTTTAATTTTTTCTTATCCTCTGCTTAAGAGATTTATTTTGTACTATCTTCATAGAAATAATTGTTGTACCTTCCCCATTTTATTATCTTAAGAAGTTTGTGTAGGCTAGAAATTATCTATAGCCTGATGATTTTATAAAAGCTACCTCTAACATAAGGGATGTTGAATTTTGTCAAAGGCCTTCTCTGCATCTCTTGAGATAATCATGTGGTTTTTGTCTTTGGTCCTGTTTATGTGATGAATTACATTTATAGGTTTGCTGATATTGAACCAGCCTTGCATCCCTGGGATGAAGCCAACTTGATCGTGATGGATAAGTTTTTTCATGTGCTGTTGGATTCAGTTTGTCAGTAGTTTATTGAAGATTTTTGCATCAATATTCATCATGGTAATTGGCCTGAAATTTTCTTTTTTAGTTGTGTCTCTGCCAGGTTTTGGTACCAGGATAATGTTGGTCTCATAAAATGAGTTAGTGAGGATTTCCTCTTTTTGTATGTTTGGAATGATTTCAGAAGGAATGGTACCAGCTCCTTTTTGTACCTCTGGTAGACATCAGCTGTGAACCCATTTGGTCCTGGACTTCTTTTGGTTGGTAGGCTATTAATTTCTGCCTCAACTTCAGACCTTGCTATAGGTCAATTCAGGAATTCAACTTCTTTCTGGTTTAGTCTTGGGAGGGTGTAAGTGGCCAGGAATGTATCCATTTCTTCTAGATTTACTGGTTTATCTGCATAGAGGTATTTATAGTAATCTCTGATGGTAGTTTATATTTCTGTGGGATCAGTGGTGATATCCTCTTTATCATTTTTTATTGCATCTATTTGAATCTTCTTTCTTTTCTTTTTTATTATTCTGGTTAGTGGTCTATCTATTTTGTTGGTCTTTTCAAAAAAAAAAAAAAAAAACAGCGCCTGGATTTATTGCTTTCTTGAAAGGTTTTTTATGTCTCTATCTCCTTCAATTCTGCTTTGAACTTAGTTATTTCTTGCCTTCTGCTAGCTTTTGAATTTGTTTGATCTTGCTCCTCTAGTTCTTTTAATCATAACGTTAGGGTGTTGACATTATATCTTTCCTTGCTTCTCTGATGGGCATTTAGTGCTATAAATTTCCCTCTAGACACTGCGATGAATCATATCTCAAAATGAAACAAGCTATTTATGACAAACCCACAGCCAATATCATACTGAATGGGCAAAAACTGGAAGCATTCCCTTTGAAAACTGGCAGGAGACAAGGATGCCTTCTCTCACCACTCCTATTCAACATAATATTGGAAGTTTTGGCTAGGGCCATCAGGCAAAAGAAAGAAATAAAGGGTATTCAAGCAGGAAAAGAGGATGTCAAATTGTTCCTGTTTGCAGATGACATGATTGCATATTTAGAAATCTCCGTAGTCTCAGCCCCAAATCTCCTAAGCTGATAGGCAACTTCAGCAAAGTCTCAGGATACAAAATCAATGTGCAAAAATCGTAAGCATTCCTATGTACCAATAATAGACAAGCAGAGAGCCAAATCATGAGTGAACTCCCATTCACAATTGATATAAAAAGAATAAAATATCTAGGAATACACTAACAAAGGATGTGAAGGACCTCTTCAGGAAGAACTACAAACCACTGCTCAAGGAAATAAGAGGACACAAACAGATGGAAAAACTTTTCATGCTCATGGATAGGAAGAATCAATATCATGAAAATGGCCATACTGCCCAAAGTAATTTATAGATTCAATGCCATCCCCATCAAGCTACCAACGACTTTCTTCCCAGAATTGGAAAAAAACACCTTAAACTTTATATGGAACCAAAAGATAGCCCATGTAGCAAAAAAAAAAAAAAAAAAAAAAAAGAAAGTTGGAGGCATCATTTGGCCTGATTTCAAACTATAGTACAAGGCTACTGTAATCAAAACAGCATGGTACTGGTACTAAAACAGAGATATAGACCAATGGAACAGAATAGAGGCCTCAGAAATAATGCCACACATTATTACTACAACCATCTGATCTTTGGCAAACCTGACAAAAACAAGCAATGGGGAAAGGATTCCCTCTTTAATAAATGGTGTTGGGGAAACTGGCTAGCCTTGTACATAAAGATGAAACTGGATCCCTTCCTTATACATTATACAAAAATTAACTCTAGATGGATTAAAGATTTAAACATGAGGCCTAACACAATAAAAACCCTAGAAGAAAATCTAGGCAATACCATTCATGACATAGGCATGGGCAAGGACTTCATGCCTAAAACACAAAAAACAATGGCAACAAAAGCCAAAATAGACAAATGGGATATAATTAAACTTAAAAGCTTTTGCACAGCAAAAGAAACTATCAGTAGAGTGAAATGGCAACCAACAGAATGGGAAAAAAGTCTTGCAATCTACCCATCTGACAAACGGCTACTTTGCAGAATCTACAGAGAAGTTAAAGAAATTTATAAGAAAAAAACAAACAACACCATCAAAAGTGGGCAAAGAATATGAAAACACCCTTTTCAAAAGAAGACATTTATATAGCCAACAAACATATGAAAAAAAGCTCATCATCACTGGTCATTAGAGAAATGCAAATCAAAACCACATTGAGATACCACCTCACGCGTTAGAATGGCGATCATTATAAGATCAGGAGACAATGTGGAGAAATAGGAACGCTTTTACACTTTTGGTGGGAATGTAAATTAGTGCAACCATTGTGGAAGACAGTGTGGCGATTCCTCCAGAATCTAGAAATAGAAATACCATTTGACCCAGCAATCCCATTACTGGGTATACACCCAAAGGACTATAAATTATTCTATTATAAAGACACATGCACATGTACATTCACTGCAGCACTATTTACCATATCAAAGACTTGGAACCAACCCAAATGCCCATCAATGATAGACTGGATAAAGAAAATGTGGCACATATACACCATGGAATACTATGTAGCCATAAAAAAGGATGAATTAATGTCCTTTGCAGGGACATGGATGAATCTGGAAACCATCATTCTCAGCAAACTGACACAAGAACAGAAAACCAAACACCACATGTTCTCACTCATAAGTGGGTGTTGAACAATGAGAACATGTGGACACAGGGAGAGGAACATCACACATTGGGGCCTAAGGGGTGGGGGCCAGGGGAGGAATAGCAGGGAGCAGAGGATTGGGGAGGGATAGCATTAGGAGAAATACCTAATGCAGATGACGAGGCGATGGATGCAGCAAACCATTACCATGGCACGTGTTCACCTATGTAACAAACCTGCACAATCTGCACACATACCCCAGAACTTAAAGTCTAATTAAAAAAAAAAAAAAAGTTACCTCTAAAAGAATCTAAAGATTTTGATTACTTAGTTTCTTTAATGGTTAATGGCTTATTCAAGTGGTTTTAAAAAAATCATTCTAATATAATTGGAAAAGTGATAAATCATATAAAGAAACCAAAACAGAGTAATGGGGTGCTCATTTTCATAGGATAGTCCAGAAACAAGTCTCTAGGGATGTGATATTTAGAGGGATGACAATGAACAAGCCTCTTCCAGACAAAGAGTTGCAAGACAAAGTTCTGAAGAAAAACAGAGCTTGGCATGTAAGTGAAACCACAGAGTTTGATATGGCCAGAGAAAAGGCTCAGTGGAGAGGAACTGGAGATAAAGATGAACAAAAAGAAAGATAATGCAAAGCTCTCTGGACTCAGTAAGAGGTTTAGACCTCAAGGAAAGAAACAAGAAGTCATGCAAAGGCTTTATATCTGGAGTCACAAAATCTAATCTCCATTTTAGACAATCATGATCTTCTGCTTTGGTGAGAGAAAGGCTGTTGACAGGCAACAGTGAAAATGCAAATCCCCGGTGAAAAGCAACTCTACCAACCCAGAGGGACACTGCCTGTGAGGCAGAGAAGTGGGTGGATTGGGGATATATTTTGAAGGAAGTCTTGACAGGAATTGAAATGGGCAGGAGGCAGGGAAATACTGGGTAGAAGAGAGTGGTTCCTGGCAAAGGCCCCACCCTCAAGCCTGGAAACCACGTCCCCAGATGAGAAGCCTTATCTCTGTTTTCCTGCCTAAAAGTTACATTTTGGCCTTTCCTGCCCCTCCATCCCATGCTCATATAAACCCCAGACCTCAGCTGGCAGATAGACAAGCAGCTGAACATCAAGAGAAGAAGCAACTGAGCATTGGAAACTACAGACAGACGCAGCTTAACTCCAAAGGGCGCAACTTCAGAGAGGAACCTGGCCCAAGAAGGCCGGCTTCAGGAAAAGTTCTGGCACCATCGCCTTTCCAGCTCCCCTTCCATTGAGAGCCATTTCCATACCTTAATAAAATCCTCCGTATTTCATTTCAAACCAATCATATCACCCGAATCTCCCTGGATGCCAAACAGGAAACCGGGTACCAAGAGGGCAGGGTGTAAAAGGCTGTCACCTTGACTCCCCACTGAGCTAGGTAGTGCTTAGCCATCAGTGGATGGCAACTGCTAAAACAGCATTTATTGTAACACACCCCTGGATGCTGCCTTGGGGCCGGAGCCCAGAAGAACCCAGCTTGGCCCTGGTACCTGCTCACCTGTGTCCTCCTTCTCCCACCAGGGGTTCCAGGGCAGGGTGGCCAGGTAAACAAGCCACATCCTGTTGCAAGTCCCACGAGGGGGCAACGGAACTCTCCAGCCTCAGAACGACTTACTAACACACCAGATATGGAATACCAAGTAAAAGTCCATGTTCACAGTGTTCTAAAAATTCAGACTACCTGAAGGCACAAGAATGTACCACCTGAAGAAACAAAGAGGAAAAAACTTGATTCCACCTAGATACGGTAACATGTTGATAGATTGCTTATTATATTCTCTTGATGTGTAACAGGATTTTAGCTTAGGAGTTACACCGTGGAACTTTCTCATTTTACAGATTAGTAATGTGTAAAGTCTCAGTAAGCTACAGAATGCTCCCGGATCTCAGCTGTTAGGTGAGCCCACAGCGGGCACTGCCTCTTTGCTTTTCAAGATGATGCCTTGCATAGACCCTGGGGATGGTCAGAACAGATATGAGAGAATAACCTGTACCTCATACAGGTGTTCTAGGTTATTCTCCACTTAGTTCTACTGGAGATTTTTTTTTAAATCCCAAAACAGTTGTCTAAAGGAACAAAGTGATTCCAATCATGTAAACCTGAGGTAAATTAGAAATGTGGACTATATCCAGAAAGCCATCAAAAGAGAAATAGTATGGGGAACATACAATATGGTAACCATGGCTGAGAACTGGATATATAATTTTCTCAGCCAGTGTCTTTAAATCCCATGCCAGCTTCATAAGCTAGTACAATTATTTTGGCTTTCAGATAAAGAAATTGAAAGCAAAAAAAACAAAGAAAAAAGAAATCAAGTAACATGCCTAAGTTCACACAACTGTGAGAAGCAAAAGAGAATCTGGACCCAGGTGATGTGGGGTCAATGCCATTGAAGGCTGTGTCCAGAGCATCACAGAGTCCAAAGCTTTTGCACAAGGCTGAGGATCATTCCTTTGCACTGAAAAGAGTTGACCCCCAGCTCATCTTAAGGGAAAAGACGAGTCAAGAATCTAGAGAAAATTTTAAGGAAGATTGTAAGAAAAGACAATTCCTACAAGTCTATGTAGTTGAACCACGTTCCAACTTGCTAGGACTAAGTTCTAATTTTTACTTTTGTTCTCTTGAATTACAAATATTTTTACCTTGGAGTGAAGGTGGATGGAGTTATAACAGGTTCATCAGGCAAACACAGCTCCACACAACGCAGGTCAGGTTTTCTCGTTTGAAATTGGCTGTGTCTTCTTGACTCCAATCCTCAGACCTGCAAACAATCAGAGATGATTTTCTGCCATGACAAACAGCTGCTAAATCTTTCCTTCTGCTTCAGCTCAGAAGAAATCCCAGACTACAGCAATGCAGCTGCCCTCTATGCTAACTCCATTCACCAATTTTCCCTTGCAATCTAAAACGGGTTGCCCCAGAGCTAGCCCACGTGCAATATTTCTATGATTCAATATTTTGATTATTCGTCTCTCTCTGACATGTTTTTTCCTGCCCACACAAAACCTGAGTAAATTACAACTAGCTTTGAATAGAACAATCAAAGAATAGTCTACCAATTTCTACCTCATGCAGTAATATCAGGCAGCCAGGGCCAGAAGACAGCCTGGCACCCTCACTCTACTTCTTGCTGTTATTAATCATCCGGTCTCCAAAAGAGTCATGATGAGCAACTCCAGAAATCTTGATCAACTGAAGAGTTTTCCCCAAATAGAGGTAGCATTTAACTCTAACAAGCTTCTGATCATCAGCCCTATTAAAGTTCAAACTGTTAACTCTTCTCTCAGAACCTCAGAATATAGGCTGCCTTTCTTCAGTTTGGATCTCTGTGTTATGAGATTTTAGTATCATTCCCGTTTTATTTTTTAGAGTTGAGGTCTCACTCTGTCACCCAGGCTGGAGTGCAGCAGCACAATCATAGCTCACTGCAGCCTTAAACTCCTGGGCTCAAGCAATCCTCCCACCTCAACCTCCCTAGTGCCATCACGCCCAGCTAACTTTGTTTTTAGAGGGATAGGCTGGTGTCGAACTCCTGGACCAGGCTGGTCTGCTTGCTGTTACCCAGACAAGGGTTGAGCTCAAACTCCTATATTTAAGCATCCTTCCATCTTGTCCTTCCAAAGTACTCGGATTACAGGTGTAAACCACTGCACTTGGATTTCGTTCTCATTTTTATGCCTATTTTTTTTTTTAATTGAATCACTTTGAACAATCTACATTCTAAAGAAATGAAGAAGCCTGGAGCCATGAATAAAACCCTCAGCAATAAACATTCCTAAGTGTACACAGGTCTTTCAAGCATAAATTTCTCAACATCACATCTTGGGGCAATGTTTTCTATTTTTCCTATTGAGTCTTATTTTTCGCCCCTGTTAAAAGGAAATCTGTAATAGGAACTAATAGGAGACAGTTCCTAGGCCCAGCTTTGTATAATACTTGCTGTTCTGCACTGGCTATGCTGCTTAATCTCTCTGACCCTCAGTTTCCCAAGAAAAATTCAAAGTTTATACAAGATCAGTCATTCTCAAACCATCATTCACAGGACCACGTAGTTCCACTCCTGTGCATCCAAGGTTGGCAGAAAGAAGGGGGTGTGTCAAGATGGAGGCTGGGTAGATATGAGTTGAAAAAAATCCCTCATAGATCTTTATTTTAACCAGAATTTATATTGTGGTTTGGTATTAGATTCTATCTGAAAATTGGATTCTAGTCCTAACAGTTTTTTTAGCCTAAATTAGATGATGTCTGAGGACTAAAATGTTGTGGTCCCGGTATCTTCAGGTTACAGGCACAGTAATGGGTACATTCCAGTAGACATGTGGTTATAAGAGATGAAACTGTCCTACATTTCAAGAATAAAGTCATTTAATTGGAAAAGTCTGTGAAAACCAGGACCATGTAAGTGGACACAGGGAGTCAGAACTATCTTTAAATGTTGACAGATTCCCATCTGAATTAAAAGAGACTAAAGAAGAAATGATGTAGGGTAGGGAAGTTTCGTGGATACCCAATCTGTGAACTACGTATGAAACCACACTCAGCAGATCTTTTATTTTCTGAAAGGCAATCATTGTAGCATTCTGAATTTTCTTTAAGTTTCTATAGTGGCAGGACTTTATCCTTAGGGTCCTTGTCACATGGCCAGGAAAGATTAGGCTCCCAAGATGCTTTGAAGGGTGAGAAAAAATGGAATTTATTGGGCAGGAAGGAAAAAAAGGGAAGCATGGACTCTCAGCAGAGCAAGAATCCTGCTAGTTGGTTTCCTGCTTCACAGATTGAATCCCAGGTTACCACAGTGGAACAAGAGAGGCCGGGCTCCTCCCTGCTGCAAAGGGTGTGAACTTCCCATGGTTCCACCCCATTCTCCCAGTGCCAGGGCAGTTGGAGGTCCTCCGGGGACACCTTTATACTTGGGTGTCTCACTACAAGGCTGTATCCTTCATCCTAACATTGAAATTCCTTTGCAAATCAAATATGGAATTTCCACACAGTTCTGATTATGAATAATGCTCTCCAAAATTGCTATAACATCTACTCTGAGCTTCTTAGACTATTGTAGCCTCTATCTGGCAGATGTAAACAGTCTTCAGTAATAGCTGTGTTAGAGAAGTGTTGTGCACCCATCGTCTTGTTTTAGTTAATCATATTTCTTAATGTTCTCAGTAACATTTCAGTTATGTATGTGCTTACTTCAATTCTGATTCATCTTTACCTGGCTGATGTTGAAGAAGCTCTTTCAACCTATCTTTCCAACATACACACTTTCTAATGAAGTATGATCAAAGGTAAGGAGAATGAAGAACAAGAGAGGAGGGGCACTGGAGATCTGAACAGGCAGAGACCACTGGGGAATTCAATGGAAATGGGAAGAAATGTTTTAGGAATAAAAGGAGGGGAAGTAGAAGGAGATTGGTCCTAAAGGAAACTGACAGTATAGTGAATAGAAGTCCTCCTACCCCAGGTATGTAAAAATGGGCCCCTGAGATGCTATTATCATTTGGGTGGGAGGACAGCCTGGGCAGGTGACCATTACTATGCACATGGCAGCTGTTCTCGGAAGATCGAGAAGTGAGGACATTAGAACATGAGTCTTCAGAACTGGCAGCAGGGGTTAATAGGGGGAAGTAGCATTAGGCTAAAAATCACCTAGTCATTTTCTCCTTCTCTCTGAGATTTCATTTATTTCTGGAGTCCTGTGAAAGCCGAAGGAAAGCACAGCTTTTATCTTAGGTCCCCCATGGCCAAAAGGGTGACAGTAACCTCAGGACAGGAGGATGAGTGTTGTAGACTAAGCCTGAAATTAGTTTTCTTCTAAGAATGCATGTTCCATAGTCAAGATGTTCTTGGCCGGGCACTGTGGCTCACGCCTGTAATCCCAGCAGTTTGAGAGGCCAAGGCGGGTGGATCACAAGGCCAGGAATTCTGGAACAGCCTGGCCAATATGGTGAAACCTCATCTCTATTAAAAATACAGAAATTAGCCAGGCATGGTGGCAGGCACCTGTAATCCCAGCTACTCAGGAGGCTGAGGCAGGAGAATTGCTTGAACCCGGGAGGCAGAGTTTGCAGTGATGCTGAGATCACACCACCACACTAGAGCCTGGCGACAGAGCGAGACTCCATCTCAAAAAAAAAAAAAAAAAAAAAAAAAGATATTCTCAAGTCTGCTGGGGAAGAAAAATAATCTCTTCAATAATAGTCTATTTAATTACATAGGGGAATTTAAGCAACAGTATATGGATTATGGTGCTACCTACAAACAGACAGTTCAATAGCTGATGTGAACTCTTACTTATGGGAGGCCAGCAATAAATTGAATCCCCATGGGAGTTTTATAAAACAACTGGGAGAAGAAGTAAGGATGTGGAGAATACTCAAAATTGTGACATGGGAAAAAAAAGGTTATAAGGGAGTATCATTGTATAATCCCAAATTGGCCAGAATATAGGTTGCATGCACACATGTACACACACACAGACACAAATTATATATAGTTATAGCTGTTAATTAGTTATAGATTCATAAAAAGATTACTATGTTAGTGGTCATTCTTTTGTGTGGTGAGATTTGTTATTTTGGATATTTGTTATTTTTATAATTAGAAAACATAATGTGATATTTATATTAATGAGCTACCCATGCTCAGAATTAGTAGCTTAAAAATACAGCTAGTTTTACAACTCACTTCCTGGATAATTTTTATGTATATTTGAGATTTGTTTATTTAAATATTTCTTCAACCCTATGACTTCCTTCCACAGAGAAATGGAGATAGAAAAATAATTCACATAAGCATTAAAATACACCCCCCGAAAAAATCATAATTTCCCAAAAGTTGTATGAGGAAAAAAGCAAAGCAAATGGACGTAAAACTTAGTTCTGAGTTTTCTAGCAGTGACAACGGAGAAATGTGATGTGCTATAAAACTCTTATCATATCAAGAAATATACTAACTCAAGAAACATGCACTGTTTCCTGACCTGACTTTATTGGACCAAAGGGTGGTTTGGGGGAAGCCTGTATGAAAATGTGAGCAAAATCTATTGATGAGTGTGGGATACAGGCAAGGAAGAGGTGTCAGATGAACACTTCTGAGAACATTATATATTTGAATTAAGGTTATGCCAATTTAAAAAGGGGTTTTTCCTGGCAATTTACTAAATACATGGTTCTTATTGCTAATCCTGAAAGATAAACAATTGTCTCCATTCCTCTGGCAAGAGAGAGTACCGTTTATTGATTGTTTGTCTCTGGACCAGCCTCCCTGGGTTTAAATTCCACTGCCATCACTTACCGATTCAGTGTCCTTGGACAACGTATCCAATGCCTCCAATTTCCATGTCCTCATTTATGAAATAGCCGAAATAATGGAACATAGCAAGCACTGCATAAACAGTATGGTCTTCCTCATCACCATTCTCATCCTCATCCTCACCATCACTATCACCAATCAGAGCTATGGAGAAGCACATCAAATAAAATTAGTGAATAACTTTTGCTGCAGTATGATGACATTTTAATGAACTTCATTTGTTTCTTGAACCAAGGGACCATCCTAGTCCTGCCAATGCAGCCAAAACATGCACAGAAGTTTCTGTCTTCCAGTTGCCTTGAGACCACATTATGACCTAAAATTAATCCTGATCTTCCAGGATTTTGACTACCATCTCTATCTAAGACCAATCTGAGGTCAATTTACAAGTATTTCCAAAAGTTGTAAGAAACTATTCTACATTTCCTCCCATAGTATTTCTTCTTGCTGGCTCCTCTCTCACATGTCCAGTGGCCATCCTAATCACACTTCTCCCATAACATATGCACATACACACACACACACACACACACACACAAATACATTTTACACATGTACAGATATCCACACACAAATACATTTACACATCCACACACAAATACATTTACACATGCGCACATATCCAGACATAAACACATTTACACATGCACACACATCCACACAAATACATTTACATATGCACATACATCCATACACAAATCTATATAATACACATGTGCACATACACATGTATACATATCACACATGCATTCACACACACACATACATATACATGTAGCACACATATATACATACACATGCACACACATCTGTGTACACATATATACACATACACACATACACAAACATCCACACATACACAAACATCCACACATATACACATACATATGCACACACATACACATACGCATCAACACAGCACAAATGCATACATACACATAAACACTATACACATACATACATGGATGCAAATATACACATATACACACATACATGCATATACACAATTGCACTCCATGTTAACACATATATACACACACATACACATACCTACATACACATGCACATGCATATACATAAGCACATGTACACACGCACATACGCATACTGTCTAACTCTCTAAGCAGAGCCAAATGTCCTGAGAATTGACCAAGGAAGGTTTTGGACTGTACTCTTCTTATCAGAGAGATTGGCTTTTACACCGCAAATGCCAGTCTTATTTAATGAAATTCAAAATAATTATATGTCAGAAGCATACCCGCACAAAAGAATCTGTGCACTCATGTGTGTGTGTGCTCATAAGTGAGCTGGTAGGCCTTCATTACCCCATCACTCTGCCCAAAGGTATGTTCTAGGATAGTCATTGGCATGGCCACCAGCCTGCATTCCCCAACACACACACATATGCACATACACACACATACATACGCATACACAAGTATACATTCACACAAATACATGCATTGTGTTTCCATTGTATTCTCCATTGATGGTGGGAGAATCAACATTGATCATAAATAACATCTATTCTCTTTTTTTTTTTTTCTCTTCAATTCAGCGGTTAAAATCTTAAAAGATTGTTTTCAATGTTTAGAAATAGAAGACAGTGCCATCATCTCCATTTTTAAGATGTAAAAACTCAGGCTTAGTGGCAAGCTGACTTTCTTTGCTCTCTGTAGCCACCATCATTGCCCAGCCACAGATCTGTCCCCAGCGTGCTAATATGGAAAACAAGCCAGTTGGAGAATCCAGAGAGCGGGATCCTGGCCACCGCTCTGGTATGAACTACTCATGGGAACGCAGGACCTTATTTCAGCTTTCTGGGTCTTACCTTCCTCCTTTTCATGGGAAAAGAATGTAGAACTGGAAAGGTTGGAATACAAGATCACACAGGTTGAGAACTTTAGAAATTTTACCATTTTCTTTTCCAGAATATTCTTATAACTTCTTTGATAATCTGTTCTCTGATGAAGCATTTTGATTTCAATCCCAGTTTTTCATAAATGCTCATTTATATTAATATATTAACATTATACTCTTCTAATTAACTTAATTCAATAGTTCAAATAACGTG
Source organism: Sapajus apella (assembly GCF_009761245.1). NCBI lineage: Eukaryota > Metazoa > Chordata > Mammalia > Primates > Cebidae > Sapajus > Sapajus apella. Next base: position 5,724,157 of record NW_022437020.1, on the reverse strand, counting down.
ACTAAGAAAAGCATTTCATTTAGCCTAAAAATATCATGTGAATAAACAATTAACACAGTCTAATATACCACTGTCCAAAAATGTCTGCACAATTACTTGCACATATTTTTAAGGAAAATTCTTTGTTAAGGGAGAATTTGAGTTAAAAATGACTGGGTATGCAGCCAAGTTTAAAAGATAAACACTGGTGGGTGGGGGGTGTTGGTTTGGGTTTTGTTTTTGTTTTTTTTTTTTTAACTGAGTGATCCTACACAGGAGGCCTGCAAATGCCATATCTCAAATCATAGGAAATTACAACTTAGCAAATGCTCTCTCCCTGTGGGCTTAAATAAAATTTCCTAAAGGAAATTTTCTAGTTCAACCACAGGCAGGGAGGGCACTGTAAATGTGCTCAAAAGAAAATCCCTCTGTTACACTAGAATGAGCCTCCTCTCCTGCCCAAATGTCCCTGAAATGTTTTAGACTTGAGACTATGACCATTAAAACTGTGGGATCCGTCCAGGAGCCCTGAATCCCAGTCTGCTTCAGAACTAAGCGGGGTGCCTCCCTCAAAGTGCCCAAACTGCATGCTTCTGAGACTTCCTCAGTCCATTTTAGACTTCCCCTTTTCTAGCTGGTAGAAATAAACCACGTTTTTTCTAAAAAATATTACTTTGAAACATTTTGTTACTTAATTTATGCCTCTGTAACTCTAATAGTTTTACAATTGAAATTTAGAGATAGGACACTAATATTAGACTGAATTTGAACACATTTTTCTTCTATTAGACTCCCTATATAAATATGATATAAAAGCATACATTTCTATAAACTGGCTATCAATTATTTTTCTATTTTACATAATGCTTTGTCACTAAGCTTGTAAATAGACAATACATTGCAAAGTTTAAAGTCGCACTGCACTTAATATTTTTCAACTATCTTGTTCACTTATTTTTCTGGACCAAAAAGCTATTCAGTATATTTCCTATCTTATTTTTAAACAATTTTTTTCATGCCTATTCAAAAATTGTGTTTGACATATTATACACACACACACATACGTGCACACACACACACACAGTCTCCCTTTTCAAACTCAAGGACCATGATAATATTTTATATTTCACATAAAATAAAGCCAGTTTCATTTCTGTCAAATATAATTTAGACTTCATCAGCACTCAGCATCTATGTTGCCAATTAAGCTACAGTACACTTTACAATGTGAAAAAAAATTCACAAGGAAGGATAGATACAACATGGAAAGAATCTTTGAGATAAAAGAAATATAATTGATGCACCCTTCAGTTTCCAGCATTGATTTCTATTTATTATTACAAACTCTTCAAAACACAAAGATTGGATGTCAACATGTTATCCTGGAAGCGTACAACTGAGGAACACATTACCTGCACGACTTACTTCATAAAATTTGTTTACCAGAATTGGAGTTGCACGTTCATTTAAAAGGACTTTGAAGTAAGAGGAAAAAAGATGATTTAAGCTTTTTTTCCTTCCTAATACTTTACTTTTGAGATTTACCAGACTTCAGTTAAATAGATGCCTCCTTGACAACCAAGAATCCTAGTAATAGGAGTGAAGTGGTAAAGTGTAGTTTGCCTAAACTTACCTGCAGGCAGAGTGGAGCTCTATGCAGGCCCACTTTCATCAGGCACAGCTAGCTGACTTTGAAAATTCCTCCTGAGGAACAATGATCAGCGGAACTTTCTTACGTTCATCTAATTTTCAAGCCTTGATGTGACATATGAAATAAGAAGAAAGTGACAACAAAAATCAACGTGTCTAAATAGTCTTGCTTCGAAATATACCTGTCACTGGCTTAACTCAGAAATTGGGTGGGATTTTAGATCTGCTACCTTTGTTGTTGTTGTTTGCTGTTGTTGCTGTCGTTATCTTGGCTTCAGAATTTATTTTAGTACCTGAAGAGAGGAAAAGACAGAAAGTCTCTCCTTAATTGTGTATGGGAGAGAAGTCCACTTATTTAAAATAATTCACAATTTTAAACAAATAGAATGATTAGTGACTGCTCATTCTTACGTTGGGCCTTTATTCTCTTCTGATTAAAATAAGTTCTGCTACATCTTAGTGGAATCGTGAGCTTTTAGAATTATTCCCTAAAAATAAATCTCAAGGAAGCTGACATATTTTAAGTTACAAAAGCATAATATATTAGGAATTACACCTCTATGAAGCTAAGAATTTTACAATTGGACTTTACAGACAGGAAACTAGTATTAAACTGAATTTTGAGCACATTTTTCTTCCATTAGATTCCCTATATAAATATGTATAAAAGCATAAATTTCTATAAGCTGGCTATCAGTTATTTTCCTATTTTGTGTAACACTTGTTATCACTGAGACTTTAAATAGGAAATATATAATGCAAAGTTTAAGTAGACCTAAGAAAGAAAATGCCTTACTTCATAGCCTGATGAAAGAATTTAAGCTTTCACTCTGTAGATTATGAAATTTGAAAACTACTTAAACACTTTACTGAAGAAAAGACTCCCTTTTAATAAAAAAGTTACCACATCAAGAAAAATTAGCAATCTTAAACATATTGTGATCTTTTATGAGTCTCTTTTGAAAAATATACAACTTGCCAAAAAAAATTACAAAGATGATTGTCTATGTTTAAACAAAGCAGTAAAAGCCATTCAACCTTCCATTCACACATAAATGCATTTTCTTTTCAAAGGATATTTACCCTTTAAGGGGACATTTTTAACCTTGTGACACCATAAAATTCCATGTATGCAAAGTTATTTGTTTTTATTTTTCTGACATTCATTCTTGACCAGATATTTTACCTGAGCTTTCTCATGTTACTCAACTAGAGGCATAATTTTAATAGTTTATTTTAATACCTTGATTAATAGGAGCAATCTGCTTAAAAATAATATTAGTGTTGGCATTTTGTAATGAGTTGCAGAAGCTGAGCAGACATGCTCTTTTGTGCCTTTCTCAATTTCCTTTGAAAACGTGTTGAACTCCTCAGTATTTGTTCAAACCTACCAAGTTTTAACATGAGCTAAGCATTAAATGGACTTTGGAATCTGAGAAGGGGGGTTGCCTACAATGTAGCAATGTGGAGAGAAAAGGTTTGGGTTGAGACCCGGCAATTTCAGAATTATAGGTGCTAGCAAGTAAGAACTACAGCCCTGCAATTTTGGAGGCCCCCGGCACAGCCACTGCTGCTTACCAACCAATTTTATAAAACCAAAGACTAGGTTTTTTCCAAAGTGACAATAGTTGCAAATTTGCCATCTAACTCACAGTGGTACTAGCCCAATTGAGGCAATTTCCTGAGAACTTACGATAAAATGTCCCTATTATACAAGACCTAAAAAATTTTTAATGGTCTGTTTAGGATTTGTTCCCACAAAACTAAAATAAAAATGGCTGGCCTGTACAATAAAATGTTTCACTGGAAGTGAAAAATAAACAAATGTACTAGCATTCCATTTTGAAAAGAACTTTGTAAACTTATTTTTTTTAATCTGAAATATGTTCAAATTTACAAAAAACTCTAGGAAAAACAGTGATGCAAATGCTTAACATGAGATTCATACAATTTGCTTTACTCTATCTTGTAAATAACTAGACCAGCCAGCATCTAAATACCAAGGATGAAAAAGAAAAGGTATATGTGTGTGTTTTTTGGGCCGGGGGTGGCAGGGATCAATGTACATCCTAGAACAAGGACATATCAGAGCCTTTGGAAATTTGAAAGAATGCATTTCACTCATCAACAATCAAATGACAGTTAATATTTGTGAAATATAGTCTTGAAAACAATTTTTTCATTGTTTTTTGTGAAACTGACAGAATAACTTATTCTAAATCATGTTCTAAGTGGCACTTATAAAAAACACTGAGACGTGGCACTGTTTGTGACATATTGAGGGTCAATTGTGTGAAGAACCAAGGCAACAAACCCATCAAACAGCAGTAAATGGAGGTCTTTGTCTTTAAGTTATGAAGAATGTGTATGCATTTGATCCTGCCAGCCAGCAGTCCTGCAGCTTTCTGGGCATAAGACAGATGGCAGTGCAACCAAGCTAGAATTCAGACCTTCCTTCTTTCCCTCTGGGTCTAACTCCTATTATCCACTTGTAAATTAACCTGTCAATTTATCAATCAACACCATCTTGATTCTCCCCTGTTCCACAGCCCAGCCTTGCAGTGAATTTGCCTCGTAAATAACTGGGAGCCCCATGTTTGTTAGTATTGTGAATGAGTTTATTATCACTTTGATGGCTGCTATGAATCACAAATGCTGCTGAGAGGCTGATAAGAAAAAAGTACATGCACACATTAACAGGGTTGAAACTATTTTAGAGATAAAAGATGGAGTAACTGTGATAGCAAAACATTTAAATTGAAAAAAATGACTAAAAATTGTGTGTGTGTGTGTGTGTGTGTGTGTGTGTGTGTGTGTGTGTGTGTTGGACCACCCCCTGCTTAAAGTAAAAGAGAGAGAGAAATGAATCAACTTTCTTGTGTACTGTTCAAAAAAAGTATCTGCAAGACGGCATTAGTAGACAGTAGGACCTCTTGGGTCTTGCAGGATAACTGTTTTATTTAATGGTTTAGGTTCAAACTTCAGGAAACACCAGGCTCTATTCTAAAACACCAGTTGTCCAGGTTTACATTTAGGTGTTGCATGGGAACTTGAAAAAGAAGGGGAAAAAATCCAAATTGTATACTTTCTTAGAATAATATACGAAAGTATAGCAATATCTATTAAGTTAAACAAGGCGGTTTGGTAAGCTTAACACATTAATAAACAATTAACATTAAAGTGCTAATTAAATGCTTTCCCCTGTTGTCAGTGAAATATGTATTTGACATGTAAAATTAAAGTTAAGTGATTTTTAAGTTAGAAATTCTTCAAGAAATGCTGCACATATTAAAAATTTACCTTTAATTACGAAATTATATGTTGTCTTCAGTTTCCAATGTCAGATTTTCTCAGCATGATTATTCTTTTACATTTCAAAATTCATATTAATATAAATCAATGTTTTTAAAGAATATACAGCATCAATTCTGATTATTAGGACCCATGTTATTAACTCAGAATTCCTTTGAAGGATTACATTAAGTATACTATATTTAAGACTACTGTAAAACTATATGTTTAATCATGTACATATTTTGCCTTTAAAGCAACATTCACAGTTTGTAGTGAGTAAATATAAAAATAAGACAATTTTTTAGGCTCTGGCACATATGTTTTGCTTTAAAAAATACATTCTATATTCCATTAGCTGGTTATTTCATTTTTAATCACAATTGGAATATTTCTTTCAATATTTCCAACTTAATGGACATATGTCTTTTGTTGGAAAAGTGTCTGTAAATGAATCCAAAATACAAACAATCACATTATTTATTAAAGAAAATAGAAAGCTACAAGTAATATACTTATAATGCTTTCATTATGCAGAATATATATAATTTGTAAGTGATTTTAAAATAAAACAAAAATCCTGACAGTGTTATTTAAGCAGATCATCATGAAAAATATTGCAAGGCATGACATATGGTTAAAGTTCTCAAACTTGTAGGTCAGAAATAAACTATTAGTTGTCACATGGGAAATACTTTGGCACAATTAAGACACTGCATTAAAAGGGAATATTCCCTGAACATTATTATACCCAATATGTCAATGGTAGAAATGCGATAAAAAATGAAACTATTTGTTAGAATGCAATTTAGAGAACCTGATAGGTTGTCCATTTTATTCAGTTTATAATTAAGATAGTGTTTAAATCTGAAATGAATTCTATATATGCATGTTCAATAGACTATAGCACAACAATAAGAATGGAATCACATCTCATTTTATCATAAATTGTGTAATAAGCGATAAGGTAAAAACTAGGGCTAAAATCCTTCCAGCAAAAATGAAACAGAGCGACCTCAATTGCCCTAATTCATTCTGCTTTTTTCCTTTTTTTTTTTTTCTAAGTCTCTTCATTTTCCCTCTGTTCACATTATTAGCTTACACATGAGTGCATTATTAGAAAATAACAAAGACAAACAGGGGGACTTCGAAGGAGCGGGAGATAGGTTCCTTCTACAGCTGAAAGGTATTCTCATTTCATTTGTTAGGAGTTGCAAAAATAGTTTTATAGCCAGGGAGGGACAATGACCTTTCTCTTTCAACAAGCTTGGTGGTTGGTCTTTTGATGGAAAAACTAGGGGATACAACATCTGGTAATTTGTGTTACTGAGCTTAGCTGAGGTCTTAACGATGTAAGCAGATTATTCTTGAAGAAGAACAAAAAAAATTCCGGAAGACTCAATGGACTATTTAAAGTTATTAGGCAATGCATTCTAGCACTTCAGTTCTCTTTTCTGATTCATTTTCCCTTTAATGCTATGCCTTCTAAGCAATTTTTTTTTAGGTCTACCTCCTTCCAATTCCAGTTGACTTTTTTGGTGGTCCACAGCTGTTTTGTCATTCATACCGGCCTCCTTTTTTCCATCACAGCAGAAATGATTACTTTGCTGATTAAATTTTGTCCTTCAGAACTTTAGGAAGCTCTCTTTCACCCCCGGGAGTCGTTGCTAGACCAGAAGGGTCAAGCAACACCAAATAGCAGCAGCCAAGCCTCGGCAATTTTAAAAAGAAAGGAAAAAAATGTGAACAGGACCAATGCGTGGAGAAAATGACCCACCCTGTCCAGGATTCTAGGCAAAAAAAAAAAAAAAAAAATGAAAGATGGTACTAAGCAGTCGCTGTGGGATCCTTTCTCCACATGCATCATATTAAAATCACATCTAAAGTTTGTGTTTCTTACTCTGATATAAAGGGTGTGGGGTTCATTTAGTATATTTACTTTGCCTCTGTAAGAAAAAAGAGACCTAAATGAGATGCCTCGTGCTAAGCTCAGAAAGATTCTTAGCACTCTTTTTAAAGAAAAAGAAATATTCGATATTGGAGTAAGTCAGTAAATAAACATTAACTTGAATATTCAAGTTTATCTGACTTAACTCTGGCAAAAAAGATACTGCTGTAACTTTAAGTTTTATCTGAAAGTCTAAGCAAGTCAAAGTACAGAACACAGAAGAAGCCTCATACACTGTAGCCCACCTGAAAGCAGGGGTTCTGGTACGCATCAGGTCTGCCCCCGGACACAGAGCTGGCATGTGCACACAGACCGGCTCTTTGATTAGCACATTGCTTTACAGTTATGAAATGAAGGAAGCAATAACATTACACACCAATTTCAATCTCTCCTGTGCCCACAATTCTTCTGGATAGCAGGACATTGTCTTAGATCACTATTTCTTCAAGTCAAAGTATTTCACAGAGAGCAAAGTATACTACCTTAAAAGAGAAAGAGAAAAAGAGAGAAAAAAATAAAAGCCACAAACATTCTGGTTAAGGATTTATATTGTAAAAGAACACCAAACAATTTTCTGTCTTAGGGTAGCTGCACAGTTAAAAATATATAATTTACATGATTTCTGTTAATATTTAGGCAAACCATAATATGTTGATTCATTGCATATTTAATACTAAGTACAATATTTTTTCCACGTGACTCCTGGACTTTATGGAATTGCTGGGAACAGGAGAGGTCTGTGCCACATAAAAAGTGATTCCAGCTCAGATTATCTTTGAAGAATACAATATGCTAGATATATTTGAATTTTGTATCATATTTATATTATATTACCTTCAGTATTGCTCTGCTAGATTTTAATTTTATTATGTATGAGTCATTTATAATTAAGATCCCTTTAGGTAAGAAAGCAGTCAACTTATTTCCAATATACTTTAAAAAGTTTGTTCTTTTAATAGGATGGGCAGTTAAATAAATATTTTTCAAATTGAACTAAAATCTACACTGATCATTTCAATTTTATCAATATTTGCCTGACATAGTGTTTGAATTGACACTATTTAAAGTTAAGAGAAACAGCTGGCCACTTGATACTCTCCATTCACCTCTATATTCGATAGACTTTTTGTAATTAAATATAATTTACTCAAGTTTACTATTTTTTCTTTCACTACTAATATACAAAATGTTTCAAATGAGTCATGTCAGATATAACTTGAGCATTTGGGACTTGTCTTTCCATTAGTTCTGCCAGTTTCAAATTCAAAGCAGCATTTGTGAAGTTCTACTAAAGGAAAAAAAAAGTATCCAGTTTTGGTTATAAAGGAGAACTGCATCATCAGGGTGTCGGTAGATAAACAATGGCAAAAAGGAGAGACCATTAAAACAGACACATTAAATCCACAAAGAAAAGAAAATAGTTTCTCCTTCCACCTAACCTAGCCAATTCCTTCACACAAAGTTACATTTACTTATAAAACCAAAATTTTCATCGCAATTCGGTTAATTTTCTTAGTAAAAACTTAGAGCCCTACCCCTCTTAATAGCAGATACATTACTGAATCAGCATTCTACTTTAGTTGTGGAAACAGGCAAAGGAAAGCTCCAAAGCCAGTTGGTGATCTGGTAAACTGTGCTCATAAACAAAGATTCCATCAGGTGATTTTTTTGAGACGGAGTTTCACTCTTGTTACCCAGGCTGGAGTGCACTGGCGCGATCTCGGCTCACCGCAGCCTCCGCCTCCCGGGTTCAGGCAATTCTCCTGCCTCAGCCTCCTGAGTAGCTGGGATTACAGGCACGCGCCACCATGCCCAGCTAATTTTTTGTATCTTTAGTAGAGACGGGGTTTCACCATGTTGACCAGGATCATTCACATGGTGTCAACTGCTTTCTGTACGTGTCAGTTTCTTCAAGTAAAACAGGGAGGGTGGCCTGAGAAAGAGCTTACTAGGCCAGGAACTTCTCATTTGATTAATTCCCCTCCTTGGTTCTATCAATATCCAATTATGTCCTTTTTCACATTTCATCTTTTTTTTTTTTTTTTTGCCTCATTCTAAATCTACTCTGTCACATCTATCCTTAGAATCCCATTCTTAAATTTACTTTTAATAATATTCTCCCATCTTCATATTAACCATTCCATGGAAACACTTTGATTCTTTCAAAATCCTACTCAAAGTCTTTGGTTGGTCACTGAATACACTCTAAATCTTGGGCTGATTTTAAGGCTGTTCATGATCTCAGCCTAACTATATCCAGATTTCTCTTACAGTTTCTGTCTCTCTCTTTTTCTTAAATTTTATTTTAGACAGTCTTGCTCTGCCACCGAGGCTGGAGTGCAGTGGCATGATTTTGGCTCACTGCAATCTCCTCCTCCCATGTTTAAGCGATTCTCCTGCCTCAGCCTCCCGAGTAGCTGGGACTACAGGTGCGTGCCACCACACCCGGCTAATTTTTTGTCTTTTTAGTAGAAACGGGGTTTCACCACATTAGCCACGATGATGTCAATCTCCTGACCTGGTGATCCACACACCTTGGCCTTCCAAAGTGCTGGGATTACAGGTGTGAGCTGCCGCACACCGGCTTCCAGTTCTTCTAATAGGAAGATCACGTAGTGGGAAAGGCACCAGACATGGATTCAGGAAACTTAAATTTGAATGTAATTTATTATACAATCATTCTGTACCATTGGATAAGTCATTAGTTTTCACATACCAAACACTGAAAACTGGTGGTCTACAGGCCCGATGTAGACCCAGGTGTGTATTTTGCTCAGGACAATTTATTTCAGTCTTTGGCATTATTTGTGTGGTTCTGTGGTCATTGGCATGTAGACCCGTGGCTCATCTACAAAAAAGGGGTATTGGTGCCTATCACACCATATTGCTGGTGGATTAAATCAGGTAATATATGTGGAAGTCCCAGGCTAGTGCTTGTTACAGGACAGATTTTTAATAAAATTCAGTTCAACTTGAAACTGTTTCACTTGACTACATCCATCTTCTGATGCGAATTGAATGGATAACTACAAACACGTTCTGCCTTTTGTTCCCATATCCTCTAAAACCACTCTCCCTTCTCTGTCTAGAGAAATCTCAAGAATAGGCCTGAATGTACTTTCTCTCCATAAATCATTTCTTGAGCCCCTAAAGACTCAGTGACTTCCAGCATCAGTCTGAAAGGCAGTAATAACACTATTGGACTTAGAATTTTTCAGGCCCAGTAGAAAACTTAAGATCTTGAAAACCAATCTTTTCACTTTCCAGATGAGGAGCCCAAAGCTAGGTACTGTATAAGACCAACCCAAGGCCAGAGAAACAAGAAGAATCCAGGACTTACACTTAGCTCTCTGGTCTCTCATACCGGTTCCTTCTTTCTGCTTCTCAGTTTACTATATAATTTTTTTTTAATTTCATTGTTTTATATACAGATTTTCTCTTCCTTGACTCAATTACAAGACTCAGAAATGCATGGACATTGTCTTACACACATACCTGTATATCGCACACAACCTAGTCCAATGCCAGCAATATTCAATAAATGTTTTGAATACATAGAGAAAGCAAGCCAGGCAACTTTTTATGATTCTGGGCCCCAAGCAAGCACCCAAGGGCCCAAGGTACAACTACTTCACCCCGTTCTTAACAGAGTTTTCTATGTTTCGGATGCACAAAATTTCAACATTTTTAATTTGTTAGTCTCTACTATGACCGGGTATTGATACTAAATGCTTTACACTTCTTGTTTTACTTAAAATTCACAACACTTTGCAGTAGTTACCAATATTGTCAACCATAGTTTAAAATGAGAAAAATAAGACTGAGGAGGTTTAAGTACATTGTCCTAAGCCATTACAGCCATAGATTAGGGCTCAAACAAGATCTGTCTCAGCTTACAGCCCTACTGCTCTTTGTAACACCAAACAATTTCCAAAGCCACTTTTGTTGCCCTGGTTGAATTCATGTTGCTCCATGTCACACTTGCACCTGTTGTCATCACCTAGGATAAGAATACATTAAATCATATAAATCGTCTTGTCCTGCCAACCTTCTCCTTTCAGAATTTCCAGTTGCCTACAGCAGCCGCCTTGGTATTGACTTGGCCATCTTAGCCATTTTGATCTGCCCACCACCACAGGCCCTCAATCAAGCTGCCGTGAGGTCACACAATACACAGCTTGTTCTATAGCATCTTCTGAACTTGCCTTTGGGCTTCTGTTGCTGCTTTTGCAGCTTCTTCAGCAAGCCTAGCATAGATATTTCTTCTTTGCTGTGCATCTGATTCCAAAGTCCTCATTTTGTTTACTCCCTTCATTTAACCATTGCACCTTACTGAGGATTGTCATGTGACACAATCTTGTTCCAGAGGATGAGTTAGATAAAGGGAAGTAGGTGCAGAAACCAAGTGGTGCATTGAATCATTAAATAAGGTATGAGAGAACTTTCTGCAGGACACAAGGCTGTCCATACAAATGGGCAGTGGTCACTTCAATGGCTTACTGGAGAGAGGGTCAAGTGACCACTGGAGAAAGGGTCACTTGATGTGGGTGACGAAACATTGGCAGGTCTTTCCCATCTTGACATAGAAACAATTAAATAGACTATCTCCTTCAGAGACGTTTTTAGGCAAGTTGGTCCCCATAGTGCCACTACATTGGACTACAATATCCCTCTAATAACGTATTATTTGAATCCTGTGAAATTTTAGCCTTTTAGTTCAGAATTACTGTACAATGAGTAGAGAAATTAGGTCACTCACTGGAATAGAACAAAAACACCTAGAATATAGTAAGTTGTATGTTCAGTCTCTTTATTTACTTTATATGTGTCTAATTATTATGCTTTTAGTATAAAAAATCTTTAATAACATTTAAATGTATAATCCAATGTAAAGTTCATGATCTTTCTTTTATACAAATTTAGAAACCATGTCTTTAAATGAAAACTTATAGATAAGGAGGTCAAACACAGGTGTGAAAAATGAGTCCTAAGTCAGCATGAGGGTCAGGGGCACTAGTGACTCAGGAACTCAGACCCTACAGTGTTACTAATCAGAAAATCAGGTAGCAAAGTGGGATTTAATAATAATTATACTTTGGATTTTTATAGTACAGTATGTTTATAAAGTACACACTTTCTCATACATATTTGCACCTTTGATTGTTATGATAACATTACATGTTGGTAAGTTAAGATCAGTATCTTCTACTACTCCCACTGTACAAGTGCAAAAGGTGAAACTTAGATGGGTTGAGTGATTTGTTCAAGATCACATCACTCATAAGCAGCAAAGACAGGGCTGGAACAATGACTGGCAGACTATCATTTCTACTTTTCTTCCATGATTGCAAACAGTTACCCATGTTTATGCATCAGACTCAAGGAAATATATATAGGATTCAGTTCAGCAAACCCTTATGGAATCTTGTATGGAAAATACTGGCTAGAACTTGGAGGATAAAGTAAAGCTAGGAAACAGACTTGCTTCCTACCCTCGTGAAGCTTACTAGCTTTGGGGAAGCTCTGCAAAGCAAAGAATTTAGTTTCCATGGAAGAGGCTGCGAGGCTACAGTAATCCTTCAGTGGTCAGAAAAATAGTTTCCACATAAAATAAAAGAATATTACAAATCTAATCCAATTAGTCCAAACATGTAAAGTTGCAAGGCTACAATAGCCCTACAGTGCTAAGACCAATCATTACTACATAAAACAAAGAAGTTATTACACATGTAAATCAATTAGTCCAAAAATGTCAGACCATTAGCTGCAAAACCTGAAACAGTGGTACTCTCAAGAGAACAATTTGTTAGTGAGATACCACCCACCATGAAACAAGATAATTATCCCAAGTCCCTGGACTGGGAAAAAAAACTGTACTGGGTGCCAAACTTATGAAACAACTCTCATCAATGGTAACCCAGCTTTTGCATGCCTATATTCTACCCCAGGGATAGCAGGGTGTGGAAGAAATTCTCACTCACCATGCTAACTGGCAAAACCAGGAATTGAAGACTTAACTGCACAGGGATAGAGTCTTTCTTCCTTCTTCCTTTTGTCCTGTCAACTCCATCTCAGTGCAACAGGCCAGTTTTGAGGCCAGAGGATGATCATAGAACTGAACTCCAAAAGATGTGTCTCTGCAATTATTTTGGACTCCAACTCACTAGCAAACGGAAATCTTACATTTCCAAAATTCAACAGTAACCAGGACTTTGTAAATAGTAAATGACTAAAAAATGGTCATGAAAACTTATATTTTTATACATATTAATACGTAAATAATCGAGATTAAGTTAGAAAACTCAACGTTTATGGTGTTTATTAGCTACAGGACAATACCTGTACAGGATAACTTAAATACTGTCTCACTATCCCAAACTTTGAAGACAGGGAGAGCAGGAAAGTTGTCAGACTGAAAACTTATTGATTGGTTTTCATTTGTTTCTAATCAAATTTGCTTCACTTTTTTCTCCCCTTTAAAGGGCAACTGCCTATTTAGGAGAGGAACTAGATCATCTGCTCAGGGTATAGCAAGCATCTCTTAAATAATTCATGGCAAAAATGCAAAAATTTACCCTACTTTTGTGATATGAAAATGCCTCATTGTTTTTCTGGGCTTGTAAGTAGATTCATCCAGTTGACTGTTTTGGTTTCTTGGAATTCAGAAGTAGGAAAGCCTTCTGCAATTTGAATCATACTGAAGATCCCTCCTGAGTAGTTAACTGCACACCCACACACACAACTTTTCCCATAAATACCACGTACCTAAGCACACAGTAAAATTAGATTTCTTTCTTACCAAGGGAGCGGGTATGTAAAATATGATCACAAGAGTGAAGCACTCCTTTCTGCAAGATGTAGTAAGAACATGAGGCTTCTTCAATAGGCATACACAGCTTGGGCCGCCTGAACTACATAATTTGTTTTTGTTAATAGTTCTTCAGTCTTGATTTCTTGTGAAAAAATAAATCCTCCATCTTACTTAGAAAATGTGGAATCTGGCCGGGCACAGTGGCTCACTCCTGTAATCCTAGCACTCTGGGAGGCTGAGGCCAGTGAATCACAAGCTCAGGAGTTTGAGACCAACCTGGCCAACATGGTGAAAACCCATCTCTACTAAAAATTTAAAAAATTAGCTGGGCATAGTGGTAGGCGCCTGTAATCCCAGCTGCTCAGGAGACTGAGGCAGGAGAAACGCTTGAACCTGGGAGGCAGAGGTTGCAGTGAGCTGAGATTGCACCACTTTACTCCAGCTCCAGTGACAAAATGAGACTGTCTCAAAGAAAGAAAAAAGAAAGTATGGATTCCAAATTTTAATCTGATATTTGAATAATCTATCTCGCTATATTTGTCTATCTTTCTGTCTGGCAATGGATGGCTTTATTTTGGCAACTTTGTTGATCTTCAGTGTCTATGTGTGGTCTTCCATTAGACTGGTTATATGGCTGGAAGAATATGGGAATTGAGTTTACCTCATTCAAAAATCCCTCTTCTATACAAATCAAAACATTCAAAATTATCAAACATGCTACACCCATAATTATGCAAATAAACTTTTGCATGTGTTTTTGTAGTCTTATAATGAGTATAGATCTCCTTTTGGCATTTTCTATATTTGCTTATAAAGTGACTCAGTTTTTCATGTCATAGGGCAATGATGGTGTGGGGGTTCAATGAATGCTCTTCAATAGCTTTTCTGTTATTTCCAACAAGACAATGTAGTTGCTTCTGCCAAGAAGAGAAGGTAGGCAAAAGCTGATGATGAAACTGGGAGGGAGTATTTCAAGGGTTTTCCCCCAGATAAAGATTAGTGGAGGAAATTCATATAAGGTCACAGCATGGAAAGTATAACTTTCTGTGGAATCTTCGTTAGACCCTAAGGCAGATGTTTTTCATCAGCAAATCATTTCCCTACTAGATTTGTGGAGCCAGTTAAAAACAGCTTTGGGAGTTTCTCTTATAGGGGTGGGAGCTGCCAGTGCTCAAGTTTAAGTCAGTTAAGCTGAGTTGGCCAAAGCCATTTTCTCCCCTCACTGCCAAATCTTGCCTCTGAATAAACAACCTTAACTTTTTTTGTGCAAAGCAGGGATAATGTGTAACTCTTTCAGCAAAAAACAACAACAAACAAAAACAAACACAAAACCCATCGGTTTTCATTTACATAATAAAAAATATATAATTTATTCACTTCAATATCAGGCATGTGCCTTGAAATTAACTTCCCTTAGTGGTTGAGAAGAGTAGCTCAGTGAAGGATGAGCAATGTTATGAATATTTGTATTAGTAGCTTGATTGCTAACATGCAAACAATTTTGGAAAATAATAGGCTCTAAAAATATTCCATTTGGATTCTAACACCAAAATTAGCTCAAAGTTTATTTTGCATTATAAACCTTAAATATGAAGTTGTAATCAATTTTGATAGAATCTATTGACTAAGAACATACTTATGTATTCAGCAACCATTGATTGGGCATCATTTAGGTGCCAGGCACCAGTCCCCGTGCTGAGAATGCCTGGCTTCAGCCTTTGCAGTCTTGCTGTCTAGCACAGGAGAGAAATAAGAAGATAACTGCCCAGTGAAGTAGATTCAGAGTGTAAAGGACCTTGTGTCTTGGGTTAAGAAGAGCTTGGTCAATGGGAGCCATCAAATAACTTTCATTGCAGAGAATGTAATCAGAAAATCCTTAGACACATCATTCCTATTCCAATGCAGGCAATGGATTTCCACATGCCCAGGCTGGAGCAAGGAGGCTCACAGAAGGTGATGGCAGTCAGTGATCCAGGGATGAAGTTCAATTTAAGGTGTGGATAATGAGATGGAGTAGGAGAGAACAGATATGAGATGAAGGCTTAAACATATGGTCAGAGATCTCTCTAAATGTCAACAAAAGTGAGAAGGATGGGCCTGAAATCATTCCTAGGCTTCACACTCAAGCCATTAGATGGAAGATGTCCTTTATCAAAACAAAACGGAAAAGGAGCTTTGAGGAGAAGTTTATGAGCTCTACTTTGAATATGAATAGATAACTCTGCAAAGATGTGGATAATATGTTGTTCCTTAGCAGAGCATTCCTGGGCAATAACATGGGCTGGATGTCCTCAGCATATTTTAGAGATAACTGAAGCCATCGGTGTGGATAAGGTCACTCAGAGATTTTACATCGAAAATGTTGCAGAATACATAGCAAAAAACATAGGGTCAGTACAGACAGCCATGGATTTATATGTCTACTTTGATGCCTACTTGCTGTACACCTGCGAGTGGTCATTTGGCCCTCTTGAGATGCAGTTTTCCTATCCCTATCCAACAGGAGGTATAACAATACTATCCACTTATAAGGTTCGGGGGAGAAAGAAATAAAGTAATATTTACAATGTATCAGTGCATAGCAGGTGGTTAATGGATGCTAGCCATTACTGTTATTGTTATTATTATCATATTGAAGATGATCAGAGAACAAGGAATGAATCCTTGTGTAACAATATTTAAATCACGTGCAATGAACACACATTGCTCAATACCAATTCAAATTTTACTAAGTGTGAAGTAGATAGAGTACACAGTCAATCCTCCCTTATAGAATCTACTCAGGTCCACTGTTACCCCACCTAAAGGCTTTTCCTCTTTTAGCCCGAGGCAGATCAGTTTTATAGTCAACATAGAAAATTCTCTGGTTTGTTCATTTGGTGACATGTAGACTATAATATTTAGTAAGTCTACATGTCTTACCAAATTTGGTGACATGCAGACTTACAATATTTGGTAGTCTACAATATTTGGTAAGTCTACATGTCACCAAATGAACAAACCAGAGAATTCTATTGTATACTTGCACCCAGTTTACTATCACTTGCAGCTTCTTTGGGAGAGAGTATCTCAGCTAAAGTGCTGCTTGTGTGGAGATAGAAGCTTGCTGTAGTTGCACATTTACGCCCAGTTTAGTCTCACTCACAATTTCTTGGGGATCCTAATGAGGAGAGTACACCAGTTTGAGGGAGTAGGAAGAAAGTTGACCTCTATAAACACGATTGGCCTCTATAAATACCTCAGTTTCCTCATTTGTAAATTTCCTATAAGTTTTCCTATCAGGGCAATCATGAGCAGTAAATAAATAACACATATGGATCAGTATTAAATAAGATGATACATGTAGAGTGGGCTCAAAATGAACACTCAAAAATATTAGGACCACTTTTTTTCCACTAACTAAAATTCCATGTGGCCATCAAAACCAACATTGTGTGATCTAGATACATTTAAGCAGATGTTCTTGGGCTGCAGAAATAGGTTCAAACAATTTTGGCCAATTTAAACTTCCTTGGTTTAAAATTTCCCAGAGGTATGGACACCATTCAGCAAGTGGGAGTTCACTCAGCCATTTTCTTTCTGCCAATGGAGAGTTGTTCTTTCATAAAGAAAGAAAACTCCTTTATTCTCTCCCTTTGGAAACAGCTGGAGTAGCTCCCCAAATAATGCATGATTACAAATCTGGCACCAGGGAGGTACTGGCAAGACTTTGGTTAAATCTGCCACTATTTGTGTCAACAAATGTTGCCAGGTAAGTGGCAAAGAAGGTTTGCACGCTTGTGCCAAGGGATAGCAGGGAAAGCAGCTGCTATATTGAATATGTTGACCAAGAGGAAGCAGAGCTTTATCATGGGAAATGGATTGTTTCTAAAATAATAAAAGGTGCTTTGATTACTAAAGCAATTATACAAAACCTATTCCTTAAGAAAAATTAACTTCTTTTTAAAAATGCCAGAAAGTTGGAGTTAGTAAAATAAAGAGACAACAAAAGGATGGAACAAACAGATTGAAAAGCAGGCAGTCGTTCACTAAGAAATCAAAATCCCTGTTCAGTGTCCAGAAGTAGAGTGATTTAATGGGTCCACGTTGAATATACTACCAAGTACACTGCCGCACTGCTTGTGATCTCCATTTCGAATCAACTGGACCTGAAGAATTGGAGGTTCATAAAATGATTTTTCTTCACAGAGAATATTCATTCAAAGGATGCCTATTTGACAAATACATGAGTGGCAAGTATTTGACAGACGTGATCACAGTCAGGTAACAGATAGTCTGGTGTCCTTGTCTTTCAGAATCACAATTTACCAAGAAATATGGATCATGCAAACGGTCCTTAATTTAACAAAATGAAACAAACATACATACACTCAAATGGTTTATCTTGATGTTTTACTCCAGGCACGTAAAGACCAGACTCCCAACAAGAGAATATCTAATTTAATCTCTTGCAAATATTTCATTTTTTCCTGTGCAAAAAAAGTATTGTAGGAGGCTTCAATAGTTATTTTTCTACATTCTAAGGGCTGGCAAAAAAAAGGCCAGATAGTACATATTTTAGAATTTTCAGACCGTGTGGTCTCTGCTGCAACTGTTCGATTTTCAGTGAACACAGTCATAGACAATGCATAAACATATAGATGTGGCTGCATTCCAACAGCATTTTATTTATAAAAACAGGTGGAAGGCAGGAAAATTTAATCTGCTAGACATAGTTTGCTGACCTTTGCTGTATATGTAGGGACTCTCCTGAGATGTTCTCTGCGAAGATGGAACTTTTGACAAAACTGCATCTACTAGCTTTCCATTCCAGTATTCATTATCCACCCTCTCCTATTTCATGGGCTTTTGGTGAGGAGAGAAAATGAGCAGTATGTTGCTTTCATCTCATTCACTACCTCAATGCATTAAAAAATTCATGTTAGCATTTAAATTTCCACAAGATCTTATGAAAATGCAACATACATCCTACAACATACGTTGACCTGCTGGATGGCTAACAGAATACTCCATCTGAAACTCTGCTGCTGGGCAGCTTGATCAGTGATAGAAAGAGAGAAGAGGGGAGCCAACCAGGCACATGAAGAAGCCAAGAGGAAGAAAGACAAGCAAAGAAACACGTGGCTCATGCCTGTAATCCCAGCACTTTGCGAGGCCAAGGTGGGTGGATCACCAGAGGTTGTGGGTTCGAGACCAGCCTGACCAATATGGTGAAACCCTGTCTCTACTAAATAATGCAAAATTAGCCAGGTGTGGTGGTGCATGCCTGTAATCTCAGCTACTCGAGAGGCAGGAGAATAGCTTGAACCTGGGAGGCAGAGGTTGTGGCAAGCTGAGATTGTGCCATTGCACTCCAACCTGGGCAACCAGAATGGAACTCTGTCAAAAAAAGGAAGGAAGGAAGGAAGGGAGGGAGGGAGGGAGGAAGGAAGGAAGGAAGGAAAGAAGGAAGGAAGAAAGGGAGGGAGGGAGGGAGGAAGGGTGGGCAGGGTTGGGTGAAAAATCCTTCTGACCTCTTAGGTCAAATGCTTACTGGAGAGTAGATCTCATATTGACCCTTGATAAAATATAATAGTGGAGGGACCTTTCTTGGAATATAAGTTAGAGGAGCTCTACAATGGCCTCACTGTTTAAAGCTTTCTGGAGATGGACAGGCCAACAAGAGCGCATCCCCCACCTCACAATGCAATTTTCATTGCTCTACATTCCAGGTCACTGCAAGCCTGAAGCTTGCCTGTTGCATATGGTGGAAATAAAGACAAGATGAAAACTTCATGAATCATGCAGCTTCTCGCCAAGCAAAGCGATTTTTTTTTCCTAGGTTCACAATGCTTAATGAAGAGGACAATAACACAAGTCCTACAAGGAATACACTCAAAAATGAGGAACACCAACCACATAGTGAGGGAGTTCCAATATTATTAAGGTCTAGTTGCTCAATTAGGAAAGGCACAGGCCTCTGTGGAAAGTGAATTCCAGATAGTGGTTCATGCCTGTAATCCCACCACTTTGGGAGTTAGAGGCCGGTGGATCACCTGAGGTCGAGAGTTCGAGATCAGCCTGACCACTGATGAAACCCTGTCTCTACTAAAATACAAAAATTAGCCAGGCATGGTGGCGGGTGCCTGTAATCCCGGCTACTTGGGAGGCTGAGGCAGGAGAATCACTTGAACCCAGGAGGCAGAGGTTGCAGTGAGTGGACATGACACCATTGCACTCCAGCCTGGTGACAGAGCAAGACTCCATCTCAAAGAAAGAAAGAAAAAAGTCGGAGGTGTACCTTTATAGGAGTGGTTCTCAGGAAAAGCTGGCTTGACCACCACAGCTGGGAACCCTGAAGTCTCCACAAGAGAGAGCAGTGCCAGTGCTGGTAGGCAATGCTTCAGGTCCCCTAGGTCCGCCACAGCCTGAGTTCTAGGTGTTCAGAGAAGTGACTGGTCAACGGAGTGTAGCCCTACCACGACGTAATGTCTCAAAGGGCCTGTCAAACTCTTAAATGTGTATGTATTTTGAAATCCACTAGTTGAGGTCAGTAACTCACACATGGGCGTGTCTGATAAGATGTGAGGTGACATTCTCAAGGGGAAGGGGAATTGGGGTGTGATAAGAGATCACACTCTCAAAGGAAGGGGGGAGTATACTTTAAAATATCAAACAGCATTTTGTAAACAAATCAAAGCTACAGAACAATGCTGCAGTTACTATACTTTGCAGGCCAGGGCTGACATAATTAAAGGCTTATCATGACAGGCAGGGTAGAAAGCCTGGTGACTTAACCCCGGAAGTCACAAAGGCAAAGTCTGTCCCAGACGGTCTGACAAAACAGAAGCTGGTGGGTATCGCAGGGTGATCCCCACAAAGAGGTAGGGACCCATAAAGAAAACGAAATCATCGTGACGTCCAGGGATGGTTCACTCAGTAGCAGTTTACACAGAGGAGCAAGGCAACCCTCACATCACCACAGCTGAGTGTTTTGGCTGAAAGTAAGCACCAGCTTTTACCCAGTTCATTAGAATAAAGACACTCACATTTCCTCTTCCTCCTCTCTTAGGCCAATGTTCTACTTACAGGAAGGGGAACACTGAATTCTACAAGTGGCCTCAGTTCAAAAGTATCAGAGAAAAGGACAATGTTTTCAAAGCAGAGAAACACAGGTGAGCCTGAAAACTGGAAACTATGCATACAGATTATTCAGACTCCTTTTGTATCAGGCTCACAGTTTTCAAAGTGCTGGGAGAACAAAAGTGAGAGTCCAATAAACCAGGATGTTTATTAATAAGAACATGGCTTGAACTAGTATATGCTGACAGATCAGCCCCACTCAAGTGCCATTGGACTTGATGGCTCTTTGACTGGATCATATTTTATTCATATGTCTCCCTCACCTGGCCTGCCCCGTTTCCCTAATAGTTAAGGAGCAGCCTTGCCTACAAGAAATATATTATCTAAGAACATTTCGTTTATTACTCGGATGCCTGCCAGGTGTGGTTCTTCATCAAATTGGTTGTGTTTTTGTTAATTGTAGTCAAGAATGGCGGGGGGGGGGGGGCAGGCTTCCAAATAAGCCAAGTTCATTTTAAAATCAATTTCCACAGCTGCAACTTTGAAACAATTCTCTAGTGAATAAACATTCAGTTTCATTGTGTTCAGGGCCAGCATTCTTTTCTTGTGGAATATCTTATTGTCAGTTTCTTTGGACTTCAAGGATAGAGCCTCTTAACTTTCAGAATTTGTGCACACTTTAATTTTTCAACCTAATGAGAAAAGCAGAAGGCGACTCCATTTTGATGGGCGCACTATTGAAGGTTGCGTGTCACCCCATCCCACCTCCCACCCCAACTCCCAGCCCAGCAAACCGGTGTGCGAAGATCACTTTCTTGGATATCCCTGATATCTTTTTATTGTATCTTTATTTTGACAAAGAAGACGAGGAAAATTGCATTTTCATTTTCAAATAATACTAGAACGTTCCCGTGCATACCTCCAACGGGAGCCAATCACGGCCTGTTAACAACAAGAAAACCAGTGATCTGGGGATATTTAATGCCGCATTGGCCCTGGAAGAAGGAGGACTCTTTCATTTCACATACTTTGTCTCCGCCATGGAGCTGGCTGACATAATGGACTTTTACAAGGAGCTCTGAAGCAATTGGCAATTAAGTGGTTTGAAGGGGTGCTTCTAGGCCGCTGTGAAAGGCTTCAGGTGTGAAACGCTTGTTTTCAAGAGCACTGAACAAAATGTATGGTTGCTTTCAGCTCCCCCCTTGTCCTTCCCAAGGAAGGGGGAGAGCCGGGGGAAGCAAGGACACTCAAGAGCAATTTGCTATTCAGCATCTGAATGCCGGGCGCTTTCTTCCCCCCCAATCCTTGTGCGGCTGGTGAGGGGGGCAGATTGAGATGGCACAAACAGCTCTCTGCACAATGGTAGATCAAGAGAGAGGCAGGGAAAATGAGGCCCGGGAGAATGGACTACTGAATGCAGGGAAGACGGCTTGATTGTTAATTGTGGGTAAATGTGTTGCAAGAGTGAAAAGGGTTCATGGGCTACTTTAAAGCTATACCCAAGCAATAAGTATAGAGAGTGGGGAAATAAGGAGATGGTCCTGACCCTTTTAAGGGCTATAGTAGTACATCTGGCCCACTTGAAAAAGTAAATTGAGAACTGTTCAAAAAGGTAGCCAAATGCATATGTGTGTTTGAACCCCATTGCTTATAAGAGAAAAAAAAATCTGACAATTCCAATTCACATGCAATGTGCACTTTAAACTCTGTGCTATTCTTTTTGAGTATTAGTCAATAGGACAAGGATAATATGCAATAAGGACGCCGCCGAATAGATAAATATTTAAAATATGACTTTTCCTCAAGAATACAGCCTTCTATTCTAGGATAAAATATATTTGCACTGAAGCTAGCACAAGGGTAAAGGAAACTTCAAACAGTCTTCATGAAGGATATTGTTCCCTTAGTTCTGTTTCATGTCACTTTTCCTCGTCTGACCTTTACTTCCAACATATTGATTTTTTCCTAACCCAGCCTTGCTTTGCAGAAAAAAGGGGTATTGAGTCTTTGAGCTGCTTACATATCACTATTGTACATGCATCCTTAAAGGTGAAGGAGCCCCTTTCAGGAGATGACTATCTGACTGACAATGTGATTAGGATTGTCTGAGGACTTTTCATTTTAAATGCAGGAGGCCACATGTATTAATCTGGGAAAAGAGACAGAAGGGGACTCAAATCGAGTTGTCTTTTAAATGCTTCTCAAAGAGTTCCAGTTTTGCTCTAAGCAACAGCTTCTCAGATAAAGTGTATATTGCATAAAACTTTTGTCAATCAAGATGGAAATTTTATAATTTTCTGATGATTTCTGAGTATATAATTTTTATCCAAAACATAATTAATACCAGAGTTTTCTGAGATATAGGTTCTTTCTTCAGCATTCTGATTTCAAGTGAGGACATTTGTAAAATATTTTTTCACCAAATGCCACGCTTTTGAGACTGAATTTTCAGCACCAATATGATCAATAATGCTAAAGTACAGTGAGCAGTTAAAAACTGGATCTCCCCTAAAGTAGGTTATTAAAATAATTTGACATATTTCAGAATTCTGGAAATTACTTGATGCCTGTTATTCAATCCTTTTCTTGCCCAAATGAGAGCCATGAGAGGAGGAAGGAAGTGACTCATCTTTTAGTTGTTCTATTCCATTCCAGAATGGTGTTATGACCATGTTCAGTACTAGGGTCACCTTATACAGTGGGCAGATGACAGACGATGCCCTCAGGGTTATGCAGTAAACATTTTCATCCCTTGTAGGAAACCCAAATCAAGGTTTCAACGCAGCATCCCTTCATCCCACATACCATCCCTAACTTGTTGGATGAATTGTGTGTTTTATCTAAATTATCACACACACCCTGTGGTTCACTTCTGCTACTGTTGCACAGCCTGGCCCCTTCACACCAATTCCAGTCTTCAGCACACGATTGAAAATTCTGTTAGCTTCTATCTACACCTTGGGTCCAGTCTCTTTTGAGATTGTGAGGGTCTTATTTATCTCAAGCTCCACCCCCTCCACAAACTCATAGTTGAAACGGACACAAATAAATTTGACTTTAATGTTCCTTACACAAGAAGAGAAGGGACCATTTTCATTTTCTCTGAAATACTTAAGGCGTCAATTTTCTAAAGGTTCCCAGTCTTTTACCAAGATATTTCCTTCCACTTACTGCTTCGCTGATTTAGTGATTCTCTATATACTAGGCAAAATCTCTGGGATCAGTATGTTTCTAGCCCCATTCATCCCTGTGACCATTTTTCTCAACCATGAGTCAGTCTCATAACAACTGAGCTGGCATCAACTCTTACTCATGGAGATAAAGTGAAGGCTATACCGAGGTTTGAGTGGCACCCCACTGTATTGAAAAAATCTAAGAAGTGACTGAGTTAAAATCACAATCGCACTCCTCAGAACTCCTATATTTACTCCAAAGCCAGAGCCAGAAGACCTAGTTCAAATCGTGTCTCTCTCACAAACATGTTGTGTGGTCTTGGGCAAATATTTCTACTCCTTAAGCTTCAGTTGCCTCCTCTATGAAATGAAGACAATGGAACTGGCCCTATAAAAATGATAAAGATAACATGAGATAATCTACATAGAGAACAATGCCTCACAGAGACTAAGAGCTCAGTAATTGATACCTGTTGAAACAAGATATTTCCCTGACCCCTTCACGGGATGCACAACAGGGGTGCCTGCAGCTCTCAACTCCTCATGGGAGGGAGTATACAAGCGAATGAGGCCGGAGCGCATGAGTGCTGGAACCAGCCAGCAGCTTTGGTGCTGGCAGGAGCGAACTCCACTCACTCAGACCCGCTGAGCTCCACCCCTAGCAGAAGGAGTGTGCAGGTGAGCAGGTGCAGGATCTAGGGCCAGTGCTTTTGGGTGCTGAAGGGAGCAAACTCTGTGCAGGCCCTGTGGCAGCATCTGGGGGGGGTGCCCACAACCTGTGAAGACCCAGAGGAAGTGTTACAGTGCTCTTTTAGCTCTGCCGTCTGTGGATAGCACAGTGGGCCCTCTGCCTTTTCATGTAAGATGGTTGCCTCTTGCCAGTGAGGGCAAAAGGCCTTTTGTATCCACACTCATGGCTCCCAAGCTCTTGTCCAGCAACCAGGAAAAATGAGGTTGCATGAACCAATTGAAGGATGGTAAATGCAGGGGATTTTATTGCCAATGAAAATGGCTCTCAGCAGGAAGGGGGGCTGAAAAGGGGATGGGGCAGGAAGGTAATCTTCCCCTGAAGTCTGGTTGTCTCTGGCCAGATTCCTCCCCAAAGCTATGCCGTCAAGCTGTCCTTCCGAATTCAAACCACTTCTCTCTGATGTCCAACCACAGTCACCGAAATCCAGCTGCTTCTCCTCTCTGCCTGCTGAGTTTGGAGTCTTTTTACGCACAGGATTGGGGAGCAGGGCAGGCCATGGGTGGTTTAGAAAAAGGCAACTTTCAAGTGGGAAATCAGGGATATAAGTTCTCACTTTGGGCCACCGTCTCAGCTTTTTCAGCTTTAGGGTGAGGCTTTGCCAGGGACCCACCCTTTTTTGCCTAGAATTTTTCTGCCCCTGTTCATAACACTATCAATATTACCATGATTATATCAAGCTATTAATATCTGCTTGACAGCTTATGCCTAATTGTCTGCAGGAATACAGACCTGAAAGTCATCAACAGACTCCCCTACTTAGACAGCTCAAGTCTTTTGATGTTTTGACTGAATAGAAAGCCCAACATCAGGGAGCCCAGTGTCCTCCCACTGGGACATGGAGCTCCAGACCAAGTTCTAAAAGTAGTGCTGTTTTCAATCTCCACCAAACTGATGGATCCGATCGCCACTAGCAATACGCTAGAATTTCTCAATCAGTTTCATCAGTGCTGCTGATTCCGAATAAGTAGGACTTTGTGCCTCTTTTTGATCTTTTCGGCCACAAGAAGTTCTTAAAAGGTTGAGAAATTTCTTCACATTTCAAGGTCATCAGCAGGGAAAATATCAAGTCTGTGATTTTGTAAGCAATATACCCTACATCTAAGTCCTAGTCTGCTTTTTGTTTATACCCCTCGTAGAATGTTACTTTGTATTAGTTCATCTTACCTTCAATTACATCTACTCTAGCTGGGAAGGGCTGTCAACTTTCTCACACGTACCATACATGTTTGTCCAACTTGTTTCCCAGGCAGATGCTATCTCAGTTCATTTCTTTTGATTTAGAAATTAATTCTTAACTTTTATTATTTCCCAGGACATCTCATAATGTGTGTTTCTGAAAAGTGTGTTCAGCAAGGCTAGCTTTAATCACTGATACAGAGGATACAAATTTATCTCATTGACAAATAAATTTGGAAAATGGAAGTTAAACAGAATTAATAGTTTTTCCTCTCTTATACAACTTCTTGGAGTCTTTAATATGCCAATCTGAAATGTGTTCTACCAGTATATATTTGCAATACTTCTCAAACTTATTTCACCATGCAACCGTTTCTCCCTCACTGTCTCTAGGGTCTGAGATTTCGCCAAACACACTTTGGAAAATTCTGTTTTAATATCATCCAATACATGGCATCAGCCTTGTTCAAGCTTTTTCTTTCTTATTCTGGGAAACACCCACTCCTTCTCCATCTCAAACGTACATCATTGTATTACTCCTTAAATCCTTAATGCAGTTGCTCTCTTTGCGGACTGTATGGTAACGTGACTTCTTATTAAAAATGTGTGAACATGTTCAGTCCAATATCTTTCACTCCAATGCTATCTTTTAAAAAGACTATAAAATTGCATCAGTGATTTTTATCATTGATCAAAACATTGTAGAGGTATATTCCTCAGCCTCACAAAGTGCTGGGATTACAGGTGTGAGATTCAGTCTTTTTTGAGTCAAACACGGAAGAGAGAGAAAAAAAAAGAAGGCTTTCTTTTTCTGTATTTTTTATTTTTATGTACCACCTTCCACCCTAGACCCTAATCCTTTCCAGCTCACCCCAGGGGAAACAAAACTTGTAAATCCATTCTAGAAATTCAATTTGTTTAAGCAAAATTGTACAAAAACATTAGAGTTATAGTACTGCCCCGAGTAGAGGCAGAGTCTCTGCATAGAGAATTTGTCTAAGGATGTTAAGACACTTTTCAAATAGTTTCCTTATTTCAATGGCACACCTGCTTTTCTATCATAATATAGCTCATGTGTCTTTTGCTTGTCTTTGTTTAGGTAATTACCAGAGTTTACAAATACTCTGTAAAATATAATTACTGTAGATTTTCCAAGGAAGTTCCACAAGCTTTATGCAACAGTTTTTGAATTGTGTTATATACACAGAACTATGTTGGTTTTAAATCATTATTACTTGCTCTCACTGGAGCTATGTAACAAAAGTGGAGAATTCTTGGAAATCATGTAATTTTTTTTCCTAAATTTGCAATGCCTTTTTTTCCACTTCCAACCCTCAAACAATCTTCTTTTTAATGCCTTCTTACAGAAGAGCAAAAGCAACTGTGGCCCATATTCAATACAATAATACAACTCAGACATTGCTGCCTAGCTCATGGGTCTCAGGGTCTGTATTAAGTTACCATTTACCCATCCGGCCAGTGACATTTTACTTCTGTTTTGCTATTATCTTTGGAAGTTGTATATTTTTGCTGCTGCTTTTTTTTTTTTTTTTTTTTTTTTTTTTTTGAGTTGGGGGTTCACCTTTATTGCCCTGGTTGGAGTGCAATGGTGTAATTTTGGCTCATTACAACACTTACCTCCTGGGTTCAAGCCATTCTCCTGCCTCAGCCCCCCAAGTAGCTGGGATTACAGGCGTGCAATACCATGCCTGTCTAATTTTGTATTTCTAGTAGAGATGGGGTTTCTCTATGTTGGTCAGGCTGGTCTTGAACTCCCAACCTCAGGTGATCCGCCCGCCTCAGCCTCCCAAAGCACTGGGATTACAGGGGTGAGCCACCACGCCCGGCCATGTCTTTGCTTCTTATCAACATGTACTTATCAAATCACAGTCAATTTCTATCTACTACTGTGACTAGCAAATACATTGTAACACCTAATTTATCTAAGCATAAATGTCCTGGTGCATTCAATGGGTATAAAAAAAGTATCTGCCACATCGGATGCCTTTGTGGGTTGCAGGAGATAATTCACAGAAAGCGTTTAGTACTAAAGTAGACGCTCGATGCCTGTTAGGTATTTATATTACCACAGTCTAGTCCTAGCAAACAATTTCAACATTTCCTCAGCAGCATTCAGGATTCAGCAAAAGCATTGTCCCTATTTTAATATTCATGTAAACAGTATTTTCCAGTTATATTCTGAATATGAGACTATACAATGGAAAATCCATTCAGAAGAGTGCATTACCAGAACCAACATTTTTAAACACCAACTCAACTATCAAAGCACTTTCACACTTGAGTTTCAGTCAAAAGGAGGAAGATGCCACCACTCCCACAGGCCTTTGAGCTCCAGCATCATGACTTTGAAGACCAGTACAAAGGCTCCGCAGAGGGCAGCTGCATATACCTTCACACGTGTGGCCACACAGGAACAGAGACTTTACATATCACACTTTCTGCTGCATATTCCTATCCCTCAAGGCAGCTAAATGTATCAGGGAATTCTTTTTTTTTAGCCATCTTTTTATTTAAATGCATAATCAGAATAGTTACCAGGGAAGAGCTGGAGAGAGAGAGAAAAAAAAATAGTTCTAGAGAGTGGAGTCTTCTATTGATCTAAGAGCTGCTTTATAAGCTCTGAAAGTTTTATCCTCGGTGCAAAAGTGCCTGGAGTCTATTATTAGTGAATTAATAAGCTGTATGAAGCAATACGGTGCTGAAAAATGTAGTCATGCGGTATCAAATTTCAAGAATTGAATTCAAGCAACTTAAATGACATAAAAGAACTTCCAAACTTTCTTCATATTACATCCTTGACCCACAACCTTTCTTCTAGCCTGTGCTGTCACCTGTGGACACAACTCTAGTCTCTAACCTGATGCCACCCCTGATTGTCTATTCTTTCTATCTCAACCTCTCTCCCAATCTCAGATCCATATTTTCAACTGCCTTACCTGTGGAGGACCTTGAAACGCATGAATCTCAAAGTGGCACAGCACCTGTCAGTATATTTCTCCCCTTACATGTTCCTCATGATCAAAACGTAGCCTATCTCCAATGCTAGAAACCTCACTTTTCTGGAGGTCCCCATTCTGCTTCTCTGTATCATACACTGACCCAACACTCCTACTTCCTGGCAACCTTTCAAATAGGTGTAGTCACATAACACCATTTTTTTTTTAATTCCTAGGAAAAATGCTTGCATTCTGCCTATAGGCACCTCCTTCTCTTGATTCTCCAACAAAAAGAAATTTTTTTATGAATTAATTACATTTCCTGGCACAGCTTTCCTTCAGTTTCCCACTTACCTTTCTACAGTTTTTTGCAAAGACCACTTTCTCCACACTATTAACTTACGGTCCTATTATCTTGTCTTGCTTTAATAAACCCTTTTGGACCACCCCATAGAAAAATTCCACAGGATATTAACAGAAAATATCTAGAAAATAAGTAACTTGTACATATGTATATTTTTTAAATGTTTAATCTCATTAATAATCAGGAAATGCAACTTGAAACTGTGAGATCCCATTCCTTTTTGTCCACCAGATGGCCCAAAAATATTAAACGTCCATAATATTCACTGTTTCTAGCGAGGCAGGGAAATAGACACTTGCACACATGAAAAAGAATCAATCAGGAGCCTGTAATCAGGTACTGGCACTTTACAGCCAGCTGTTCCTATGCCAATAACACACATTAGTCCTGGTCACTAAAAATACCATGTGGACTTCCTCTCTCTCACCCAACTTGTTTGCAATCACCAGAAGAGAACAGATAAAATAAGGACCCAATGGATGGGTAGGGATTGGAAGGAAGGAGAATGAGAGCTACAGCAAAGGTTATAGCTGGCATATGAGATGCTGGCCATAGCTTTGAGGAAATGTCTTAGAGGGTACTGCTCTATCAGGCATGACTCCTTTGGTTTTAGATCATGGGGAGCTCCAGTGGTCTTGGAGATACCAGGGTGGCAGGGGCAAGAGAAATCATTCCTGGGGCTCAGTGAGTAGGTATATTGTGCCAATAAACAAAATATAATACAATATTATAACAGCGAATGCAGCTGTACTGGTGGCTAACAAAGTAAGTTCTGGTTTACTCCCTTCTTTTGATTCCTTTATTTGCCTGTCCTTCTTTAGGATATGAGTGAATAAGTAAATAAAAGAATCAAGGCAGCTAGTTAAGGGATAATGAAGTCAAATAAGTAGAAAATAAGAAAAACAATAATATTGATGACAAATGTTCATCATTGCCACAACCCTCCCTGTCTTGTTAGAGAACATACCCTGCAAACTCTCCTGTTTCCCCATAGAGCCCCTGTGCCCAACCGTCCCAGAGGAGCCAATCCTTAGAACAAGTTGAGCCAATCTTGTTTCTCAGTCAAAAAGTAGAAGTAAGAGACACAGAGACACCTGAGCAGGTACTATTATTCTCCCCTTTCACAGGTCAGCAAACGGAGGCTTATAGAACTGAAGTACCTTAGTCCTAGGTCATATAACCATTATGTGAAAGAAACATGACTGGAATCCAGGCAAGCTGCCACCACAATCTGTGCTTTTAACCACTAAGCCACTGGACAGCAGCAGCACTTGTGTTGGGGAAAGCAGAAGCTCCATGCACGTGACTGCAATGAGGAACAGAGGAGCCAGTTTCTAAGGCAAGCGTGGGAATGGAGCAGACACTGGGAGATGCTGAACCCCGCTAGGAGAGGAGCCAGGGCCCCAGTGCGCCACTGCAATCTCAAAGAGGCGGAAATGGAATTACAATCCATCCTTTGGATAGTTCAGAGATAATTTAGGAAAATGTTGCCATCAACTTCCCTCTGCATGACTGGGTGTATTTTTGAAGATGGTGTTAGCACTAGGAGTGACCAACTTTTGAAAATGGATTTGAACCCAGATCTGCAGAACGCTGCATCTAAAGGATCTCAACAGAAGCCCCACCATAGCTCTGTCTTTATAGGAAATCCCAAGACTTCAGAAGCTTCCTGAATGCTGTCAGAGCGCCATCTTCTGCAGATGGCTTGAAACAACATGAAAGAAAAGAAGGAAGAAGAGAAGTGGGGAGAGGGAAGGAGGGAGGGGAGAAATAGGGATGGAAGAAAAGAAAAAAAGAAGGAAAGTAGGCAAGCAT
Organism: Sapajus apella; assembly: GCF_009761245.1. NCBI lineage: Eukaryota > Metazoa > Chordata > Mammalia > Primates > Cebidae > Sapajus > Sapajus apella. Next base: position 5,693,180 of record NW_022437020.1, on the reverse strand, counting down.
TAGATGTGCCTTGTTTCTCCTGAATACATAATATGAAATAAAAACAAAAACCTATGCAACAGAAGCACATTTCCAGCTCTCAGAACCTTCTGCTGCAAGTTCCTAGGGAGGCCACAAGCTGGTGCTTGCAGTGGTGTCCGTCTCTTAATTAGCATTTTTGGATCCACCACAATTCAGCTGGATGGCCATTTCCTCACAATTGATAGTCGCCTGGAAATGGCTTTCACAGCTGGGCCACAGATCCCTCACCCAGGGAGCCTGTAATCGAGCTGCTCAGCAGCCTTGTTCAGACATAATTAATACTTCTGGAACTGCTGCTCAGAGGCTCCTGTTACTGTGCTGTACCAGCGGTGAGCCAGTTGGAAGAGGATTTACTGTTGGACAATGGGTGACCCAGCTGTGCAGACCCCAGGCCAAGGTGAAGAGAGAGCTCGGAGGCAGTCACCCTTCACCACCTGTAAAGTGAGAGTGATGGAGAAGGGAACAAGCAGAAAGGAGAGTGGGATATGGTCGCGCCTTCAAATTCTGGCTCTGATGATCATCGTCTAAGGCTGTGGAAGGGACAAAGGTTCTTAAGATTACCTCTGGCATTTTTGGCTGGGTTTCCCCTTTCCTCCCTGTCCATATGTACATGTCAACTACCAGCCTTTCTCCTCGCAAGCTGGAGCTTCCAAAGCTAGCAGGGAATAGTGTACAACTGGAAGAAGGAATTTGCAACAGATTTTGTTTAACACCCTTGACTTATAGTGAGACAGAAGGAGGCCCAGAGATGTTAACTGGCTGGAGCTCAGGTCAGTGAGTGGCTGCTTAGACAGACTGGAAGGAGGGTGACGTCTCAAGTTTTAGTCTGTCCCCTCTTCTTCTGCCACTACAAGCCTGAAGTAGGGGAGGAGATGCATGTAACTGAGCTTGGCAGTGACACGGGCCTTAGCTGAAATTCCTTCTGTATCACTGGGGGTTGTGAGACCTTTAGGCTGTGGGGAAGCTAACTCATAAATCATCAGTTTCCCCAAGGAGAAAGACACACACACACACACACACACACACACACACATACACACACACACACTCTCACACTGCAATATATCTATAATATATAAGTGGTGGCTGTCATAATCATTTCCTGATATTCTTATGTGGTCATTACTGTTAACTCCAGTTCTTGTGAGCTGTATGAGCTTGAATGAATCACAGAAACTCTTGGAGCTCCAGTTCCACATCTACAAAATCAAGACCATCTTCAAAAGCTATTGTGAAAAACTTGTAACAGATCTCCTGGCATGCAGTGAGATCTCACTAGATATCTGCTACTTTGTTATTTTCCTTAATATCATTTTCATGGCCAAGTTCCCTACAGCTCTGACCTTATTATTTGCATACTTAAAGATATTTCAAAGCCCTCTGACCTTCAGACTCAAGTCTTAATTTCTTAACTGGACACTGTGGATCCTCAAGACCTGACTCTTGTATCTCTGTGCAGCAAATAATTTGGCAACCCTTTGAGGGATCTCACTTTGTCACCTACCTCCTGCCCTCTGATCAGTCTCTGCTTCACCTTTCTTCTCTCTGCTTCACTTTTGTGCCTTGAATACATAGCTTTCTCTTTCTGAAATCCCTTTCTTCTCCTTCTCCATCTTTCTTTTTCTTTTTTTTGAGAGAGAGATAGGATCTTGCTCTCTTGCCCAGGCTTGAAGGTGGAATGTAGTGGTAAGATCATAGGTCCCTGCAGCCTGAAATTCCTGGTTTCAAGACATTCTCCTGCCTTAGTGCCCTAAGTAGCTGGGAGTACAGGTGCATACCACCTTGCCTGGCTAAAGTTTTATGTTTTTTTTTTTTTTTTTTTTTTTTTGTAGAGATAGGATCTTGCTATGCTGCCCAGGGTGTTCTTGAACTCCTGGCCTCAAGTGATCCTCCTGCCTTCTTTCTTCAGTTAACAATTACTTGTTTATCAAGGCTTGATTAACTTGTGACAGACTTCAGACTTTTGTATGCTCCCACCTCCTTCCCAGGCTGTGCCCCTGGGATATGGCTGTCATAGCACTTACAAGTCAGTGGAAACCCTGGCTTACCTGACCATCACCTGCCCACAATAGGCCCTTTGAAGCCATGAACTTGACATTTATCTTTGTTTCCCCAGTTCCTAACATATTTTAGGGCCCAGTGAACCTATGCAGACCAAATAACTCAAACTCTAATAATAAGAAGAATACAGTGTATGCATTTAGCATAAAGCCTGTCACATTTTTAAAGGCTTGACAAACATTTGCTAAATGAGTAAAGAAATGAGTGAATAATCAGAGGGTTGTTATAGTCTCAACATAACAATGCAATATCCTCATCTTCTACAGGATTTCAAATAAAAAGAAAACTACCTGACTGTAAAATTAGAGAAGTGTTCTGCTTTTTTAAATGTTCAACTCTTAGCTCAGCATTGTCAAAAGGAAAAGTTTGGTGAATCCCTAAGCCACCAAAAATAATGTTTGAGAGAGTTTAGCTTAGGGAGAAAACCAAATTATTTGGTACCTTATAATAAGTATAAGGTGTACTATTTACTTATAAGAAGTAATAATCTGAAACTTTTACCTTCATAACTTCTTTGGGTAGCAATTATACTCACTTTAAGATAAAGTAGAAACTGGATGGCAAAGGGTGACTAGAAAGCTGGTTTCCTCTTTCTGAGCATACAACTTAAACTACTTTTCCCAGATTCCCTTGGGCTTAGGTTGGGACCATGTGATGGAGTTCTAGTCAATTACATAAGACTGAAAGTGATGTTCACTGCTTCCGGGCCTAATGTCAACCCACCTGGGATCCTCCATCATGAATTTTTCTTTTCCACACAGGCCGTGACAGCCATTAGTTGACAATGGCAGAATTATAAGGTGGAAGCAGCTTTTGGTATATTTTCTCCATGAATAACTACATGGAGAAAATACCCTCTTCATTACTAATCACATTAGACAGTAATATGAGCAAGTAGGCAGCATTTACTCTTTGGATTTACTGAATCTTCAGATGTAGAATACAGTAGTCCTGCTTATCAGTAGGGGATACATTTCAAGACCACCAGTGAATACCTGAAATCACAGATAGTAAAGAACCCTATATATGCTTTTTTTCTCCCTATAATGCATACCTATGATAAAGTTTAATTTATAAATTAGGGACAGTAAGAGATGAACAAATAAAATTGTTCTAATAAAATAAAAGAGTTCTAATAAAAATAAAATTGTTCTATTAAAATACAACAATTATAACAATATACTATAATAAAAGTTATATAAATGTAGTCTGTCTCTCTTTCAAAATAACTTGTACTCACTCTTCTCCTTGTGATAACATGGATGATAAAAGCCTATGTGAAGAGATGAAGTGGAGTAAATGACATAGGGATTGTGGACAGTCTTAGGCTACTATTGACCTTCTGCTGATGTAGGAGAAAGAGGACCATCTGCTTCGGGTGATCTTGGATCATCAAGCCATGATGATGCTGATGGTGGGGTGTCAGAATCAGACAATATTGAAGACTAAGGGGCAATAAGTATATATGGCCTGGATATGCTGGATGATTCGTGTCCTAGGTGGGATGGAGTGTGATGCTGTGAGAGTTCATCATGCTACTCAGAATGGCATGCAGTTTAAAACGTAATTGTTGTTTATTTCCAGAACTTTCCATTTAATGTTTTTGGACCATAGGTGACTATGGGTAATTGAAATCTCAGAAAACAAAACCATGGATGGGGGGAGCTGCTGTAGCCCTCCTTAGTGTGGAATATGGCAGTTTGAACTTGAGAGCTGTCAAAACATTTCAATTTTATCACATTGGCTTAGGAGTAAGTTGGTAAAGAAAGAGATATGATTGGCTGGAAATCCATGTCAGGTAGTGGCAAAATGTTCTGTTAAACCACTAGCTGCTATAACTTGGAAGGTAAATTACATGCTTACTGAGCTTGTTATACACTAGGGAAAGATGCTGGAAAGCAAAGGATTGATGCACTTTGTTGGTTGTTACTGGCTGCATTTGGCAAGGTAATTGATGAAAGGGATGCACTCATTGATGGCTTTATAAGCAGAAGTGATTGGAATACAGTCCAAATATATAAAGATTTTCAGGAAAACCCAACTGTTTCTAGACTCTGAGGAGTAAACTGTGGAATTATGACAGTCTTACTGGGGCAAAGACCAGGTGATATTTCCCAGTTGAACAGTTGTCTCAGCCTTGAAAAACAGATTGGATGAAGGGTGTGGTCTTCCCACTCAAGGAACCCATCAGTAAATTAAGAGATACTTTTAAGAACTAGAGCAAAAAATAAATAAATAAATAAAACGTAAATGGCACAAAATCCAGAAGGAGCTTTGGGTGTGGCTACTGATCCGCATACCTAAATGAGAAACAAATACATCAGAGGCCCACTGAGTTTCTAAAGGAATTTTGTTGCCAAAGAAACCAGGAATCTAGCCCAAAGAGATTGGAGTTGTTTGACAGAACCCTAGAACAATCCTCGGGTTGAAAGTAGGCTACAAAAACAGGGCTGCCCTCAAAGAAGCAAACTTCCTCTGCACCCTGATGTGGCCTAGGAGGAGAATAAAAGTTCCCATAGGGTGGAGTGGGAGCCATGAGATAAATTCATGAAGCCAAGGAGCTCCTCCCAGATAGCAGATCTGAGCCTAAACAAGGAAGTCCTTTGCCCAAGCTTAAAGAATCCTCACGTTGACTTTCCAATGTGTGGGATTTCAGGGATGTTATGGACTAGTGATTGCTGTGCTCTGCTTTTCCTGTTCTGTGTTTTAGGATGAGCAGGTAGGGAAGAGGATCAGATTACTTTTTAATTCATATATTGCTAGACCATGGGAGCTATATTTCAGACCTATTTCCTACCTAGTGGATAGTGGATATCCACTATTACTGAGGCTTGAGTAGGCAGTTTTCCCCACACAGTGTAAAAATGGAGAAGAATGTGCATCTTGGACATACTGGATGTAGGATGCAGAACCGGGTAAGACTATATATGGGTTACGTCTCTTGGTATGAGGCAGAGTGTGATCTATGTAGGGAAGAAAAATAAAATTTGTTGACCAGGGAATAGATTTTGTCAGAAGGGGCTAGAGGCTCCCCCCACCCAAAAAAAATAGATAGAAAAACAGTAAGTTGGAGAGAAAGATATCAAGTCTTCTAGGGTTAACATCCCATCCCTAAGGGTTTTTGGGGATTTCTCAGCAATCCATAAGTTAGGGTGGCCAGATTGAAGAGAACCAACATGATCTTTATGATCTATCACAGAAGCATTTGAGGAATCCATGACAACCCTTCAGAGACACCTGAGTAGGAAGAACTCTCATATGTTACCTACTTTAATTCTTTCCTTTTATGCTTCTTCCTTCTTTTGTTTGAGAAACATTTATTGAACACCTTCTGTGCACAAGAGCCAGAGGTAGCCACTGGTATACAAGTATCAGTCAGACTCAGTTACTGCTGTCCACACTAAGAACTGCTCTAAAACAGTAGGAGCTGTGGTAACCATCTCTATACACTGCAAGGCCATAAAAACCAAACTGCCTCTTCCCTCCTGAGGGTCCTGGAAAGACTTTTGGAGATCAATTGCCTGACCAAAGTTCTAGAAGTAGCAGAGGTCAAATCTAAGGTATCAGAAGACAATAATAGATTCATGTGACATTTAGGTAATATAATAAATTATCATAGCATTTTCATTTTCTGTGCAGATTTCTTATTTCTATCTCTAAGAGTGTGGCCAATTTAAACTTGTAGACTAGCCTGCTAAAGATACATGTCTATATTTTGCTACATTCATATTTCTTTAATACCTATTTATTTTACTAGGTATACAAAAATGTAAATATCATAATCCCTAAACTCAGAATGGCCACAGCTTAGTGCTACTCTCCTTCAGATCAGCTCTTTAAGTCTCTATTTCTTCTTTAGAAAACTAGGATGCCAGGAGAGAGGGAGGGAGAGAGAGAGAGAGAGAGAAAAGGAAAAAAAAAAAACAAAAATTGGGAGTAATCAATCAATCAAGGGAATTTAAATAAATCAACAATGCTTAAACTCACGGGAGCATCCTGTCCCTCTATCCCTCCAATTACTTCAATCCATTACTGTTTGGCTTCTCCTCTTTCCCAACTGAGCTTGGATCCCATGACAGCTATTTAACTCACTCTTTCACCAGCCCCTTTTATTTTCCTACAACCACAACTTTCAACTCAAGTGACCCAGCCAAATGCTGACCTGAAGCCACGCTATATTCTGTTCTCATTGTTCCTATAGCTGCACACCTGAGCTCCGTGGACAACCACTCAGTCATTCTCAGCATTGCTCACCAACACTTTAATTTGTTTTTGATCAGTTTCTACTCACTTGCTCCTATTGGCCAGTGCAAACTTTCCCTGGTATCATCCCGTCCCATCACCTGACATCGGACAATGTTACTTCCTTTGTCAACAGTCTTCTGTGCTGTCTACAAGCACACTTATAACCACATCCACCCCAGCTCCCTTAACTCCTGCTCAGAGTGAGCCACAGGGACCTGGCCTGTTTGAAATGAAACCAACTGGGGCCTTGGACTTTGACCCTTTTTTTTTGTTTGTAAACCTCCAAGGGCTAAGTCTATTAGAAATAACCTCCTGGCTCTTACTCTTTGTCTTAAATACTTTCTTAAGCCTCTGCCTTATTAAAAATAAATATATTTTTAAAAGTCTCCCTTGACTCTCTGCTTCTTTCCAGATGCTATCAATCTCTTCTCTGCCCTTCTCAACTGAACTTCTTTCAAGTTCTCCACTTGCACATTTCCTGTGACTCATCAATGCTCTGTGATCTGCATTCCAATACTTAATGATCTCCTCCGTGCCAAAGCCAACAGACCCAACTTGGCTGTCATCTGGCCAGAGCTCTCAGCTGCTAGGGACACTATTAGTCAGCCTCTCCCAGGCTGTGGCTCTTGGCCTCTCCTCCACTTGGGCAAGGTTCCCTCCTATCCCAGAGCCTCGTGAGCCTTCAATGCATGACTGACTCTGGTATTGCCTTTACCAGCTCAAGACTCGCCCTCAATATGGAGAGTGAAATAACCAGCCACTAACTGGCTCTGCCAATCTGGCTGTCCACAAACATCTCAAATTCAAGGTAGCAAACCTGAAATCCCCATATTTTCCCCTAAACCTGCTTTCACTTACCTGATCACAAACTCAGTCTCTCAAACCAGACAGCCTGCCGTGGATCCCCACAGCCAATCCACAGCTGCTTTCTGCTGTCTTCACTTTCCGGCTATGTCTTGAATCTGGAGCCTCTTTCCAATTCCCTGACGTTTCTCACATGAACTGCTACAGTCCTCCCTATATCGCCATCAGAATGATAGATCTTTTTTCTTTTTTTTTTTCTTTTGAGATGGAGCCTCGCACTGCTGCCTAGTCTGTAGTGCAGTGGCACAATCTCGGCTCACTGCAATCTCCGACTCCTGGGTTCAAGCAATTCTCCTGCCTCAGCCTCCCGAGAAGCTGGGACCCAAGATGTGTGCCACCATGCCCAGCTAATTTTTTTGTATTTTTAGTAGAGATGGGGTTTCACCATGTTGGCTAGGATGGTCTCCATCTCCTGACCTTGTGATCCGCCTGTCTTGGCCTCCCAAAGTGCTAGGATTACAGGCGTGAGCCACTGTGCCAGGCCAAATCTTAAATACAAATCTGATCACATGTCTCCATTTATAAGCTGGCAATGCTTCCTCCTAGGATACAGAATAAAGGACAAAATCCTTCACATGGCACTCAGAACTTCCCACAAGGAAGCCTCTCCTAATTTCCACCTCTGTTTTCTGTCATTCCCTTTACACTCCATTGCTGGTTCTCTACTTGCATGTCTCTGCCTAAGCTGTGCTCCCACCTGGAATAACTCTCCTTCACTCTGGAATAGCTCTCCTTCCCTCTCTGATTCCCTCCCACCTGCGAGCCCCCAATTCCCTCTCCAGGTCTACAGAGTAATGTGCAAGGTATTCTTCAAATTGATCTTTTGCCCCTTGGGTTAGGTATGCCCTCCACTAAAAAACCCTTGACCTCTTCCCATCTTCTTATACTCCACCTCCAGAAAGTTTGGTTCCCTCTCCTTTGGTCCCATAATGCCTGGTGCATTGCTTTATCATTTTAAATGGCATTTTTTTCTGGACTTCCCCTCAATTGGACTGTAGTCACTTGAGAGAAGGGGCTGTTCTGCTTGTCTCTGAACCCCTGCCATCTAGTACAGTGCCTGCTCAACAAAAGTAAGAACATCATACTCTCCTAGTTTTTATGACAAAAAAAGATGATGTAAAAGAGCTTACACGATCTATGTGGTCTCCTTCATAAAGAGTGCCTGTATGGTAGGATCATTCCTAGGGTTTTTTTGTTTTGTTTTGTTTTTAAGTTGGAGTTTTGCTCTTTTGCCCAGGCTGGAGGGCAATGGTGTGATCTCAGCTCATTACAACCTCCACCTTCCAGTTTCAAGCGATTCTCCTGCCTCAGCCTCCTGAGTAGCTGGGATTACAGGTGCCGGCCACCACACCCAGATAATTTTTATATTTTTAGTAGAGATGGGGTTTCGCCATATTGGCCAGGCTGGTCTCGAGCTCTTGACCTCATGATCTGCCCGCCTCGCGCTCCCAAAGCGCTGGAACTACAGGCATGAACCACTCTGCCTAGCCCATTTCTAGGGTTTTAAATCAAATCTGCATCCTTTATCCTTGATATAGTTTGGATCTGTATCCCCATCCAAATCCCCAGTTAAGCTATAATCCCCAGTATTGGAGGTGGGGCCTGCTGGGAGGTGACTGGATCACAGGGATGGATTTCTCATGAGTGGTTTAGCGCTGTCCTCATGGTGCTGTCCTCTTGATAGTGAGTGACTTTGCACGAGATCTGACAGTTTAAAAGTACATGTCCCCTCCCTTCTTCTCTCCTGCTTTCTCCGTGTTATGTGCTGCTTCCTCTTTGCCTTCTACCATGATTGGAAGCTCCCGAGGCCTCCCCAGAAACAGATGCCACTATGCCCCCTGTACAGCCTGGGGAACCAGAGGCCAATGAAACCTCTTTTTGATACATTTTCCAGTCTCAGGCATTTCTTTACAGCACTGCAAGGACGGCCTTATACAATCCTCTATGAGATCACGGTAATTTTGAATCAGCTATTTTTTTCAAGTCTTCAATAGCCACACATATCTAGTGACTACTATTTTGGAAAACACCGCTTTTAAACAGAAATTACGGTGCTTGGAGCTATTATAAAAACTATTTGGAACAATATAAAGGAAATACCTAACATAGGCAGTGGCATACAAAGATGCACCAAATGTTCAATTATTTCTTCCTGCCTATGATACTAATATTAAAAGGTAATGTCCCCCATAACATCATTTCCCTCATGGGGAATATATGGAGAAAGAAGTTTTTTAATTTTTTTAAATGAGAGACAGATAAAGTACACAGTTAAAATGTGTATCTGTGTGATTTTGTCATCTCTATGAACTCTACCGATGAGAGTAGAATAAAAGGAAATGCAGATAATCAATATCCCCTCTAAATTCCTGGCACTGGTAGGAAGAATGGCGAGGGGAATGAGAGCAATGTTCAGGACACCATCAGGCTCACAGTGTTTATGGTCCAGGTTTCAGACTTGATGTGTGAGGCTGCATGGATGTCTTCCAAGACTCACTTCCTCTTAGGCTAACGGCATAGGGACGTAAAAGCCTGTGAGTAAAATTAAAGCCGCATAACAAATGTTTTCTTCCCACAAATCTTGTTTTCCTTGTGGTGAGGAAACAAGGGCTTTAACTCTAACCACAAATCGTAACCCAAGGTGGGGAAAATGTCCGTGAAGAAAAGTGGAAGATCACAAATAGGTTGGAACAAAGAGGGGCTTGGAGGGGTGGGTGGAGATTAATCTTATTAGGATCGTATATCATGAGGGTGTCAGGTGTGAAAGCAAACGAATGGCCTGTGTTTATCTGGGCTAAACCGTGTGGTTCACCCAAACATTCACTCCCCACAGCATTTTTTTTACCGGTAATAAATTGGCCAAGTCGTCGTAGGGCATTGATAATGAAGTACGCTTAGGTGCAGTTAGAGATTTCTGGCTGGGTTTTAGATGTAACCACTCTCTCCTACTCTCTTTTTTTCTCCTTCTCCCTCTCCCTCTCCTTTTTATCACAGCTGATTCGAAAAGCCCTTTGGAAAGATGAAGTAGGTAGAAATCAAAATAAATGGATTCTATTAAAACCGGCAATGCATCAACTGCTTGATAAAGTGATTAATAAACAGCTTAGGATGGTGATTGATTAAACTCTTTAATCAAAGTGCTAAACTGACTTAATATGGAGAGTTTCAACATGTTCAAAGTGTACATTTTGCCTGCCTAAGGTTCACAGTTGTTTGTGTAACTTTTCTGAAGTGTATCCCTTAGGTCTAACCTTCAGAGAGCTGGGACTGTGGAATGTGTAAGGATTATAAAGTATCACAAACTGCATTAGGCGCTGAAATGTGCTTATGAATTATAGGACCTTTCCACATGGCAACAAGTCATTTTTCAGAATGCTGAACTCCTTCACCAAACAAGTTATTTGCTTGCATCACTTCATAACTCTTTAAGCCTTAATGTATAAAGCAAGACAGTGCAAGTTTTTAAAAGTTCCTATCACTCACATTTCATTCTCTCCTTGAAGCACTGATTGTTTTATTGCATAAGGTCAAGATTTTGATGGTGAGGAAGAAGGCTTATTTTTACCCTGAAAGTAATTTCATGTTCATTAGAATCGGGTATATTTCATTCAGTTTGTGTGATTCTCAATATCAGGCATCATTTTTGACATGATTAATAATCTGCACACCAATTTAGGCTACAGGAAGCAGGCAAATCTGTCCAGCGCCTATCTCAGGATCCTCAGAGACATTATATGAAACCCCAGCAAAAGACTAATATCCAGAATCTACAAGGAACTCAAACAAATTATGAAGAAGAAAACAAACAATCCCATCAAAAAATGGGCTAAGAAGATGAAGAGACAATTCTCAAAAGAAGATATACAAATGGCCCAAAAACACATGAAAAAATTCTCAGCATCACTAATGATCAGGGAAATGCAAATCAAAATCACAGTGTGATGCCATCTTTCTCCTGTGGGAATGGCCATAATCAAAAAAAACAAAAAATAGTAGATGTTGGCAGGGATGTGGTGGAAACGGAGCCCTTCTACACTGCTGGTGGGGATGTAAACTAGTACAACCACTATGAAAAACAGCGTGGTGATTTCTTACAGAACTAAAAGTAGAACTATAATTTGATCCAGCAATTCCACTTCTGGCTATCTACCCAGAGGAAAAGAAGTAATTAAATGAAAAAGATATTTGTACATGCATGTTTGTAGCAGCACAATTTGCAATTGCTATAACATGAAACCAGCTCAAATTCCCATCAATTAATGAGTGGATAAAGAAATTGTGGTATGGCTGGGTGCGGTGACTCCTGCGTGTAAATTCAGCACTTTGGGAGGCCGAGGCAGGCAGATCACAAGGTCAAGAGATTGAGATCATCCTGGCCAAAATGACGAAACCCCATGTCTACTAAAAATACAAAAATTAGCCAGGTGTGGTGGCACAAGCCTGTAGTCCCAGCTATTTGGGAGGCTGAGGTAGGAGAATTGCTTGAACCTAGGAGGCAGAGGTTGCAGTGAACCAAGGTCATACCACTGCACTCCAGCCTGATGACAGAGCAAGTCTCCGTCTCAAAAAAAAAAAAAAAAAAAAAAAAAGAAAGAAAGAAGGAAAAGAAAAGAAATTATGGTATATATGCATCATAGAATACTATTCAGTCATAAAAGGAATGAAACAGCGGCATTCACAGAAAACTGGGTGGACTTGGAGACCCTTATTATAAGTGAAGTAACTCAGGAATAGGAAACCAAACATCATATGTTCTCACTAAGCCATGAGGATGCAGAGGCATAAGAATGATACAATGGGCTTTGAGGACTTGGGGGAAAGGGTGAGAGGGGATGAGGAATAAAAGAGCACATATTGGGTGCAGTGTGCCTGATTGGGTGATGAGAGCACCAAAATCTCAGAAATCACAACTAAAGAACATACTCACGTAACCAAACACCACCTGCTCCCCAAAAACCTATGAAAATATGAAACAAAAATAAAAAAGAACTTTGTTTCGGTGGCACCAGGAGCCCGCAAGACAGAGGCAGATGTGGGAGAAGCTAGAGAACATAGGCAAAGAAGAATAAGGACAAGTCAAAGGGATCCCTAAGCTGTTGTTCCTGTGTTCCATTTTATATTTTTGTCTAGGGTGCCGTGAGAAGAAGCTGGCATATCAAACTTCACACCACACAGGACATCCTGCAGAAACATTCTGGCCTCAGTAGATACACTGAACTTGCCACACAAATGTGGGGGCCACGGGCCTATATAGAGCTAGTGTTTCATGGCCTGAGGGGAGGGGAACAGAGGGGTCCGAGAAGAAACTTCTGCAGAATGCCTGTAATGAGGTTCTAGATGGAGCATTAGTGGTCAGAGAGAGAAACCTTAGGAGAGGTAAGGTTTTGAGACTGAGGGACAAGGAGTATTCAATGCTAAAGGGGATTCTAAAATGGATAATTGATGGGCCCTCATTCATTCATTGTGCTTCAATAGTAACCCAATTCTACGTCTAGCCAGGATTGTTCTAATTAGATGATGTGACTCTTCCAAGGGACCATCAAGTCCAAGCTCCAAGTCTACTCGGTGGTGCCAGATGTGGTGGGGAATACTAGAGCTTCTTTCCCTTGGTAAACTGAAATTGTGATCAAATGAAAGAGGACATGAAATTGACTGCCACCATGTGCTGGCACTAGAAGTGCTAACAGGTTCCAACAGTGCATTCACTGAGTGATGTATTCATTCAGTAAATATATAGTAAGCCTGTATCGAAGGCCTGCTACGTAGAAGGCTCTGGAGCAGGCAATGAGAACACAGTACTAAAGATGGACATTCCCGGCACTTGAGGAGCTTAGAGTGCTACAGGGAAAACAGGCATTAAACAAATTAGAAAGCAATTATTAAATCAATTACAATTCTGGTGAACTTTGTGAAGAAGGAGTACAAGGTGCTATGAGCGTATTGGACAGGGATCTGAATCTTTTCTGAGAAAGAGATATTTAAGCTGATATTTGAGAGATGCATTATAGAAAAATTGTAGGAAGAGGTAAAAGGAAAAGGACTTAGAGACAAGGACTATTTCTTCTTTGAAAAAATAGTAACAAAAGGCAATAGGATGAAGCACAGAAAGACAGGGAGGACAGAAGAAACTGAAGGGACAGTGAGGAGGTCAGTGTGATAGGCTGGGGCAAGGATGCTAGCTTCAGCCTAGTCAACTTCGGCAGTGGAGAGCCATTGAGAGGTTTTAAACACAATCACACTTTGCTGCAGAATAAACAGTGAATGAGAAGGTTATTATGATTGGGCCATTATAATATCTGAGGCAAGAGATGATGTTTGCTGGAAATACACAAATGTGAGAGATATTGAATGAGTCACGTAAACCGGAATTGTGACTCAGTATAAGAGGATCAGAAAGTGAAGGGGGCAATGAGGTGTGTCAGGTTTTTGGTGTAAAGTGAGGAGTTTCTCCCTACCCCTCCAGCTCAAATGCCTTCAATTATACCCAGAATAAAATCTAAAATCCTTAACGTGGACCTTCAACTCCCTCTATTTGCTGGCCCCAGACTCCCTCTCCAACTTGATTTCTTCCCTACCTTAATCCACATCTCTGCACATCCACTGCTGTGGCCTACATGCTGTTCCTGAAGCACATGTAATACACAAGTCATCAGGGAGACTGCAGATTCAGTTCCAGGCCACCACACTAAAGCAGATATTTTGGTAGTAAGTCACAGAAATTTTTTGGCTTCTCAGTACACACAAAAATTATGTATATACTATAAGTATATACATACTTAAGAACTTACATGTGCAATGACAGTGTGTCTAAAAAAAAGTCTATTAAATTAAATTAATTTAAAAATCAATTAATGCCAGGCACGGTGGCTCATGCCTGTAATGCCATCATTCTGGGAGGCCAAGGCAGGCAGACCACTCGAGGTCAGGAGTTTGAGACCAACCTGGCCAATATAATGAAACCCCTTCTCTACTAAAAATATGAAAATCAGCTGGAAGTGGTGGCACACGCCTGTAGTCAATCGCTTGAACCTGGGAGGCTGAGGCTGCAGTGAACTGAGACTGTCTTCCCCCAAAAAAATTAAAAATAAAAGTAAATTAAAAGTACATTTTTGCTTAAAAATGTTAATAATCATCTGAGGCTTCAGGAAGTGGTAATCTTTTTTCCAGTCATAATCGTTTTTTTTCAGAAATCATGGTCTCTTGCCTGGAATATTATACTAGCCCAATTGTAATAATCTTAGCTTGATGGACATGGCTATTGACAGATCAGTGTCTTTAAAAAGAAGATAACAATAAAGCTTGCCTCATCATAAAGATGTTTCTCTGTAGCATATGATGCTGTTTTATAGCTTGTTACCGCATAGTAGAACTTATTTCAAAATTGGAGTCAATCCTCACAAACGCTGCTGCTGCTTAATCAACTGCATTTATGTAATATCCTAAATTATTGGTTGTCATTTCAACAGTGCTCACAGCATCTTCACCAGGAGTAGATTCCATCTCAAGAAACCACATCTCAAGAAACTCCTGTTAAAAATATCCTGTTAATGTGAATATTTTCAACTCTTCTCATGAATCATGAATGCTCCTAATGGCATCTAGAATGGTGAATTCTTTCATGAAGGTTTTCAGTTTACTTTGCCCAGATGCATCAGAGGAATCACTATTTATGATAGCAATAGCCTTACAAAATGTACTTATTTAAATAATGAGACTTGAAAGTCAGTATCACTAATCCAAGGGCTACAGAATAGATGTGTTAGCAGGCATGGCAACAAAATTACTCTTCTACATCTCCATCAGAGTTCTTGGGTAACCAGGTGCATTGTTAATGAGCAGTAATATTTCGAGAGTCTATTTGGAATTTCCAGCAGTGGAACGCAGCTACTTATATACCCATGACTGAAGATGGGCCCTCCTGTATTGGGGATGGTCACCCTCTTCAACCTAGTGCACAACCTCTGAAAGGACACACATAGACTGGTAAGGGAGGAAGGCACCCCACCCCAGCTAGCCAGATCAGCAGAATCAACCCTGGCAATCAGTGGGGTGACAGATGACGCAGCCAGATTGCCCTCACATCCAATGGGAGGTAATATTTTAAAAGAAAACTTTTTTTCTGAGCAGTAGGTCTCAAGAGTGGGCTTAAAATATTCAGTAAATCATGCTATAAACTGATACACTGTCATCCTTCATTGTTCCATTTATAAAGCATAAACAAAGTAGATTTAGCATAACTTTTAGGGGCCCTAGTATTTTCTGAATGGTAAATGCACATTGGCTTTAACTTAAAGTCACCAGCTTTATTAGCCCTTATCAAGAGAGTCAGCCTCTCCTTTAAAGTTTTAAAGCCAGGCATTGACTTAACCCTCTCTAGGTATAAAAGTCATAAATGCCATGTTCTTCCAATAGAAGGCTGTTTTGTCTATATTGGAAATCTGTCGTTTAGTGAAGCCGCCTTCAACCATGACGTCAGCTAGATCTTCTGAATATCTGCTGCAGCTTCTACATGAGCACTTGATGCTTCATCTTGTACTTTTGTGGTATGGAGATAGCTTCTTTCCTTAAACTTCATTAACCAACCTCTCCAAGCTTCAGACTTTTCCTTTGTGGTTTCCTTATCTCTCTGAGTTGTCACAGAATTAATGAGAATTAGTGTCCTGCTCTGGATTAGGCTTTGTCCTAAGAGAAATTTGTGGCCAGTGTGATCTTCTATCCAGACCACAGTAACTTTCCTCACATTATTATCAAGGCTATCTTGCTTTCTTTACACTTACATGTTCACCGGTAGCACTTTAAATTTCCTTCAAAAACTTTTTATTTGCATTCACAACTATTTGGTGAAAATAGCTATTATTTAGCTATTATTTAGCTATTTAGCTATTACTTAGCTATTTGGTGAAAGAGGTTAGCTTTCAGCCTATCATGCTTACAAGCTATCTCAGCTTTGAACATATTTTCTTCACTAAGTTTAATTATTTGTAGCTTTTGACATAAAGTGAGAGACATCAGACTCTTCCTTCCACCTGAACACTTAGGGGCCATTGTAGGTTATTAATTGGCCTAATTTCAATGTGTTGCATTGCAGGGTTTTAGGAGACCCGAGGAGAGAAAGAGAGACAGAGAAACGGCCACTCAGTGCAGCAATAATAACCTACACATTTATCAATTAAGTGTGCCATCTTATATGGGCATGGTTTATGGTGCCCCAAAACAAATACAAAGTAACATCAAAGATCACTGATCACAGTGCTATAACATTTATAAAGACAAAAGTTTGAAACATTTGTGACACAGAGACATAAAGTGAGCACATGCTTTGGGAAAAATGGTGCTGATAGACTTGCTTTGAGCAGGGTTACTGAAAACCTTCAATTTGTAAAGAAATAAAAATAAAAATGCAATACCTGTGAAGCATAATAAAACAAGGTTTATGGCCAGGTATGGTGGCTCATGCCTGTAATTTCAGCTGGGAGGCCGAGGTGGGTGGATCACCTGAGGTTGGGAGTTTGAGACCAGCCTGACCAACATTGGAGAAACCCTATCTCTACTAAAAATACAAAATTAGTCGGGCATAGTGGCGCATGCCTGTAATCCCAGCTACTAGGGAGGCTAAAGCAGAAGAATTGCTTGAATTCAGGAAGAGGAGGTTGTGGTGAGCTGGGATCGTGCAATTGCACTCCAGTCTGGGCAACAACAGTGAAACTCCTTAAAAAAAAACAAAACAAAATATAAACAAACAAACAAAACACAAGGTTTATCTGTATTTCCACTTATGGGTCTTTGTTTCCTTTCTAACTGGTTTCCAGCAACATTTTCTTCCCATTAGTTCTCCTCCCATCACATTCCAAAACACAAATCTGATAATGTCATTTCCCTGCTTAAAATCTGTCACTGGTACCAAATTGACATGGAATAAAGTCCAGGTCCCTTAATACGGTTTCTCAGAAACATCCACTAATAAAAGCTAATAGTGAACAGGATTAAATGAGAGCCTACAGAGGCTTTTCGGGCACAGGGAGTGATGTCTGGTAAATCTCTTTATATTCTCAAGTTTTACATTAAAAACTCAAGCAAAGTGGGCACTGTATTATACAATGTAGCCATATTTACTTAAACATGAAGATACTTTTTTAATTGTGGTAAAAAGTATATAACATAAAATTTACCATCATAAGCATTTCTAAGCATACTATTTAGTAATGTTGAGTGCATTTTCAATGCCATGCTACAATCATCACTATTCATATTCAGAACCTTTTTTCATCTTGCATAACTGAAACTCTGTTTCCATTAAACACTAATTTCTCATTTCTCCCTTCTCCAATCCCAGGAAACCACCATTCTACTTTCTGTCTCTATGAATTTGACTATTCTAGGTACTTCATGTAACTGTAATCATACAGTATTTGTCTTTTTGTGTCTGGCTTACTTCACTTTGCATAATATCCTTAAGGTCTATTGATGTTGTAGCATGTGTCAGGATTGTCTTCTTTTTTAAGTCTGTATAATATTCTGTTATGTATATATTATATTTTGTTTATCCATTCACCTATCCATGGACATTTGAGTGACTTCCACATTTTGGCTATTGTGATTTATAATGCTCTGAATATTGGTGTACAAATATCTCTCAAGTCACTGCTTTCATTTCTTTTGCGTATATACTTAGAAGTGGAATTGCTAGATCATATGGTAAATCTATGGGCAATTTTTTAGAAACTAACATACTATTTTCTAAAGTAACTTCATTATTTTACATTCCCAACACTAGTACATGAGTGTTTTCTAATTTCTTTAATCCTCGCTGACACGAATTTTTTTTTTTTTTTGAGACCGTGTTTTGCTCTTGTTGCCCAGGCTGGAGTACAACGGCATGATCTCAGCTCACTGCAACCTCCACCTCCCAGGTTCAAGAGATTCTCTTGCCTCAGCCCCCTGAGTAGCTGGAACTATAGGCACATGCCACCATGCCTGGCTAATTTTCTGTATTTTTAGTAGAGACAAGATTTCTCCATGTTAGCCAGGATGGTCTCAATCTCCTGACCTTGTGATCCACATGCCTCGGCCTCCCAAAGTGCTGGGATTACAGGCTAAGCCACAGTGCCCGGCTAGTGTGTGTTTTTTTTTGTTTTTTTGTTTTTTTTTTTTAATAGTAGCCATCCTAATGGATGTGAGTTGATATCTCATTGTGATTTTGATTTGCATTTTCTGAATGATCAGTGATGTGGAGCACCTTTTAGTGTGTATGGACACTTATACAGCCTCTGTTGAATTGATGCTCTTAGAATCCCTAGCTCCTGCCTATGTGCCTCACGTTGAGATCTGAGCAGACATTCAAAGACCTCCAGCTTGAGTGCGCATCTATCTTTTCACTTTGAGCTCTGCTCCTTCACAGGCACCATCTTAGAAAATCTCTCATACCAACACAACAACAGTCAACACAGAACACTTCTGTGACCCCAAAATATCTGGAGATTTCTTCCCACCAGCAGGTGAGCAGCCAATTCTTCAGGGGACATGAGCTAGTCATCCTCCAATTCACTTCCAATGCTATCTACATGGAGATAGTATCAGATCCCACAGGTTGAGGGCTCAGTCCCCAAGACTGCCCCTGACTTCAGACACCAGTCACAAGTCCAGACCTTAAGAACTTCTGACTTATCAACTTCACGTTATGGTTCCCATGACCCTAACTTAGTTTGCTGGAGCAGCTCACAGAACTAGGAAAATATTTACTTATGCTTCCTGGTTTAATACAAAGGACATTACAAAGGATACAGATGAAGAGATGCATAGGGCAGGGTACAGGGTAAAGGGCCCTGAGCTTCCATGTCCTCCTTGGGTATGCCACCTTTCAGAAACCTCCACATAGTCAGGTATCCAGAAGCTCTCTGAATCCTGTCCTCCTGGGTTTTTATATGGAGGTCCAATTACATAAACATGATTGATTAAACCATTGGTTTAATGGCTACCAGTGATGAACTTGACATTTAGCCCCTCTCCCCTCCCAGGACACGGAGGGCAGGTTGGACTGAAAGTTCCAACCCTCCAGCCATGCCACTGTCTTTCTCCTGACAAGCCCCATCCTGAAGCTATCAGTCAACATTAGCATACAAAAAGACAGCACTTTGGAGAGTCCAAGGATTTTAGGAGTTGCATGGCAACAAATGGGATGAAGACCAAATATATATTTCATAAAATAACAGGTACCATATGTTCTGACGATTTCCAGTGCTGTACTTTTTATGTTACATGCCCTACCCTCTCTAATTGGACTCCCTCCCTCCCTCCCTCTCTTCCTTCCTTCCTTCCTTCCTTCCTTCCTTCCTTCCTTCCTTCCTTCCTTCTTCCTTCCCACTTATTCATCTTCAGGGCTAATTATAAATCCTCCCTACCACCATATTGGTCCTGGTTCAACATTTTTACAGTGATTAATTATGCTCACTTCCCATTCCCATAATACATTTTTCCATTTTTTTTCCCATTCAACCAGTATTGTGATTGTGTCATTTTCCTTATAAGACTGGCTTTATCATCTTTGCAACCTCAGCTGGGAGCCCAGAGCCTGACCCACGGTTGAAGCTCCAAGAAATATCTGTTTAGTGAATAGATGCAGAGGGCTTTGCAAATGGGAAGAGCATGAGCCAAGGTATGGAGTAAGGAGCAGGATTAAATTTCAGAAAAGTTAGTGCCTGCAGAATTTACACCTACACAAAAGTATGGGGATTTGCAAAGTTTTAGACATTGCAGATAGCTGGACATCTGAATTCTTCAGAGGCTAGAGATCTCACCGATGTGACCTGGCCTCACATAAGAAACATTCAATAGCTCAATCAAAGCCAAGGAGTGAAGAGCAGAGGGACCGATGGCTTACAGAAAGAGCTTACAGCTTGCCTAGCAAGAGTCAATAAAACTTTAAAATCAATATGCTGATGAAGTGCCAGCTAGAAAACATCACGGAATAGGTTGATGTTGCCATAAGGGATCTGAGAATACTCTTGAACTGCACTATTTCAGTCCCAGCCCTCATCGCCATCCCTAGGTATCTGACTAGTACAAAATCTTTGTAAGCTCAGTGATTCCTTACAGAAAAGACAATAAAAGTTCTATCTTTACAGATTTTAATCAACAATAAAAGTGTTGAATAATTATGGAGGGAATTTAGAAAACACACATAAAGCTAAAAAACATCAGAAACTGTCTGAAGGTGACCACAATTAAAAATTACATGAGATCTCATTGTTTTGTGTTTTTTTAATAGAGACAGAGTCTTGCTCTGTCACCACACCTAGCGAATTTCTTTTATGTTTTAGTAGAGACAGGGTTTCATTGTGTTACTCAGGCTGGTCTCAAACTCCTGAGCTTAGGCAATATGTCAACTTCTGCCTCCCAAAATGCTAGGATTACAGGTGTGAGCTACTGTGCCCAGCTGAGGTCCCATTGTTTCTTAAGCACATGTTTTGGCATGACTGAGACAATTCTCGAAATGTATTTTGTATATTTCTTTTTTAATGAAATAACAGCATTGACTTATGTTGTGGAAAACTCTTTGCAAGCATCATTTTTAATAGATACATAAGTCCTTCATTAAAGCATAATGTATTAAACAGTCTTCTATTTTTGGGCACTTAGATTATTTCCAATATTAAATTGAGTATTTACATACATGAAACTTTTAGGAATATTTTGTGTTAGTTCCTTAAATAATGTGAAATAAAGATGCTTAATGCTCACCTACCAGTGCTATTTTGAGGATTATGAGACATTAACCTTCCTACTATACACTTTTATGCATCCTGAAATCTGAAGATAAGTTATATAGTTTTGATTTAACATTGATAGAATAAGACAGAAATCAGTAATAACAGAGGTGAAATCGGGGGACCAAAATTCATTCTAGCCAGTAAAATACAACCAAATTGTCGTAACACTTGTCTCAGTGAAGTACATTCCCTATCACAAACATTTATGTCCTCATCTTTCTAGAAAATGATAGAAATATTATCATTCTGATTATATGCATATATGTAGATGTGCACACATACATAGTTGATTATAAAAACTATATTGCTAATATTTCAATTTAAATAGTGTTAAACCATTCTATCACAAAATAATAAATAGCCTATTATGAATCATCTGAAAGAACAAACCCAAATTTCAATCAGCCAAAGTGTATTTAAGCACAGATGCAACTTAAATAATTTAAATATGGCCTTTAGTTAAATTAACAATGCTTATCAAAAAGGCTTTGGTAACTCAATTTTAATAAATTTAATATATTATCTCTAAATCATTATTTTATACAAATAATTTGATTTTATAAAATAACCTTTATCAAACCTCTCTCTGAGTTGGATGTGTCTGAAAATAGGGTGTATTTCAAAGAAATTTTAACCCTGTTTCTCATGGTTGAGAGAGTCAATAATTTTAACGTCTTCAGCTCCTGAGTCTATCAGTCTATCAAGGTGTTCTATGGTGTATCACGGATAGAGCATGGATGCCATCTACTAGGCAGCTATCATTACATTGATAGAAAATTTCTAGTAGAAAGGAATAATGCATGCTTAATTAAAATTGAACAACAACTAAAATTGTGCCACATCCAAGTGGACCCTTAAAATCCACTGTGATCCCCAGGAACCAGAGGTGAGGTGCAAATCTGAAGATAAAGAGCCATTCAGAAATTGTTCAGTGAAGAAAGTGGCTTAAGAGGCTTCTGCTTTTAGGCCAAAGTTATCAGAATGGGAATTACCTTTACTGGAAATAAATCACATTGTTTTCTTCACAGGTGGCTCAATTTAGCTATTTATTCTGAGAGAAATGACAGACTTAGGAGCAGAGGAAAAAACTCTTGGTTCATCAGGTTTGAAGGAGTATGAAAAATACTTCATTTCTGTTTCAATATTTCTATCTGATAATCAGTTGTGTAGACTATAATTTCAGAGTAATTTGAAGCATAGAAAATAGAAAGTCTTACAAATAGGTGTGTCTTGGAGTGTCATATAGATGGCAGTGGGCTAAGATATTTGTTTAGAAATAATATTTTGTTTTTACTGTTAGGTTTAATAACTTGCCCAAAATATATGTGTACATATTTTCTCAGGCAGTTTTCCAAAGGAAGAGGTCATGCCATTTTGATGACTGGTCGAATAATGTACTCTATTTGGTCAAGACAGGAAACTAGCTGAGGCAGGGAAAAGATAGTTTAGAAAACCATGCATGCTTTAAACTAAGAATACCTGAAAGTGATGCAAATCTAGCCACTGAGCATGGCAAGTTTGAGACCGAGTTTCACTCTTGTCACTCAGGCTGGAGTGCACTGGTGGGATCTCAGCTCACTATAACCTCCACCTTCCGGTTTCAAGTGATTCTCCTGCCTCAGCCTCCTGAGCAGCCAGAATTGCAGGTACCTGCAACCACACCTGGCTAATTTACATATTTTTAGTAGAGATGGGGTTTCACAGGAATCATTTTTCATTATTCCATGGCCACATTTAGAAGTTAATATTCAACTTGAAGATGAAATGCTATGAGGCTCCAGCTAAGTTTACACATTGCAAGGATCCTGAAGTTTTTCGATAAGATTTTATTGTTCATCAGTATGCAGTTTTATATACAGTGGTTTTCTTTCACAGATCTCTTTAGAAGCTTTTGTTTTATCATCACAGCTTTTTTGGTTCACATATGCATATAATTTCATTTGTACTAGCTCTGGAGTCTCTGGTTTGTCTTCTGAGTTATTTAAAAATCAGGCTGATCGCATTATAGACATATTGCAATCCACTGTTTAAAAGAGATCAACACAAAAGGAAATTTCCTTCCCAGTATTATGAAGTCACTCTACAGCCAGGAGTTCAAATAAATACTCTGTCTATCTTTAAAGAAGTTCCAGTAATTACTGCAATCCAACCAAACTGTGAATTCACCTCTAAAAATAGCCTTTTGGGTGGCTGTATTAGTTAAGATAAAGCAATCCTTGCACATGTATATGTTCAAGGCTAACAAGAAATGCCATCTGTAGAACTGGGATATTTTCACACTCCTCTCTATTATACAAAACAATAAACCCTCTCCAGCTGATTTCTCTCATTGTGAAATGCAGATTGCCTATAAAAGTCCTCAGGGCGTGAGAAGACACTTATCAAACAGACATTACACATGCATTCATAGAAACTATGCAGCCTCAGACTCTCTTTTAGATGCATTAAGAACCAGAAAACATAGGTGCGAACCTGTTCACAGTAGCTATAATAATTATGGCCTGAAGTAGCTATGCTGTTTAAGATCTGTAGATTACTCTACTGCTCCCACTAACTTTTGATCTACTACACACCTGCCTCCTACCAAGAGAGGTAAAATCTTCAGAACCAAAGAAAATGAAACAAAACACATTATATGTGAGATTTAAAAGACTCCTTTAAATGATTAATCTGGCTTTTACCAGTAAGCTAAACTTTAAATGTGACATATTTAATATTATTCATACTTGGCTTATTCCTTATTGGAGATTTGTGCATTTTCTTGTGTGATTAAATTTACTGTTGGTAACAGGAAATGCAAGTTCCATGGGGTTATTGAACTTGAAAAATCCACGTAAACTTTCATCCAGAAATTGCCTGGTTCCCACTGTGTATAAATAGGCAAACAGAAAAAGAAAAGAAGCAGATGCAGAAGAGGAAAGAATAATGTTTCACATAAAAATATTCTGTCCTGAGTTTGTAAAGGAAGAGAAAAAAGGTCTGCAAAGGAATTCGAATAGAATTTCCATTGAAAAATGCAATTAAAATATTAAAGTTTTAAAAATAAAATTACTCGAGGTTGTTCTAAGAGAAGAAATCTTGGACATCAATGGCTTGACTTGTGACTCATTTTTATATTTCTTATGATGTCCACGTCTTAGATGTTATAGGTGAACACCAAAATACCAAATTATATTTTTATTTTCTATAATAAATGAATGAATGCCTTAAAGTAAATGAATGAATAGCTTTAGACAAAAATAGAGATACTTTATAAGCATAAACTGAAAAAAAAATCTTGTTTAGATAAAACATCTGAATTCTGCTTTCTGAGGGAAATATTATGCATAATTATTTCCCTTTATGGGATTTCATTTGTTTTCAAAGGACCATTTCTAAAATTTGAATTTGCATACCAGCAAGCTAAATTTTTTACAAACCTCACCCTGAAATTCAAGTCCCTTGTTCTACCAGGGAAGTAATTAAGGTCCAATCATTTTTAATGCATCATAAATAATCTTCACACTTGCTGTTAAGTTAATTAATATAATCAGTACAACCAAATGCATCAAAATGAAGCTTATTTTGCAAACATACAAAACGTTCTGTCTCATTGCCCAACTACCAAGATCAAATGACATTTTGCTAACAACTTTTTCTAAGTTGAGTCCAAATTTCATCTTTTAAGAGGGATCATTAGAAGTAATACAACAATGTCCATGTATATTCCCAATGATTAGCCAGTGGAAAAGGTGATGATGGTGTCTAGTCCACACCATAACTTCTGAGTGCATTGAGATTCAGCCAAGTTAGAGGACTTGATTTTTAAAATACATTATAAACAACAAGACAATTAAGGCATTATAATACGTCTTCATTTGTAACTCGTTTTTTCCAATAAGGATTTGAGGCTGTTTGTAAACACTCCTCTAGCAAGATAGGTACAGTTGTTCTTTGACTTATGATGGGGTTACATTCTGATAAACCCATTATAAGTTGAGAATATACTAAGAAACGAAAAGCGTTTAATATAACTAACCTACCAAACATCATAGCTTGGCATAGCCTTCCTTAAACATGCTCAGAACACTTACATTAGCCTACAGGTGGGCAAAATAATTTAATACAAAGCCTATTTTATAATGAAGTGTTGAGTATATCATGCAATTTAATGAAGACTGTACTGAAATTTAAAACCACAATGGTTATATGGGTATTTGAAGTATGGTTTCTACTGAACACATATTGGTTTTAAACCATCTCAAAGTCAAAAATTTCTAAGTCCAATTATCTTAAGTCAAGGACCACAAGTCAGAAAACAAGAACAAAAGGGGTATAATCCCCACCACAACCAGACTTATTAAACATCTGCAGAACAAACTAACATGCTAGAATTTTGAGCCTTAATGTTACATCTCCCAACCTGGCAGCATTCGTACCTACCTATCTGTCTTCCTAATCACTGTGACCGCCAGACTAATTCACACTTTAGTATTTGCTGAGCTGGAAGTTCTTTCAGAGGGAGATGAACAACCTGGAACATTTAGACCTCAGAAGGCATCCCTATCTTATCCATAAAAGTGCCCTTTTCATTATTCTCAGATTTCCTTCCTGATGGCCCAGACTCACATATGGCCCCAACTCATGTTAACCCCATCCTCATCCACTGCCAACCATTATGATTTCCTTGAAACTGAGTCTTTCCCTAGGATATAGCGTATTCAGGTAACCTCACCAGAGAAGTCAATAAATTACTTTATTCTTCAGTTTTATCTGCTCATTTGTGTGGTATCAGCAAATTAGTAATCAAGAAACCATTTTATAGTAATCTCAAGTGGTTCTATTTTCTCCAGCTCCCAGACATGTTAAAACATGCCCTCCAACAAGAACAAGATAAATTTCCTTTCCATGGAGTGGAGGAAGAGAGAATTTCTAAGAACAGATAGCAACACGCAGAAGAATGACAGCCTCTCTCTCTTCCTAATACTTACATAGTAATAATAATGATGATTACACAGCTACTAAAAGTAACTGCATTAGGAAAGGAAAATGTACTCCTATCAAAAACTCAAAAGGTGAAGTGATGAGAAGAGGTAGAAATTTCTAGTGCAATCTGAGAAAGATGGGTGTGGTGCCCATCAACCTGTCTCCCAGAAATGCTACCAAAATATAGTATTTTATACGTCTGCAATTTTGTGCTTTCGCTAAAACAGAAGAGACTGCAGACTGCTGGTATGTCTTTCCCTATCGATTTCATTTACCTGAAAAGAGGAAGCAGTTCCTTAGAAGGGATGAAAGCAGGAAACAGTTTCCTGGAGTGAAATTAAGCAAGTAAACAACTGGGAGTAACTGACGAATCCAAAGGCTCTGGGCTGCACCCTTCCCTGAGGAAGTGATCTGAATTATATCCCAGGCCACCTTGCTAGCTGCAATAACCCTGGTACCAGGAAGTCAAAAATATTGAGAAAGGAATACAGAGCCTAATTCTGAAAGCAAAGTCCCAGCTTTCAGCTTTACTTAAGGGATATGGCTTTTCCTTCTCCCTGAACCTATCCTCGATTGGTCTATGGAAAACTTAGCTCAGAGAAAATAAACATGAATCAGACAAGATGAAAAGTGAGTCAAGGGGTATTCACCCACACTATATCAGGGTAAGTAGAATTCCAGACAAAGGCCCATTCTGCCAACATGATAAAAATAAATGACATGGAAATATGCAAGCATTCTATTGGAAAAAAAAGGGAGAGAAGAAAATAGAAAATTACACATGGGAGGCAAATGTAGAACCCAGTCTATAAAACAGTTGACAAAATGCAGAGTAGACAATCTTCTATTACTGCTTAATGCAATAGAAAAACAACAATAATATGAATTCAATTGAACTAGAGCTT
Source organism: Sapajus apella (assembly GCF_009761245.1). Taxonomy (NCBI): domain Eukaryota; kingdom Metazoa; phylum Chordata; class Mammalia; order Primates; family Cebidae; genus Sapajus; species Sapajus apella. Next base: position 5,666,353 of record NW_022437020.1, on the reverse strand, counting down.
AACACTTAAATAGTAAAATAACAATGAGGTATAAGGAGAGCTTACAAGTAAAATTAACTGAAGACTAGAATTACACTATTAATAAATTAATGAATAAATTTTCAAAATGAAAGAAGAGAAGAACATCAAGGAATGGTAGGTATGAAGAAAAGGTTGAGAATACTGCATAAAGACAGAAGATACCAAGACTTTAGTAATAAGAAAGAAAATAATAATAATGGAAGACAAAAAAATGTCTAACAAAAGTGGATCATGGTCCCTACCATGGAAAAAACAATAAAAATAGAACAGAAAAATTACACAACTTACAAGCCAAGAATCACTAACTGGGAAAAAAATATTTTGGGCCTGTGCATTCTCTCTTTTAAAAAAATTACATCTAAGAGTTTTACTATAAAGCATTTATGATCTGATTCACCATGGCACCATCATTCCCTCTTGAAGTAACCCAGCCTGCTTTACATATTTCTGTTATCCACACAGCCCCATATATCTTTAAGGGTAAGACCTCTGACATAAAATCAGTCTTTGTTGAACTTGAGGAAAGGGCAATTGCCTATTTTAAGGTACATTTTCTCTCAAATTCAAAATTATTAACTTAAAAGTAGAGGATAATTAAATATTAAACTTTAAGGACGTTCAAACATTGAGGCAAAGAAAGCAAATTACTTACTAAAAAAAAAAAAAAAGAATTTCCAGGTTGGGCGTGGTGGCTCATGCCTGTAATCCCAGCACTTTGGGAGGCCAAGGTGGGCGGATCATGAGGTCAGGAGTTTAAAATAAGCCTGACCAACATGGTGAAACCCCATCTCTACTGAAAATACAAACACTAGCTGGGCGTGGTGGCGCTCGCCTATAATCCCAGCTACTCAGGAGGCTGAGGCAGGAGAATCGCTTGAACTTGGAAGGTGGAAGTTTCAGTGAGCTGAGATCAGGCCATTGCACCTTAGCCTGGGTGACAGAGGGAGACTGTCTCAAAAAAAAAAAGGAAAAGAAGAGAATTGCCTCATACATTTTGTACATATGCATACATAGGCATATGTATAAAGATAGACATACTCACATAAACAATGAATATACGTCTATATATGTATATATGTATATGCGTGTGTGTATATGCGCATGTGTGTATATGCACATACGTACATGTGCCTTGTAGGTGAGGCAAAGTTTTACCTCTATCCTTTTAGGGTTTGTTAGCTAGAACTGAGAGTTAAGTTGACATAAGATAGGTCAACAGATGAAGAACTTCAGATTTATTTAATACAAGTTTTATGTGATAAAGGAGGCTTCATAAGGAAATGACCCAAAGACACAGTTCAAGATGAGCATGTGTATACTGAATTAGATGAGGCATAGTAAACCATAAAAATATAACAAGGCAAAGGGGCTTGGGCAAGAGTAGTTAATTGGATGGAGAAGTGGTTAGCAGGGTAAGGATTCATCTAACAAGGTTTGTTTCCTTGGCTTTGGCTTCCTATCCTAGATGATAAGAATGTTTCTTTCCTTCTGTTACAGGGAGTGCATCTTTCACATGCTAATTTCATCTCCAGCTTTTTAACTAACAGAAGGAAAGTCGGACTGATCCTTTTTGTATTTGGTGTTTTTCTTTTCTTGAGACACAGTCTCTCTCTGTTGCCCAGGCTGGAGTTCAGTGGCATGATCTCAGCTCACTGCAACCTCCGCCCCCTGGGTTCAAGTGATTCTCCTGCCTCAGCCTCCCAAGTAGCTGGGACTACAGACATGCACCACCACGCCCAGCTAAATTTTATATTTTTAGTAGAGATGGGGTTTCACCATGTTGCCCAGGATGGTCTCAACCTCTCGACCTCATGGTCCACCCACCTCGGCCTCCCAAAGTGCTGGGATTACAGGCATGAGCCACCATGCCCAGCCTGCACTTGGTGTTTTTCAAGTGCCTTTAAGTCAAAATAGCCAATATGCCAAAAGAGCATATTTTAACTCCTACAGCAGATATATAGATATAGATTCAATACCAGATGATAATGCCGTAACATATGCAAAGTCTTGAGAGAAACAGAAGGTTTGGCCCAAGAATTTTATACCCAAGAAAAAATTTGGCTGGATGTGGTCACTCACGCCTAAAATCCCAAGATGTGGGAAGCTAAGGCAGGAAGATCACTTGAGGCCAGGAGTTTGAGACCACCTTGGGCAATATAGAGAAACCACATCTCTACAAAAAATTTAAAAACTAGGCAGGTGTGGTGGTGTGCACCCATAGTCCTAGCTACTCAGGAGGCTGAGGTTGGGGAATCGCTTGAGCCCAGGGGTTCCAGCCTGCAGTGAGCTACAACTGTGCCACTGAACTCCAGCCTGCTGCCAGAGTGAGACCCTGACTCTAAAAATAAAACTAAACTAAAAAGAAAAGAAATAGAAAATTTACCTTTCAAATATAAAATATAAATATAACTGCCTTTCAAATATCAAAGCCACAATCAAACAGGTTGAACTAGCTACAGAAGTATTACCCCATTAACCGTCTTTCAAAACATTACTTGACACTGGAAACCAAAAATAAGTTAAAAAGCACTGAATTTTGTGAAAAAAGGACAGATGCAATTCTTAGGCCAGGAAATAGTAGAGCAAGGCCTAAAATCATCTTGATGGGAAATAAAATCTTCAAAAAGTATATCCAGCTAAATTGCCCTTTAAATGTAGCAACATTTGCAATTGTGTAAAACCTCAAGTTAGCAGCCCCTATGAGACTTCAACAACAGCAAAAATAATACCTACCTGAAGATAAAGCCCAGTCAAGCATGATATGAATCTGTAATCAAAAGTAAGCCTTGAACCCATTTAGTTTTGTATAGAACTATATTTAAACAACTACAAATATTATATTTAATATTATATAATGTTAACATAATGTAAATATTATGTTGAATATTAACTTTAAACAAATATGAATATAGAACAGAATCTAAATGTTAAAAGTCCTGACAACAGAAAAGTTATTTTTTAACTAATAAAATTCAGAGATGAGGAAAGAAAAATTTTTTTTAAAAAGTTATAGTACAATTTTTCCTTCTTTCAGAGTAAGCAATCAATTAAAATCATCCAAAGTTGAAACATGCTATGAAAAAAATGTCTTCAACCTCTTTATGTTTAGTTCCTTTTCTCTTTGTTTCCTTTCTCTCCTGAGAGATTTCATATAAGATGTATGAAGAATATATATAAAGTCCAGCAATTTCTTTAGTCTTTTTTCCTTATGTTAAAGTCAAGAAAAATGAAAAGTTTGACAATTTTTATTTTAATGCTGTATAAGTAGTATGCTACAAGATTATTTGCCTATATATTATTGTAGCTGAACATTGACGTATAAATATAATGTATTTGAAATGGTATTTACCTAATACTGTGGCAATTTTTAAAAGATGGTATTTACAGTGGTTTTTCTTTTTTGCTTTTTTGTGCTTTGAAATATGACAAAGTCATTAAAAGGAGCATGAGGTGCTTTTTAAAAACACAATAAAATAACTTTTTTAAAAAAGTAAGAAGAATTCAGACAAAAGATTGGGCTTTTGCTTTATGCCTTTATGCTCTAGGGATTTAAAAATATTTTTTAAAACCTGAATTTCAGATAAGGTATACCTATATGTCCAATACATGAGGTCCTTTTTATGCAGTCTCAAAGTAATAAAATTTGGTAGAGGCAAAATTTTCAGGCAGCAGCCACTGTTTTCCCAAACAGACATGGTAGAATGCACATACAAAAAGGCAGATTTTAGCTGTCAAAACAAGCTACCACAATTACTTTCTGACGGTTTGATTCTCCCTTGTATTATACCCCCTACACACACCGCCTTGGTTTCTGGCATCTTAATATTAATTGGCAACTTCCATCCTCTCAACCATTATTCTGTCAACTAATCCCCCGGCTGTTCTCCTGTGACTTCACATCTAGTGATTCCTAGTTTATGCCCTTATTGGCTTAGTGTCTCACGACACAGTTCTGCTCACCTGCTAAGTCCTGCTTTTTGCTCCAGTAACTGGTTCTTCCTACACCTTGTTGCAAACATGAAGCTACAAAGCCTACCAATGCTCCCTGCAAGGCAATCATATCCCTTAAGGCGCTGGGCAAGTTAACCCATTGGCAGCAAATGCCGAGCCGCCTGGAAAGAAGATAAAACGAATATTGTCAACCCTCAGATCCATGGGTTCAACCATCACTGGATTAAACCAACAAGAGGCAGAAAATATTTGGGAAAAAAAAATTCTACAAAGTTTCAAAAAGCAAAGCTGAAGTTAAGCAAATGATGTATATGCATTGTATTCAGTATGATAAGTAATCTAGAAATGATTTGAGGTATACAGCCACTTTATATTGAGGGACTTGAGCATTCTCAAATTTTGGTGTGCTTGGATTTTGTCATCTGTGGAAATCCTGGGACAAAACCCCAGGGACGTCGGGAGACAACTATACAAATTTCTCAGATGGATGCTTCTAACTTATTAGCCATTGAAAATATATGTATTCTAAACATAAACAGAATTGTTTTACATATATATGTGTGTGTGTGTGTGTGTGTGTGTGTGTGTGTGCGTGTGTGTGTGTGTGTGTATTATGTATACACAGAGAAAGAGACAGCACACGCCATTGTGGTCTTACAGAGAAGCATTTCCTACTTAGCATCTAAATCTTCAAGTGGTACTCATATGACAATAATCTGATGTCAAAATATCTAAAATAAGAAAAAATAATACACTGGAGAAGTATCTTATATAGTAAATTATCAGATTGATCTGGGTTTGATTTTGTGCTTTGTCCATTACTGAAACCTAGAATTTTGGGAATATCCTTTTAATGTTCCCGAGCTTCAGTTTGCCCATATGTAAAATGGAGACTATACCACCTATCTCTGAGAAACATTACTGGTGCTCCCAGGTACTTGATCTTTCTTTCGTATGTGAACTTCCTGCTGTCCTCTTACTTCCTCATAGTGAGACGGTCATGTGACTGTTCTAAGGGGTGTATGTTGCTACTGCATTGAGGCAGAGGAAAACTCCTTTGCAAACTTCCACCTCTCTGTGGTGGAAAGAACTGGGGCCTTTATTAATAGAACAGAGCCACGAGATTGAAGAAGCTGGCATCCCAGATGGGCAACATGGAGGTTTGCCTAAACAACTGTACATTCTTAAAGGGCATGACTTAAATTTCATACCTTAAACCTTCACTGAAGGCTTGAAATTGTCTCCACAGCGCAAACCTAACGTGACCTGAATGAAAGAGAGGAAATTATGTCAAATGCTGGAAAGTGAAGGTGGTGAGGAAACTGATTTGAAATGACTGTGTATACTGCACAGTAGCATAATGCATGGTGCACCTTTGAATACTTGGAGAGCAAACTACTTGCATAAGAAACTTGTAGCTTTAGGGGAAGAAATGAAAGACACACATTAGTTGTTAGTGTCAGCGGTGAATAGGTACATTCAGCAGGGTATTAGAGAAATTGGTGAGCTTAGAAAAACTGGCAGAGTTGCAAGTAGTTATGTGAATAGAGAGATCCCAGAAATGTAGGGTTTTTTGATGTTAAAATGTTATTTGCATTTAGACACCAAACAGTAAGAGATAAAATTTTTAAAGTTTCTGAGGGACAAAGGCAGATTAAAAATAACAAAATTATGTGGGTAGATGGATATGTTTACTTGCTTAACCATGGTAACTATTTCACTGTCTATATCTGTATCAAAACATCATTTTGGACACCTTAAATATGAACAATAAAAATTTTTATACAATAACAAAAACATCCTACAGATACTGTCAAAACCTCTCAGTTTACTGACATAATGCTTGATAAAGATAAGACTGAGGACTTGGTTTTGCCACATAAGCCTGACTGGCTTAATGGTAATAACCCTACATAACATGAGCACCAGAGGCTATAGGATATAGCAAACCAGGAGGGGCTTTGTGATGGGAGCATTCTTACCCATGTCCAGGCAATAAGGAGGTACGTTGTCAATAGAAAATTTTAAAACAGTAGCAAAACCACCAAAAATTAGCCTGACTTTTTATCATCTCCATGTACTAGCAATTCGATGCCATGTCAGTGATAAAAACCTCATTCCTCCTTCAGATAGACCAATCCTGCCCTTCTTGTTACACCACGGTATGAGGGTAAGGGCAAGAAAACAAATTAATATTTCAACCTTCACAACCCAGCCTATAATCAAAGAAACAAAAGCAACTAAGGTTTTGAGTCAGGTTGCTTGAGAATCTATGAACCTGGGCTGGCACCACTGGAGACTTACTCCTCAGTCCCCTACTATTCAACAGCCAGGAATTGGACTTAGAAAGCTCCTTAGTCGGCAAGAAGGGCACACTTCCCAATATCCACTTTAGATGTGGCCAAGGGAAGTAACAGAAAATGAAGAACGTCCCAGGGGACAAAACATCTGCTACATAAGGGAGATATGCCTGTTTTACCAACAGGAGAAATAATATAGGGTCTATCATGTTCCATGTACACTTGAAAATGATAAGGCTTTAGCTTTAACGTTTTATATAGTTGTGGGATGCTACCTTAGTCTGTTTGTGCTGCTATAAGAGAATACCTGAGATGAGTCATTTGTGCGAACACAAATTTATTTTCTCTTAGATGTGGAGCATGAGAAGTCCAAGATCAAGGTACTGGCAGGTTAGGTTGTCTGGCGAGGGCTGCATCCCTTGACGAGGAGGATTGCAGTGTTCTCCCATACTGGAAGGTGGAGGGGCAGCTCGCCAAACACTGCATGAAGCATTTTTTACAAGGGTCTTAATCCCATTCATGATCGAGAAACCCAACTGGCCTAATGACATCTAAATGATCCTACTGCTTCATACTATCACATCAGCAAACACCTTTGGAAAGGGCACATCCAAACCATAGCCAATGCAGTAATTATGTTTCTAATAACGTATAATAGATATTGTACATGTAAAAATACATACTAAATATATCAATTGGTCAAATTTGTTAATTGTCTGGATATTCTATGAACTTGCCAATGTTTTGTCTGCTAGTTCTATCAGATATAATGTGTTAAGTTTTACTACTCTCACGGACTTTTCTAACAACTATGTCGCTTTTGCTTTATATATTTTGAAGTTATGTTATTGTATGTATACATGCTTAAAGTTATTAGATATAATCTACTAAATTGACCACTTTTCATTATAAAATTTTTCCTATTTGTTTCTAGTAATGCTTCCTGCTTAGAATCTAGTTTGTCTGATAGTAGTATTAGTACATTAATATTTTGGTTAGTCTACATATGTAATATCTTTTTCAATTCTTATATTTTCAACCTTTCTGCATGCTTATATTTAAGGTATTTCTCTTAGAAGTTGCTTCTAGGTGGGCTTTTGTTTTTATTTCTTTCAATTGTCTACATACTTTCTAGAGTATGTACCCAATTTACGTTTAATATAATTACTGTTCTATTTGGGTTTATAGCTATTATCCTATTATGCTAATACTATACTAATACTTCTTTTCTATTTAACCCACTTATCTTTCTTTTTGCTTTTATTTTTGCCTTCTTTGGGATTAACGTTTATTAATATTATTATCTCACTCTTGACCCTCTCTTATCTTGTTAATCATACATTATTTCACTCCTCTTTTAGTGCTTACCCAGAGATTATCATATAAATTCTTGACTTATTTGAATCGAATCCAAATTATTACTTTTTCAACTCTGGGAAGTTGCAGTGTCCCCTTTCTGAGCTGCACAATTCAAGATTCAGTTATCTCCCACCAGGTCCCTGCTACAACACGTGAGAATTATGGGAGCCTCACATAATTATTCAAGGCCTCACAATCATGGCAGAAGAACAAGGGACATCTTGCATGGAGGCAGGCAGGAAGAATGACAACCAAGGGAAAAAGGAAACCCAGTATGTGGGAAACTGCCCCATGATTCAATTATCTCCTACCCGGTGCCTCCTACAACATGTGGGAATTATGTGAGCTACAATTCAAGATGAGATTTGGGTGGAGACACAGAATTAACCAGATCAGGCAGCCATTACAAAGATGACCTCCCAAGCTCCTGCAGCAGCTTGCCAGTCAGGAATCTTCATGGTATTCTCCCCACCAATGGCTCATCCATGACATCAGGAATTTCCCCCAAAGAGTATGACATTCCTGGCTTCTCAGAGAGCACACTCTCTTGTCCTCAGAACTTCCTGCTTCTCTGGATACTGGTGGATATGATAGAGACACCCCCCCTCCCCGGCCTTTGCATCAGGAAGGAGCTGTGTTAGTCAGCTAAGGCACTGTATTAGTCTGTTCTCATGCTGCTAACAAAGACATACCCAAGGGTGGGTAATTGATAAAGGAAAGAGGCTTAATTGACTCTCAGTTTCACATGGCTGAGGAGGCCTCCCAATCATGGCAGAAGAGCAAGGGATGTCTCGCATGATGGCAGGCATGAAGGATAAGAACCAAGTGAAAGAGGAAATCCCTTATAAAACAGTTAGATGTTGTGAGACTTATTCATTACCACAAGAACAGTGTAGGGGAAACTGTCCCCATGATTCAATGATCTCCCACCGAATCCCTCCTACAACATGGGGAAATTATGGGAGCTACAATTCAAGATGAGATTTGGGTGGGGAGACAGACTTACCATATCAGGCAGCCATTACAAGGTACCACAGACTGGGTAGCTTAAGCAAGGGAATTTATTGTCTCACAGTTCTGAAAGCTAGAGGTCCAAGATCAAGGTGTCTACAAGTTGTTTCTTTCTGAGGCCTCTCTCCCTAGCCTGCAGAGGCTCACCTTCCCACTGGCTCCTCACATGGTCTTTTCTCTGTGCATATGTGGCCCTGGTGTCCCTTCCTCTTATTATAAGGACACAAGTTATATTGAATTAAAGCCCACCTATCTGATCTCATTTTAACCTAGCCATGGCTGTAAAGGTCCTATCTCCAAATAAATTCACATTCTGAGGCGTTGGGGCCTTCAACATATGAATATTAGGGGAACACAGTTCAGCTTCTAACAGGGCTTAGTTGTCCATTATTGAAATTTCTGAAGAAGGGTTTCTATGGTCTTTCCTGATGACTTGATACACCCTCACTGTAAAGAATGACAGACCCCCTGATTTTCCACACTCTGGACATAGGCATAGCCAGTTCCTTCCAAGGAAAATAAATCAGCCTAAGCTTTCCTTCAAGGGACAAGATCTAAGGGATCTGCTGGACAGAGAGGTCTACTGGACTGTCAGCTCCAAAAGTAGCTTGTCATAGCTTGGCTCTACCTCTGGTACCTACTATTCTACCTAGCTTCTAGCATGCACTCAATGCCTCAACGCAAGCATGTCAAGTGGATGAAAGCTCTCAATTCTACTCTGAGAGAAAACTGGGGAAGTCACTGCTCACCATTTCTGCTTCAGCAACCTGGACTCACCTGCCCAAATGTTAGCACAGTGAAAAATGTAAAGATGATCAGAATAGCTTCAACAAATTGCATTATGATGAGAGAATTGTCAAATAACATGACTTTCCTATTTTATGATACTGTCCATATGTAGACTTGTTCATGGTTAACTCCTGAATTCACCACATTTGGGCTTCAGCATCCATGATGCCCTTTATTGCAACATTTGAATTAAACTCTATGGTTCATGGGTATAAATTTGAAGGTATAGTTAAGGTTGGATCAGTGAGTGTGTTTTGACATCCATTGCTACCTGACAAATCATTTATGTTCTGAGACTGACTTTCATCAATTAAAAATGGGGTAATAATAACTTGCCAGGTTGAAGGAAGAAGGCGGAGTAGATAATGTTCTGGAGTATATTCTTTTTGGGTATCCATTCTCAGACCTGTGGTTTGAATAGAAACTGGTATGTCCTTTAAAGAAAAAAATCAGACCCAAGTGGACCCTCTGACTGTACTTCCATTCTTCATGAGGAAAGCCATGGTTATGGAGCAGAAAAAAAAACAAATTAATGCAAAGCAAAATAAAAAATAATATTTTGGAGAGGATTTTTTCATGAAGGCCTTTACAGAATCTAAGTCAAACCACAGGCAATATATATCTGAACTGAAACATTATTTCTGTTCCCCACCTGCACTATCATTACATCTTTATTACACTTTATCCTAACGTTGCTCCCACAACATCAGAAATAGTTTAGCCCTAGCCAGATTTTAAATCAAGGATATCCATCAATGCACACTGGTTTGCAGTGATGATCTTATTTTAAATACAGGGGACTGAAAATAAACGACTTGAACATGTTAAATGCAGTTGAAGTTCTTGTCACACCACCAGGAAAACGTATTCCAAACCAAATTAATGTAGGAAGTAAGACATTCAGAAGCATCCTCCAGTCAACTCCAGTTTGACGTCTTCTGATTTTCCTGATGAATAATGCAGTAGGATGTGAACTTCTCCAGCATATCCTCCAGTGAACATGAAAAAGATAATGTTCTAACACTCCAGCTCTTCAGGCTTTTCCAAAGGGGACAGTGTTTGCAACAGGGTTCTGAAGGAGCAGCGAATCTCTGAGCCGGGGAGAGAGGATCTTGCTGGTAGTTGGATGTGCAATGTCGGATTGACTCATCCTGTCCCCTGGCTGGAATTCTTCTGTACTTCAGTTTTCCTTTTGTTTCTATGGCACTTCTCCCAACAGTGCTTGACAATGAGTGATGCTCTAAAACCCTGCTCTTTCACACCCTGTGGGTGACCTATAACTTTTCATGGGTAACCTTTGACCTGAGAACTGACAGTTTGATTTATTGTCCGGTGTTATGATTTATGAGTATCTCCTCAGAATAATTAACAGACAACAGGTGGCGGCATAATAATTTTGATTACCCAGCGGTTCATGAAACCATGACAAAGGTGACTTCATTTTCTGAATAAAAGGAGGACAACAATTAGAAATTAAACAAAGAAATGCTTTTATGCCACAGTTTTTGGTCTTTTGTCTGTCACACAGAAGACTTATTTAGGAGGCCTGCATTCCTCTTAGACACCAGGAAAAAATAAGGAACCTCTACTCTGTGAATGTAAGAAGACACCCTTCATCAACGTATTGGTAGAATTATTTTTCTTTCTTTGGCGAAGTCTTGATTAATTGAGTTATGTCAAACCTGTCAACCAGATCATCTTTTAACATCCCGTTTTTGACAATGGCCATTGCCCAGGGAAGAATTGATGGTCAAAGAAAGTTTGGGAAAGCATTTAACTTTTTGTATGGCATTTGGACATAATTCCACAACTATATTTCTAAATATTTCCTCCTAAGTATGAATGTAGAAAAATTTAAAAATAAGCACCTCCCCACATACCCTGCACAAAATTTATTTTTCTTTTAAAGCTTACAGATCGGAGGCTATGTTTCTGAAAGTATTATATTATTACAGTTAGTAGTAGTTTTAATTTCCTCCTCCGTCTTTACTATTGTGTGATATTTTTCTCCAACAGACACAACATTACTTTTAATTCAAGACAATGGTGGCAGCCTTCCTACAGATTTTATTGTAGACACTCTCCTAGGGATTGACATTTATTTTCAAATGAATCTGCGATGTGTTAAGGTAGCACCAACCTTTAGGAATGCCTAATGCTGTTTTTGTAATATGAAATAAAAATCAAGTCAGGTAAGATGTATCCTCCATAGCTCTTCACTTAATCTTTGCCAAAAATGGACCTAAGTGTTACTAATGAAATTGAAGTGCGCAGGCCTCTGAATATGTAACAGACCTGCCTCACACCCAAATGCTAGGTGGTTGAGGCCCTCCTGTGCATATGAAATGAATTTTTGCGCAGCACCACAATAGTGATATTACAGGCTTATCATTTTAATTGACTTTTTGACATATAAAAATATTCCTACGATCCTGCTTTACATTATAGTTTAATAACAGCTTAACACACATCTATGAAATATTCATTCCTGTTACATTCAAATTTTTAAATATCTGATGGAGAGCCTGGTTAATAGATAAAGGAGAGTCCCTAGAATATTAAAGAGACCTTAGGTGCAGATAGGGTCCTCTACTGAAAAGTAAAGCACAATTACCACGAGGATCACAGATTTTTAAAAATAAATTCATAAAGATTCCCTTGAACCAAAACACGGTGAATATAAGAACAAATTTGTTGTAGGTAATCTTTACTTCACCTATGACAGCTGCAGGCAGAGCTGTTTCTGCACCATGAGGCTCACTCAGCACAATCGTATTTCCGAAGAAAAGAAACAGCAATACAAGATTTATATATTTATGTCTAGAGGATTATGGTGGTAAAGCTAGCACACTCAGTGAGGATCTCTGCAAACTATGTGCCACATATATTCCACAATTAATCAACATGTCTCTCGGGTCTCCACACACCCTCAGCTTTGAACAGCAACTTTGAGGGACAGTTTATCTTGAAAACATGATATGTGTTCGAATCATGAGGTAATTTTGGTACTTTGTTCCCCATCAATTTTTAAATTAATTATCTGGAAGCAAGCAGCGGTTAATTTTGGCCATAGACTTTTTGATTAGACGCTTTGACCCCTTTTGCCTTTTGGCATTTCCTATACAATCCCGATGACACACGAGGTAACCCTTGACACCTGATTCAACACAAAGTCACAGCCCAGCCCGTCTTCCATATTCAGCAATCCTTTTGTTGCAATGAGACACTCACTTCAAACCTCCTCTAAGAACCACTGCCATTTCCTTAAGGCAACCCCGAGTCTGCATAAAACTTGTTTCCCAGGGAAAAAAAAAAATCCTCCATTCCCCCCCACCACCACTTTGTGCATTACTTCTGTTTTACAAACTTTACACTACAGCATCGTCCCATATGTTTGTGCAGCGCACAAGGAGGTTTCTTTAGAAAGCGCTGATGCTAATTATAAATTTAATTTGCATTTTAATTAGAATGGTAGCAAATTAAAAGCGTGGCAGCTGGAGAATTTTGAACGCTTTGCAGAGATTTGGTGTCAGTATCTTTCCGTTTTTGACTTTGCAGCCTTTTTATTTTTCTGCCTCACTATCTTTCATTCACACAAGCATCCTGGCCATTTTTCCTCCCTTCTCCCCTCATTCCTCAGTCTCTCTCTCTTTCCATTTTCTCTCCTTCCACTCTTTTATATATAATTTTATCCCTTCTTTCTTTCCCCCAAGGATCAAGTTATGAATTATTTCTTTCCCGTAATGATGATTGGAATGTACCAGCACACGGTGGGCAGTAGGGAGAGTGGCCATTTACAAAGCATTCCCTAGCCTCGTTGTGCCATCCATGTCTGTTATACAGTTACAGGTAGGGATCCATTATTTCCTCTCCTTGAAAAAGGGGTCTATTTGTACTTGTGTGGCCTGTATTTAGTCCAAATTTTGGTCTGAATAATAGTGCCTTTAAACCACTTGAAATCTTGGCCACAGGTCTTTTGCACATTAATAAAATATTCATCCCATTTGGCCTGACACCTCTGTCCTCCACGTCAGAGAAAAGGCATTGTTAAGGGTATACCTTTGGGCAAATGCCCTGCGCTGTCAGCTTCTGAGCCTTTGGAGTGGCAGAGCCTCCAGTCGCTGTGTTTCTCAGAGCTGTCTCTCACTTGGGATGTGAGCATGTCTGTTTTTAGCACTCACGTGAGCACAGTTAGTCAGTTCTGTCGTTTTCCCTATGTTGTGTCTCCATGGTCATTTTCCTTCCTTCTGTTCACTTCCCCCACAGTGTCCTTGCTCAATAATTTTCATTAATTGATTGACAGCTCTGATAGACCCAACTAACCTCCATCTCACTCTCATGTCTGTTTTTAAATAAGTACTTGTACGTCCAATGACCTTGTCGCCTCATCAGCTATCAGAAAATGAGCATGCAGATATGGAAAGAGCTGATTAGCAAAATAAGCAATAGATCTCTTTTCTGGCTGAAGTCCACAGCGAGCAGTGACAATGAAACTTTGCCATTTTACATTTCTACGAGAATCTAAAAATGAAGAATCAGCAATAAATAGGCAATGCTGAATCTTACCAGCACCCATTCCATGTCCTAGGAAACAAGCTCTGGCCCATCGCTTCTTTACCTTGAAAGGGAGACGAATAGGGAGGTGTGGGGTGCATCCCTCAGCAGCCCCAGAAACAGAGGTTCTTCCTCATCACCCACATCTTCAGCCTCATTAAGCCTGAAAGGAAACAGTTAAGTTTGAGGGAATTTCTCATCTTAATGGAAAGACATGAGCAGTCTGCTTCTATTTAATCCTGTGTGTTTTTACCTTTTTTCCTGTGTATTCTTGATTTTGACGTATGTTAAATGTATACGCCCTTCTGAGACGTACTGTTCCCACATAACCAGCTCTGCAACTTCCATCCAAAAACTAATAGGCAGCAAAATGCACTCCAGCCTCATCAGAATTCGAACACTTTCTTATCTATAACCAAACTAGGATAAAGGAAAGGAAAGAATACCCTATCTGATAGAAAACATGTGTTTTGTTCTGTTTTAAATCTGCTGATTTTTACCTAAGTTTATAATCATATCTATGAAAGAATGAATTGAGAAGTTACTAATTGTTGGTAATGAGAAATTACATTTTTCACATTACCAAATAATGTAAAACCAATCCTACAAATGATAAAATTTGGAATTTAGTTGATAAAATGACTCATTTACCTTAATTCAATGCATACGTACTACATACCTTCCATTTCAAGGCCCTTGAACATAATTTTTAAATGACTTATATCAGGAAAGCTGATAAATTTGGGTTTCTGAAGAAGAGAATAATGTGGAAATATAATACCTTCTATACTTTACACCAAGTTTTGGATGCTGGGAAGATTTAAAAAACCAAATAAACTATTTTATTCATTGGTACACTTGATTTATCTCATTCGGAGCTAAGAAAGCCCTGCCACAAAAGTAGCTCCTTTAAAAATTTGGATCTCAAGAGAGATATGAAAGGCCGTGATCACATCAGCCCTCTTTTTAAGTCAAAGGAAGAATTGCTAAGGTGTGCCAAAAGTATCATCTTAATGATGGCAAAGGTGTCTGTTATTTTCACAGTTTGGTTTTCCGATAATGTAAACTTTGTGTTAACAATGTATTGTATCTCTAAGCTAAACAGCTTTGATTAAAAATAAATTTGCCCCGCCAACATGTAATTCTCATTTGTCTGAAAATTAAACCCAAACTTTAAAAAGCAGGAATATCTGTGTGATACTGGCATTTGAAAAATGTTAATAAGCACCCTGTCTTCAAAGAGTAATTGTTTAAAACAGTGGATAACGATATGCAAAATGTTGGCCGTGACTTACCCTAATTAAGTAACACGATTACAAGACAAAATAGTGAAAATAAAAGTTCTCATTTTCGTCTCATCATAACATCCACCACTTGGTTCCTTCTAAGCCAAGATGAACGTGTTGTGGTCAGGATCATACACGTCAATTCCATGGCTTTAAAAGGAAACACACATTTTCAGTGGCATTTTGAAATGGACACATAGTTTTCTGAGATAAATCTTTTTCATTGCCACTTTGGAAAGGTTTAGTTTTTCTTCATATAATTTTTTGCAGCTGTACAAAACACTTTCATTAACCCAAGAATGGATTATTTGGAGTGCTAATTAATTGATTCTTCAAAATGCCAATTGACACACTCCCAGGGAAAACCTGATCTAAGCAACTATGTTAATCAAGCTATTGTACTTATGGTTCTGTCTGAATATCAGACCATCTGAAATGAGGAGAACTTTGCCATTACTCGCCTGGCCCTCTCGTGGGCAGCTAATTAATATGAGCAGAATATGACAGTTGTACTTGTACGTTCACCGTGCTGCCTGACAATAACTCTATAAAATTACATTTCAGCTAAAGAATGGAAACAGTGTTAAATACCATTATTTGCCTTCCTTTGATGTCTCAGAGTCATTATGAAAGCAATTACAGCAGTTTCTCTGTCTGTATGACTACGGGGTATTTATTATCTGTATCTGTCTGAATCCTTTGCCAGGTGGAGAATATATGGCATATTAAAGACAAGGGAATTCAGCCACAATTATCAGGATGGAACAGAAGAAGAAACAAAATCAGAGTTTTGCAGATGATCCTGCTGGAAAACAGTAATTTAATATTAAAGCCTGGTGATCTGGGGAAAACTTGAAGGCTCTTTTAATTTGTTTAAATTTAAAAAAAAAATCTCCAAGTTTACAAAGCTCATGAATCTAGGACAAAATTAATTAAAATCAATAGGGAAATGAAAAAACACAAAAACAAAGCAAAAATAAAAAATGAAAAAACAACTCATGTCGGCAACAGAAAACATACTTCTTAATTTTAAGTGAATACTCTCTCTTTCAACAGGCCTTTTCCTAACCAAATGATGTAATCTACAAGATGGATATTTTGTTATCCCAGATAAAATCACCTCTGGTGTTTTTTCATACATGGAAGGATGGATACCAAGAAGGGTTCCGTTTTCAGGCCACCTCTAGGACTTTTTCCCGCCCGACTGGAATCTGGCACGACGCAGGCACATCCCTGTGTACCGGCTCAGTTCAGGATCCTTGGTATCAAAGATGCCTCCGGACTTCAAAGGACACTCCTGATTGACAAGCAAGGTCTGGCTGCTGACTGCCCCCACGGAGGAGTTTTTCTCTGAGGGTGGTGTCTGAGGACTGGCCTCTATATGATTCAATTCCGGGAATATTGATTGCGGGCTCCCCTATGTGCTCTGCATTCTGTGAATGCTGCGAAGAATGAGATGAAAAAGGCATAGGGATGCAGTCTCTGCCTTCGAGGGACTATGAGCGGGGAGAGAGACTGGCCATTTTTGAGTCGGGCTTTGGGTGAAGTCTTTTACGTGCATTCCCATGTTTCATCTGTATAACAATCAAACAAGGTAGCTTCTGTCATCTCCATTTACAGATGAACAGACCACAGTGTAGGAGGGAGAGGCAGTTTGTCCAAAGTGATGCCATTGAGTGGCAGGGCTGTGCTTCAAGTTCAGCTTCTGGCTGGCTCCAGGTGTTTCTCTCTCCACTCATTCACACTCTCCCAAATGCTTAAAAGCATATTAGGGGCCAATAAGGGGCAGAGAGGGTACTATGTGTTCCTGTAGGTAGGAGGAGAGAGTCTAATCCAGATGGAGAGAAGACTCTCAGAGGAGGTTTGACCTGAAGAGGGTCTTACAGATAAGAAAAACTTTAGGGAAGAAGGGACTTCCCCAACTTTTCTACCCTCTGGGGTTTTTAACAAAGACAAAAATAATCTTGTATGTAGTGAAGATGAAAGAAAGAGTTTGTGATTTGGAAGATATTACATAGAAATATGTGTTTATTTATGTTACTATTCTGAAAAGCAATAGTATGAGACAGGCTGAAATATGAATAACCGAGATGTAATGGAGGACATGGAAGGTTTGGCTGGTTAGAATTAAGGATTTGTATTCCTGATGTGCTGTGTCCCCACGGCTTTGAATAGTGCTGGCATATGTGTTCCAGACACAGCAGGACACTTCTGGGGAAAATGAACAGATACGCAGATGATAGGTGGAGAAAACCTAAAATGCTCCACATACTACAACAAAGTTTGACAACCTCAACTGGAATGTATGAGTCTCCTTTTTTCCTCCATTTTTCCTTCTCCTCCTTCATCTGCTGCGTCTTCATTTTTGACAAGTGCATTAGAGAAGCGAGCTCACCGTCCAGAATGAGGAGGATGCTCTGACAGTGACCCTGCTAGTACCAGTTTCCAACTGGTACCTCTGTCTGCAAATAAAAATTGTTTCAACCCCTGCAGAAACAAAGTAGGTGACTGAGACCTTTAGCAAAGGGCTTAACTGGATGAGGCTGCATGAGGAACCCGAGATGGTAACTACTGCAGTAGAGAAAATATAAATATTTATTTAAAGAGAAGTCACCAAGAAACATTTTATTTTTGTCCTACTGTCATTTGGTCTTGGCAGAGTTCATGGTGTCATTATGTACAGACATTCCGGATCTGAATTGAAGTAGGCTTTCTGTTGTCTCCAGAAGAGAAAAAGTTACATATTTTTCAATTACATGAGTAATAAACTATCTTCTCTATTTGGATTAATACATAGCAATCAAAGTACTAAGCACCTATGAGGGGAAAAATGGCAAGGGCAGTAGAGTGAGATCAAGCTGGGTTCAGGGCCCCTCGATATTTGCTCATCTTAGTTCTCCTTTCTGAGATAGAAATGTCATTTGCCTCCCATCGTTACTCTGATGCTGCAAGTCAAATAAAACATATAAATTATCTAGCACAGTATCTGGCACATAACAAGTACTCAATAAGTGCTATCTCTATTTGCCTTCATTTTTAAATTTGGCAAAATTTTGGTTAGAAATAGAAATTGATGGAAAAGCCACTAATAACAATGAGAGTTAGGAACTGCTTTAAGTAATTTCAGCTTTTAAGAATGTGTTAAATGTTTCTTTCATCAGACCTTCAATTCTTCCTCTACATTCAGTGATGACTTTTGTAGAGACAGTGCGTTGCTCTTTTGCCCAGGCTGGAGTGCAATGGTGTGATCTTGGCTCACTGCAACCTCTGCCTCTTGGGTTCAAGCGATTTTCCTGCCTCAGCCTCCTGAGTAGCTGGGATTACAGGCACCCGCCACCATGTCTGGCTAATTTTGGTATCTTTAGTAGAGACAGGGTTTCACCATGTTGGCCAGGCTAGTCTCAACCTGCTGAACTTGTGATCCACCTGTCTTGGCCTCCCAAAGTGCTGGGATTACAGGTGTGAGCCACCGTGCCTGGCCCATTTTTGTAGGTTTTATAGCTATTAAGTGTTCTTTCAGAAAAAAAAATGAACCTTCCAAATATCTGAATCAGTCAAGATATGCAAGGTAACAAGTGACCTCGAAAGTCTGTGTCTCTAGAAATAGCAGTTTGTTTCACACACCTGCACCAGGGCCTGTTGTGGCTCTCTGCTCTGTTGTCTTCTCTTGGGGACCTGGAATGTCTTTTGTCCCCTCACTATGTCAGAGAGGGAGAACGCCAGAGGGTCAGCACAGCTAAATGCTTCAGACTAAAAGTGACCCTGGTAACCTTTTCTCACCATTAATAGACCAGAGGTAGTCCTGTGCCCCACACAATGGCAAGATCTACCATTTTCTCAGAAGAAGGGCTGTGAAACATGGTCACCTGCACTCCTGGGTACCACAGTGGTCTTAGAGGACATGTGCTTCCAAGGCATTCTTTTAAATGTCATTTGCTGAACTCAAAATTTCATAGCAGAGCAGGGTGACTGCAAAATAAAATGAATACTTTATGACTGAAAATGTGTCACCTAATGTTTTCCTTTCATTCATTAAGTATCAGGTTGCCCTGATTTTCCAGCCGAGATAAAAGATTTTTTCCTTTGGGATGAGTTTTGTCAGGAGCATCAAGACTCCTGAGACTATTTGAAGTGTGAGCAGACCCCTTCGACACTGGCTGCCAGCTCAGGTAAAAACTCCTCTCTTGGCCATCGCTAGCACTCCCGTGTGCTACCCTGATCAATAACTCTAGCTACAGAAAGCATCAAACACCTCAAAGACATCCCAAAGGCACAGGTCGCCAAAGGGAATAAAAAGGAAACGCCGCATATATTAATGTTCTTCTTAGGCCGCCCAGACATCCTTGTAGGCCTGAGGCCTACAAGGGGCCAGTGGTGATTGGGATGATTAAAATTATGGAACTGGAACAACATTTCTTTATGAAATAGCTTTTTACGCCTCTAGAGAAAGGAATTCCAGTTCAAAGAGTGCCACTTTCCTGTTTTACAACCTGCATTGTCTCTCTTGGTGAGAAAGGACAAAAAAGAAGAAGAAAAAAGGAAAGATACCAGGGATGCTGCAAATTATAATAACAATAACATTATTAAGATTGAATACAACACAACTATCTGACGTTGACAAGGGTGTGCAAGGAGCCTGCACTCTCATCCCTTGCTGGTGATAGTATAAATTGGGAAAACTCTTTCTTTAGGGCAATTTAGAAATATAGAGCAAACGTTTAAACATTTATGCTCTCTTTGACTCTGTAATTTTACTTTTAGGACTCTATCTTAAGGAAATAATCAGATATATATCCAAATGCATGGTACACAGATTATCATTCTATCATTATTTATAATAGCCAAGTAATAGAAATAAACTAAATGGAAATAGGAATTTGATTAAGTAAATTGGCATGTGGAATAGGGATATACCATTATTATTAATAATTTGGGAGATTATTATGTGGAAAAGTGAGTTACAAAACAGGATTACAGTTTTTTGCTTATAATGCACATGCGGTCATATTTCTATTTAAACAGAGAAAACAGACTGGAACAAAACAAAGACCTCTAAAGACAAGAAATGTAAGATATAAGGTAAAATATGGCTAATTTGCTCTTATTTTTTCTTGTGCTTCTACATCATTTGAAAAAAATACAAACTAAAAAAATTAAAATAAACCTTTAGCATGTGCCCTTAGAGTTAACAGGGTATTTATACATATATTTCTCATCTGCTATGCCAAAAAACATATGTAGAGTAGATCATTTGTCTCTATTTTCCAGGAGAGAAAGCTGAAGTGCAGAGATATTATACAGTACCTTAAACGAGCTTTGTAGCCATAGCTGGTCTATGTAAAACTGTAATTAGAATTAGTGCCTAATGATACAAAACTAGGTAAACAAGTAGTCTGTAAATGGGAATATATATCTAAAAGCAAACTGAAGCAGTTCAATGCTTAAAACATTATTTTATATTATTTTATAAGTGATTTAATTTTAAAACATCAAATTTTGATTAGCAAAAGCTATGTTGAGATATAAAATGACTCTTTTTTTTTCTGTAAGGGTTAAGATGTTGTTAGAGTCAGGAGATAGGAAGGAATTGTTAATATATCACATTTTTTTTTAGAAGGAACACATTCTGACATTTGTTAATTAAACTTTTCTTAAGGTTTAATGCATTGTCAAGATAGGACATATTTTCAGGGAAGCCTTGTGATCTTACCAAGCTTTAAAATAATCCAAAAGCTAGTTCTGACATTCTACCTAATGTAGATGAAAAGGTATTTTAAGCTCATGCAAATCTAGAGAAACAGGAAAATTTGATTCATCTCATTAATTAGTAGGTAACAACATAATGAGAGAGAAACATTGTTTATTTTCTTCTAACAAGATGATTAATGCAGGTTTAAAAACATTTTTGCTTTTATAAAATTAATACTGTTTAATTATATGAAATTAAAATGTTACCACACAATATGGTTCACTTGGTACAGATGCGGCTAAAGGTCATAATGTATAGCCAAGATCACCTTGTACACTTTCCAATATTGAATAAACATGACAATTTTAAATTATAAATGCTGACAATATTTAAGAGGTTTCTCATGTCTATTAATTTTAGTGTACTAATCTTCTCTCTGGAGACTGCTAGTTTTCCTGGGGTCATAATTCTGTACGATAAAATGAACAGAGGCAAAAGTGAGGCTAAACCCCACACACTGGACATTATCGGATTATAGCAAAGGTGTTATCTGAATCCATGCTTACTATAGGATGAGTAAATGTAATTAGTGTGGAGCGGCTTGTTGGGAAAGTAACAAAACGCGATTTGCTCAGCCTCACGGAGAATCTGGGAAACATACGCCTTTGGTCACTTTCTAGAAGGGAGTGTGGTAAGTGGCGTGAAAAGAGTGTGAAAGACCAGGCACAGTGGCTCACACCTGTAATCCTAGCACTTTGGGAGCCCAAGGCAGGTGGATCACAAGGTCAAGAGATCGAGACCAGCCTGACCAACATGGTGAAACCCCATCTCTACTAAAAATACAAAAATTAGCTGGGCTTGGTGGCCCACACCTATAGTCCTGGCTACTCGGGAGGCTGACACAGGAGAATCCCTTGAACCTGGGAGGTGGAGGTTGCAGTGACCTGAGATAGAGCCCCTGCACTCACTCTAGCCTGGGCGACAGAGCAAGACTCTGTTTCAAAAAAAAAAAAAAAAAAAAAAAAAAAAAAAAGAAAGAAAAAAAAGAAGAAAGAAAGAAAGAAAGAAAGAAAGAAAGAAAGAAAGAAAGAAAGAAAGAAAGAAAGAAAGAAAAAACACAACAACAAAAAAAAAAAAGAGTGTGAAAGAGTGGAAAGCGTGAGCTGTGGAAATCAGCAGAGCTTCTCAGCCACAGGATCTTCTGTTAATGTCCCAGTCTCCCAGCCTCACTTTCCTCCTGAGCAATAATATAGACTGCACCAGGTCTTTTGAATGTGTAAAGCTGATAATTTCCATAAACAAGATGGCATAGTAAAGGTCTTTTATACATGTTAGTTTCCTTCCCTCTCTCTTCCTCTCTTAGCAAAATATTTGACTAAGGATTCCAACATCAGACATGGTGACTATATCCATCCAAATATGAGGTGCACGAAGAAAAGCATCTAAACTGGAATGAAATATTTTTCTGAGTTGACAACTGAAAATAGATAGAACAAATGTCATAAAACTTCTGGGTATTTTATGTAATGATGGGTATTTTTTAGACATAAAAATGGAATGAGGGGAGGCCTAATAATAAATTCTCTATATTTAAATCATTAAACAGAAATTTGACTTGGGTTTGGTTCTTTGAAAAAATAATAAAAATAAGACATGGTTTATTTACTCTCTAGAGTCAATTCTGACTCCACAGTGAAAGCAAACTTTAAAAAAAAAAATTTAGTGAATTCAAATTCTAAGTGAAATAAAATAGTTGAAATCTCTGGTTTGTGATTATATTAATGTTGCAGTGTCTGCATTACTAAAGAAAGTGAGTTCCAATAACTGAGTTGTTATGGAAAATGGTCTTGCTATCATGTTCACGAATGCCTGAGTCTAATCAGTCACAACACTGAGGTCAGCCCAGACTCCAGGTGCCATACTACGTACTGTAGATAAAAAGATGAATAAAACTTGAACTTTGACTTCAGCTATCTAAATAAAATTTACGTGGCTTACTTCTCAACGTCTAAAGCACTTTCATGTGTCTTTTGTTAACAATCATGTATGCCAGTTATTATTGTCATTAATTTCCATCTTAAGAAATATGAAACGAGGGCTCAAAGAACTAACGCCTAAATTTATTCAAAAACTACTTACTGGTTGACAGAAGCTCAAGAGATAGGCAATACACGGTTCTTGATTGAATTCCCCACCTATTAAAAAAAAAGTAAACATGTAAGAAGAAAGTGAGAATATAGAGAGTCTGGCTAATGATGGATTGTTAATTCCAGAGGGTGGAATAGAAAGGTTTAAGCAGTGGGGAAAGGTGAGAGAAGAGGCAGCGGAGGGGACAGGCAGGGGTTCATGATGGTCAGAGTGTGAGAGACAAGGAGTGCGTGAGCCATGGGTCTGAGGCTTGTGGTGTTGAAGGACATGAAATGAAGGGCTAAGTGAGAGAGGGCCAAATGGGCTCAAGGCAGATATGGTGAAGAAGTTGCAAAGATAAAATAACCATTATTGGAACATGAAGGACATGCGAATATGTACTTTATAAGTAGATTTGAGAGAGAGAGGGAGAGAGAATGCACATGCAAAGGAATTACACTGTTAATAGTCCATAAATCTCAGTGAAGCCTGTATAAGTATTGATGGTTCTATGTAAATAACTTTTATATAAATTTGAAATTTTTGTTTTGAGACAGGGTCTCACTATGTTGCCCAGGCTGGAGTACAGTGGCAGTTCACAGGTGCAATCATTGCACCACACAGCCTTGAACTCCTGGGCTCAAAACAGCCTCCTGCTTCAGCCTCCTAAGTATGCTGGGACTACAGGCGTGCACCACTGCACATGACACTGCACCTACTTTTGCACCTGGCTTGAAGTGTTTTAACATAAAAATTTAGGAGACGATGAGAGCTTTTATTGAGTCTGGACCTGGGCTAAGCATAAAGCAGAACCTACATTCAACCTCAGAAGTGACCAGCAATTAACCTCTCTAAACTTCTGTACTTCCCCAAGCTGCCTGTTTCCTCCACAGAACTCTGTGAAAGGGAGGCAGAGTCTTGCTTGCAGAATGAGCTGTGCTGACTTACCCAGCCAAACCCCACAATTGTGTAAGCCTGCTATTTGAATAAAACCCCATCGATCATCTCTCCATCTATCTACCTACCTACCTACCTACCTATTTAATCTCTCCATCTATCTATCTACCTATCATTTATCTACCTTACTGGTTGTGTATTTTCTGGAAAGCCCTAATTGGCCTAATTAATATACTGTCATTTGCAAAATTGAAAAAGGCATCATCTGGATTCATCAAACACTTGGTATATATAACTCCTAAATAACTTATTGTTTTTTTGACTTTATTAGAGCCTATGCTCAGACATGAGGCAGAAAAGAGAGAGGGGGAGGGAGAGAAATTCCCTTACTCTCCGAGAAGTTCCCATGCTTGCCTAATAAGCCCTCTCAGTTGGGCTTTCTTATTAGGCAAGCATGGGAACTGACATCAGGGTTTGGGTGTGTAGGCTGGACTGGGCACAGCTGGTGACGCGGGGGAGGGAAGGGAGGGTATGCAGGTTGGCATTCTCTGGTTGTTATTGTTACTTTAAATATTGGGCCACCTGGTGGTCTGGCCAGAAGCAACAAGGCTGTAAATGAATTGTTCAGAATTCTTTCCCAAGGTGGGACATTCCATGACCTTGGTTATCTCCGAAGGCCAGTTCCTGGAATTCTTAGCAGTGAGGTAGACCTGTGGGTTTTGTGATCAGTGGGAGCGCATAGAAGAATGCTCTAGTGGTGATGTGCTGATGCGAGCCCCATCTCTACTCCTTCTCAATTGGATGAAGTCCTCCCAGATTATCCAAGATAATCTTCATCAGTGTTCAACTTAGGGCAGACATTAAACACATCTGTAAAATCTACGTCTTGGCCACATGTAGATCCATGTTTGATTGAATAACAAGATAATACAGCGTATCCCAAGTGACACATAAAACTAATCATTCCTATAAGAAAGGGAAGACTTGAGCTGGACCTGAGGGATAATTAGGAGACAAGATAGGGACTGGCACAGCAGTGAGCAGGAGCAGTGGAAAGTCCCATGTGGCTTGCAGCTTGTGAGGAACTTGGTCATAGGCCTAAGTTCTGGAAAGACCGATCTGAGGGAAGTGTGGGAGTGACGGGACAGTAGGTTTAGAAGAGCTGATAGTCCCAGTCCAAACACTGGCAGTGAGAACAGGGAAGAGGGATGCCTTGGGGAGGATCTAGAGATATGGAAGATGCCACGCCACAGGCCTCGGTGGCCATCCGTGTCAGTCGCTGCTCATCGATCTCTGTGGTCTTTTTGTCTCTCCCTGGTCTTGATTTCAATGTCTTTTTTAGTATCACACTCTGATCAGCCATCACCAGTGTGAAGAATCTCCAGTAGGTGAGGCAACAGAGGTATCAAAGTGGTGGCCAGGGTTGTGCAGAGTGCATTGAATCCAGCACACTGGCACATACAAGCTTAAGCCACACAAAACTGTGTGCCTGTCCCTGAACCAGCACACACGCACGCAAACACACACACACACACACACACACACACACGAGAATTTTTGACTGCAGAAGCTAATTCACTCACATTCATCTCACCTGGAAAGATTCAGAAATCGCTTTTAAGATTTTAGCATGTGAATCAGTAACTAGAAACCTAGCCCACTCTGAACAAAATGGAAATGGAATAGTGTGGCATAAAGGTGTGTAGAGACAGTAGGCTGACAAATATTTCAAATCTCAGCTCTATTCCCATGACAATTTCTAGAGCCTTACCTAGGCAGAGAGTGAAACTCCTCTTTGATCAGCGTGATGAGATTTGTCTTTTTCCAGTGTTTTCGCAACAACTGCCACTCGTGATAGGTTGCTTCAAGATCTATAATAGTCCCTGAATCTGAAATTCATGAAGAGCCCTCAAGATCAGCCTTGTGTGTGCCGAGTCTTAACTCTGCCCTAGTAGGCACACTGCTTCTTAAATCCCCTTCTGAACACATGCATGCCTGTCTCACAGCCCTCATCCCTGAGCACACCAGGATTTTTCTCCCTGAGCACACCAGGATTGCTCCCCCCCAGCTTGCTTTCAGCTCTAATTTCAGGAAAAAAAAACCAATATCTGGTATGTGGCATTTGAAATTACTTTATTCAGGAAAGCTCATGCTGAGCATCTATGCCAAGCTCTGAGCTAAGCTCCAAGGATCCAGAAATATATGAGAAACAGTGTCTTGCCCTCCAGGAGCTCTAGAGAAAGAGAAATGGAGACAATGAAAAGAGCCTAGCATTGGTCTTGAATAAAGGGAAAAAAGTCAATAATTGGAGTTTGGCCTTGAGTACACATCCAGAATACCGCATTCCAGGACTAGCATCACATACTAGGCTGCTGAGGATGGGTCTCTCTTGGGAGTAGCGCAGAAGTGGGGGAGGGGAGCTGTGGCACTTGTAGGACAGAAACTTCAAAGACCAGGTGGTGGGGTCTGATATAGAGCCATCTGATTGCCATTTCCAGTTGAGTGCCTGGTGATAAGGGGAAAAGGGAAAGAGACCAGTTCCCTGGGCTGTTAGCTAACTCCATGATGGCCAATGGAAGAGCTTTGGGTTAGGAAGACTTGAAAATCGGGGTCAGGAATATGGGTAAAATGGGACACTTCTTCTCCTTATCTTCTGAATCAGTGAAGAAGCAGATGGCACCCTTCACCTTTGAACCCTTTGGATCTTTCCTTGAGAACAGTTTTTCACTGTGAACAAATGAAAAAGAGGATGATTAGAGGCAGAATGGCACACAGAGAAAGACATCTCAGGTAACGGCGAGGAAAACGGAGAGAATGGGTGAGAAGAACAGTGATCGCTAAACGTTCTCTCTCCATCTACACAGAGGAAAGATTATCTGGAGAACACACGTGGGTACATGAGTGATTGTCCAAGGCCCATCCAGCCACTCTGGGGAGAACATGCATCGTTATCGTCACACACCTGTAACACATGCTGACTGAGGAGCTGCAGGATGATGCTGCCAAGCCAAAGGGACAACAGGAGAGAAGCTGCAATCAAAGGCAAAAATAGAGACAAAGGACTGGAGGCTACCTAGGATAAGAAAGGCCAGAGTGAACTTGCAGAGGCTGCAGTAAGGGAGGAGGCTCAGTAGCAGGCAGCTGACTATGCTTTGAACTCTCACTGAAGAGGCTCCTCTCATTTACAGTTCTTAGAGGAGACTAGGTACCATCTCAGGAAAATGGAACAATAAGTAAATATGCATGAGCAGCACTTGGAAGTGAGGAAGCGGGTAACCAAGGCACTGGAGAGGCTGCACTCCAGATCTCCTAACAAATGAATGAGGTCCTGTCTCATCCCTCCCACCATCCCTGTCGGCAGCGATCCAGGTTCAGGAAATAGAGAAGGGAGGAAGTCAAGAAACTGGAGTGTTAGCTTTTGAGGCACAGACTCAGCCCTGCCACCAATTTACCTTCCTTTACAGGCCACAGGGCCTGTGAGGCCTCCTATGCTACCCTTGAAAGGCCTCCAGCTGCAGGGACATGTCATGGCTTCTGGGAACGATTGGGACAAGATTCTGCAGGAGAGAACAAAGGGGTATCAGGATATCCCCTTTGCATCAGGACCCCATGCGGAATGAGAATCTTGTAGTCCAGCCTCATGGACTTGGATTTTGGAAAAAGCTCATCTCTGGCTTGAGTGGGCAATGCCTCAGAGCCGGGATCTCTCCAAGCCCATTTGAGAAATCTGGGTGTTTTCAGCTCCTTTCCCCAACCCTTCCAGTCAGCCCAAGTGCACAGGGCCTGCTTCTCTGCCCTTACCACCTGCCTCTCATGCCCGGCCCCAGCCACTGGTCTGAAGGGGCTCTAATAACTCACCTTAAGAGACTCAGAAATGCCACTGCTTCATAACTGTCTTCTCACAATGAAATGATAGCTTAAGAGGAGCCAGACCTACATCTGGAGTTGGAAGCTGCAAGGGTGGAGTATCAGATGTCGAGGACAAGGCAGCCTCTGGAAACAGGGAGCAGTTGCTTGGCAGAGGCAGGAGCTTTCCTGGGCCCCTGGCATCCCAGCCAAGGCCACTCCTCACGCCTTTCCTTCCCTGAAGCCCAGGCTGCCACGAAGGATGAGGAACCCAGAAAGACACACAAGTGGATTCCTGGGCTTAATGGAGATGGAGCAGCCTTGTCTGAAGAGGATGGTGCCTGGGCTGACCATTTATAAGCCCCTTCAGTAGAGTCCTGCACTTAGGAACTACATGGGAGAAGTGAACTGGGCACTCTACAGAGCAACTGCCAGCACATGCTCAGAACTCTGTGGGCTGCCCTGGAAGCTCCAACAGACACAACGGGCACAACTGCCACTGGGTGGGTGGGGGAGAAGTGGCAGCCTGGGCAGCCAACAGTCCCTGCCTCCTCCAAACTGTCCTGCACACCTAGTGGGGTCAGCAGCTCTGGGGTCTGCAGGGGGGCACCTCATGGTTCACAACTCTCCTAGAAGCGAAAAGGGATTCAAAGAGACCCACTTAATAACTTGTCAGGCTGCATACCTGTGAGGCTTCCTCCTTTAGTAGATTCTTGAATTTGTTTATCTATATACAAATAGAAACAAGTATACATATACAATATACAGGGTGGCTGTGGGTTTGCCACAGCAAGGCGGTGGGTAAGGGTGATGGGTGTGCAATGGTGGACTCTGGGACTCCCCAAGGGGCTCCCCCCTGGACACAAAGCTGGAGCCTTTGGGTGGGTGACTGGGGCAAAGGGAAGAAGGGCAAGGCAGAGGCCAGGATGGCAAGGATACAGGGCCTTGTCTACTAAGTCCTGCTCTCCCATGAGGGCCATCACCCCCGACCTGCCTGAGCCTCAGTTTCTATGAAAGGAAAGTGGGTCATCAAGAGACAGATACACAGGAGGAAAGGAGAAACTGTGAGGGCAAAGTGTCCTGGGTGAATGGAGGGGATGGAAAAAGTTGCAGAGATTAAGTAGAATTACAGACAGGAGAGAGCCCTCGGTGAGATAGGGACAGGAATGCTAAAAGGGAGGGCAAGTGACGGGAAGCCGAGGCGAGTAGCGGCGAGGAATAGGAAGGAGAGGGTGGAGTGGTGGGGACTCAGAAGAGGTAGAATCAGGAACCAGGGCTGGAATGCAGAAGAAACAGCCTGCTGGACCAGCCGTGGTTGGCAGGGTGGCCCTGGGACCTGCAGGCATTTTCTTTTTGTTCTAGTCAGAGGCAGGAGACAGCGAGTGAAGGGGGCCAGCCAAGGCAGGACAGGAAGCCCAAAGTGCTCTTCTCCTGTCCCCTCATCACCTCTCCCTCCAACCCTCCCAGAAGTCTTGCCCAAGAAACAAGGGAGCTGAACCAGGAAAGTGGAGTAGAGGGATGGGGACTGGGTGTCGTTTCCAGAGAGAAATGATAGCTTAACAGTGATCAGCTGAATGGCCAGGAAACACCACCATAATGGTGGAGGGTTGAGCATCCAGTACCTTGGTCCAGGGGAACGGGGCAGGTTTTAGGACTTCCTGGACTCCTCAGACTCTAGCCTAGTCTCCCTCCAGGGAAGCTCATGGGGAGTCCAGGTGTGAGGGAGGCTCAGAAACGGCTCCCAGGTGGAGGAGATTGAACTTCCTCCTCTGGGGAGGCTTCCTGAAGCCTTGTGGGCACAGCATGGAATAGGCAGGAGAGGGCGTGCCAACGCATGCCCCTCTCTCCAAGAGCCCCTGTGAGGCTGCTCCCAAAACCCTAGCAGGAGCACCTCCACTTTTCCTTCCTCCAACCCCAGGGGGTGAGGGTAGGGGAACTCCCCTCAGGCCCAGAAAACCCCTCACACAGCCCTTCTGCTGGCCAGTTATGCTATCTCAGGTGCTCTGGGTGGAGACAAGACCATAACTGGAGTTGAAAACCAGAATCAGACATCTGGGGAAGAAGTGTAATCTCAAGGAAGGAAATCAATGGCTTCCCACATTGCTCAGTGCTCCCCTAATCAGCAGGAGGAGATGGATGCAGGATTTCTCTTCAGGGAGGGCTCTGGAGTATCTAACTGTGGTATTGCTGATGTATCATGCTCACACATGTAGAGAGCTAGCAGTGAAGGGTCTTGTGGGGAAGGTCCATTAAAAGCCTTTCTATGTAAATCAAAGTTTAACAGACCCAACGGGCAGGCATCCTGGCAGGTGTGGTGTCCTGGCCAGGATGCCGCTCACCTCCCTTCGAATTTCCCTATTGCCAGTCTCCTCTGATATTTGTTCAGGAATTCACCCATCCATACACTCATTGCTTTATCAAATATTTGTTGAGCTTTGCTGGGCAGCAAGGATACAAAAATGAATGAGACAAAGTTCCTGCATTCAAGTACCTTCCTGGGTAGTGGGAAAGGGCAGATTGACATGCTGACAACGAAGAGAGAAATACAGGGTACAGGTGGATGGCTAAGGTAGGCACACCCCTTAGTTCCTGTTCTCGTGGGTAAATGCAGCTAATGAGAGGAAGCCAACATCCAAAAGTCCTCCAGGAAAGTCAGTCAGGAAACAGTGAGTGTTCCCTGTGACCAGGCACATGGGAAGTTGGAAACCAGAAAGTTCTTTGCCCACTCAGGAATTTATAGTCTAAAACCAAAACGCTCATGTCTATTATCAGGGTCTTTCTCTTGGGCAGCACCGATGCTGGGGAAAAGAAAATCACGTGGTGACTTAGGATATGGTGGGAATATGCTGCCAGAGGCTGGAGACCTCAGGTCTGAAGGTGTTCTAGAGGCTATATGAGCTTATCAGGGATGTGGTTCAGAGGCTTCCTAAGACCGACCAGCTGAGGACTCGGGGAGGGGGAGAAGGGAACCCCCAGGATCCAGGTTTTGGGAATGTCAGTGCTACAGGGCACAGGCTTGTGCCTGGAAGCTGCCTCTTTGGTGTCCCCAGTTGAAAGGCAGAGGCCGAGTGGCTGGTCCCAAGAAGATGGGGAAAGCTCAGATGATGATCAATGGAGTCTTGGGGGAGCTCCTAGACCGGGTCACGTAGAGAGGGAGTGAGGCTGGAGTATCACCAATATGGTGCTTCCTCGGCACCAGAAAGCTGGGCCTGGGGAGGAGGAAAGGAAGATGTCTCAGCTTGAGCGAGGGGCAGCTGACTGCTCCCTGCTGCCCCTGTTTTGGGCCATGGCTGCTGGGGAGTGCATCAAAACAAAGGACTATTTGATCAGTCTTAACTGCTCACAGGTCTCCCAACTCAGGAGAGACAGATGGGCAGAAACAGAGAAGTAAATGCCGAGGTTATATCTGAAGAGAGAGAGCACAGTAGGAGCAGAGCAAATAGGATGATAAAACGTCATGGTCTCAAAAGAGGAGAAAGGATGGAGAAGAGAGTGCCCTTTACGGGAAGAGAGTCAGGGTGCAGTCAGGACAAGGAGAGCAGGCAGGATGAGGTGACTGGCTGGACCTCACCCAAAGAGGATGGAGCCTGAAGGCTTCAGGGATGTGGGCTGTGCTTCCTCCCACTGCCCCTAACTCTAGGGATGCGGCTCTCTTGGGGATAGAATCCAGATGGAGAGAAACAGAGGTGGCCAAGGCAAGAAGCCGGGGGCTGAGGGGTTCCCAGCTGCCCACCTCCCTTGGGGAAAACCTCATCCCTAGTTTACGAGTAGTGCCTCAGAACTGGCCCGTGTCCCAAGCCTGTGCGGGCAACAGCGCACGTGTTTTTGAGCCTCTCTTCCCACCGTCCAGCCCTATCCAGGTGTCTCTGGGGAGGATTCTTGGAGCTTCCCCCCACTGTCAAACAGGCCCTCCCGCAGCTGCTCTGCCTGACCGGGTAGGCACTGCTGACTGAGGAGAAGAGTGCTCACGACCTTATACCTTTTTTCTTTTTTCTCTCAAAAAGATCTCCATCTTAACTGCAGTCTGTTTCCCACTGAGAGGAACACGGCTGCATAGGTGATGTCAAGGAGAGAAAGGCTGTTGGGGGCTGAGGGGTGGGAGTGCGGGTCCTGGATCCCCCTCACACTTCCCTGGAGCTCTGGCAGCCCTGGGGGGCTCAGTTCTGAGGAGGAGGCAAGGGGCCCTGGCTCAACCCCAGGCAGGCAGGCTGGAAAAGGGGTGGCCCTTCCTCCAGGGCGGGACTGGGCTGCCCTGTGCACAGAAACTACACAGAAAAGCAGTTGCGTGATATGCACCCAAAGTCGGTCCCCAGGAATCCCGGCTATTGAGAGTCAGTGCCACCACATGGCCCTCTCTGGACCCCTAGAACCCACAGATAAGGGAGGAGGGCTGGCCCTGGACACAGGAGATCCCTCAAGTGGAGTGAGGCTCCCCAGCTTCTCTTGCCAGAGAGCTCTGCCTCCGACAGGGCCCTCCAGAGAGACCAGAGCTGAGAGACTGTTCCAAGCTCCCCTGTGGCAGTTGGGGCTGAAAAAAGGGGGTCCTAGGACAAGATTGGGGTGCCTGAAAAATGGCCGAATCATAGTTCAGTTCAAGAAACGAGCAGCAGCCTGCTCCAGGAGGGTTGCTCTTCAGCCTGCTCCCAAGAGCATTGCTCTGGATCAGCTGCTTTGAGTATTTGAGCCGTGAGTGACCTGCCACTTTCAGGACATCTTGGACCCCAAGCCAGGGTCTCACCGAAGTTGCCACTCATGACTTGCCTGTATACATGGCACCAGAACAAGCAATGCTGGGGCCTGTTTTCTTTCCCTGTTTCAACCCACCACACCCCACACTCATGTCTCGGTTCACTCATGTATTGTTCACCGAACAGCTATTAACTTGGCCTTGATATGAGACATAAATTAGCGAGTGGCACATACATAGTCCCTAACTTCAAGTTGCTCATTGCATCCTGGGGAAAGATACAGTCCTCATGGGGAGGGGGGGATTGGGGCTGGTCACTGGGGCCTTCCTTAGATTCAGATATCAAGCCCCCATAGCCTATCTCTTCTACTGTACCTCATAGGGAACCAAAATAACTTTAGATCGCAAAAGTAGCTTAAATGTCACTAGAAAACCACTTCAATTAGAAAATAGTTTAGAGGTGGCAAGGAGTGAGCAGGTCTCTGACCATCAAGGTCTCATAGTCTTAAAGGAGACGGTATTTTGTGTGACTAAAGTGCCATAGTCCACCTTCATGCCATACCAGCATTTTAAAGACCAGGAGAAATATTCAGGGCTACATGTCCAACATGGAGAATGCCCTGAAATTCTGGAAACTCCGTCTCTTAGGAGTTCTGAGGATGCTATATGGGCTTATCAGGAACAAGGATCAGAGATTTCCTGTGACCAGCACAGGACTGGAGGAGGGGGAGCAGGGAAGACCCCAAGATCCAGGTTTTGGGGAGATCAGTGCTACAGGGGCTGGGCTTGTATCTGGAAGCTGCCTCCTTTTGTGTTCCCAATTGAAGGGCAGAGGACAGAGGGCTGCTCTTCAGAAGATGGGACAGCCCAGATGATGGCCAATGGGAGTCTTAGGGGCTCCCGACGGGGGCCAAGAGAAGCTGGGGTGAGGCTGGAGTATCACTTAGATGGTGCTTCCTTATGTTTAGAAAGTTCAGAACTGGGGAATGAGTAAATGGTAAATTTTGTAACACATGTGTTTCATTGCAATCTTTTAGATATGGCACGGGGAGAAGAGAGGGCATCCTCCCTTCAGCTTTGAGGATGGATAGGAGACACGTGGGTCCAGAACCCTCTCTGCTGTCACTCTTTGCAGGGCCCCGACACATTCTTTACAAATGCCAGAGGAGGGTATTTTCATCTAATGCCTAGAGACCTGGGGACCCTGGAGAGACACAGACAGAGGTTCCTGTGGTTACGTTTGTGGACTGAGACAGAGGGAGATAAAGCCACCTTGAGAGAGAGACAGAACAAAGACAGTGTTGGGGAAGATACAATCAGAGACAATAATAGAGACAGAAAAGGTGGAAATAAGGCACCCAGAGGGGCAGAGAGCCACAGCCATGGGGGGAGAGAGAAAGACAGAGACCAAAACACGAAGTCACTGGTCATAGTGAGCCTTAGGCAGGCTGCTTTCCAAGGGAAGAGTCAAATTCCTCTGAATTGCATGGTTTAAAGAGATAGAAATTGAGTCATGAGAGATTTTCAGTGGAGGAAGGAAAAGGGATGGGCAGGTCTCTCTTGGGATAGAACCAGCGGTATTCCCTGTGATTCAGAGATGTAAGCTACTTGCCTTATCTAGAGTGGCTCATCTTCTTGGCCACCAATTGTCTTGCTACCTTCTGGCCAGGTACAGGACCCAAATTAACTAAGAAGACTGAAGAGAAGAGAGAAAGAAGCGCAAGAGCAGAGGCCTGGCTGGGTATGACAGTGCTACTATCCTCTGAGTCAAGCAATTCGCAAAGCAGCCAGGTTAGCTGAACCTTGGCCCATATGTAGGGATTACTTGTGGAGGAAATATCCAGATGGAGGATGGCGACGGCACACAGGGTACCTAGGACAGGTGCTCGACCTTTCCAGACTCAACTCCTGCTGCTGCCCTCAATTGCTGCCCCTCGGCAGCCAGAGACCCACAGCCCTGCCCAGCAGGCTCTGGGTGGCTTTGGTCACAGCTCACCTCCACCCTGGATGGGCCTGGCAGACAGTTCCATGCTTGTGTGGGAAGTCTCCCTCCTTCTTACCCTTTAGTCCTTCCTCCTCCTGCCTGGTCTGTCCTTTCCAAAGAGACCTAAACTTTCTCAAAAGCAGAAAGGTGAAGGTATGTGGATGAGTTTCTTTTCCAGAGAAAGCTTTTCCTTAGTAGTGACCATTTCTTAATGAAATGAAAAAGATACAGGGTCAGGAACTGGCTTCTTTTCACGAAGTGGGTGGATGTTGATGGTCAGGCGATTTCCTGACTTCTGCAAAAGCCCAACCCTAACGTTTCTCACTTTATTCCCTTCCAAAGCCCAGGCAGCCTCGAGAAACCTTCTAAGCGGGTCCCAGGTAGAACTCTCTTAGAAGGAGAACAGTCTAAAATGGGGGTTCGGAGAAGCAGAAGACTGCTTAGGAACATCCAAATCACAATAATTTAAAAAGCAAGATATCCTATCCTGTAGTCTAGGGCCCAGGACTAGTCTGGTTCTGACAGGCTTTTCCTTCATCGGTGGCCTCTGACTCCAGCTAACTTCCTCTAGGATAGTCCACACATTTCATTGATGAATTTGCAAAGTTAGAGAAGGATCTGAGTCCTCGCCTTGGGAGAACCTCCTGCCTGCAGTAAGCTCCCAGTCTGAAGGGGGCATACAGACAGTCAAGTGTGTAGTCCTGTGGCCCCATGTTAAATGCAATATAGTGTCCCTTATGCCCTGATACCTAGGAGAGTCACCAAGGCAGCCATAGTAAAAGACTGCAAGGCCTGGCAACCTCTTGAATGGAAATGGCTTTGGAGATAGCCTATCCTCAGAGTAGCACATGGCAATGAAACAGGCTCTCACTCCAGAGGGCAGGGCTTTTCCGAGAGAGAAATGCAGTGCTTGTTGGATCAGGAACTCTTTGCTATTTCCAGGTAGAAACTAGAAAACCAAGAGAAGGGAATTGAAAGGTCAGGAGTTTGTCTTTTGTGAACCATCCCTTTCCAGTCTGTGGAGCCTTCCTTCCAAGAAGGAAGGAAGGCAGCAGTGAGAGCAATCTGGCTAAGGAGCTCAAACTCAAGTAACAGGCCAGGTGAAGGAGGTTGTTTGTCCTCCCTGGACCATCCATGAGCCTTTCTTGCTTCACGGTACCTATTTTGTCATGCTGTAGACAATTTAAAATTTTAATGTAGACCAATACAGCCGCATCCTGCATCCTGCTGTCTCTAGGATGTGCAGGATGTGGTGCAGCAAGGGAAAGTATGGAAAGCAAGAGCAGAAAAGAGCAGCAGAGTCCTGAAGAGAACAGACATGGAGTGCAGGGGAGGCGAGGGGAAGGGGAGGGGAAGGAAGAAGGAGGAAGGTGAAGGGAGAGGAAAGAAAGGGAGGAGAGAGAGGATTTGGGGTCTGAGGAGTCAGAGCTGGGTCAAGGGCATGGGGATCCAGGAGCTTTTGTCCGAGAACGCATACCTTGGTCCAATCCTGCTTTGGAAAGAGAACTGTGATGGAAATTAAAGACCATGATGGTCAGAGGCACTTGGGAACAAATCACTGTCTGACTTGCCTGTTCCCCCTTCTGATCCTCAGCATAAGTTTCTGAAGGAGAGGAACTCCATTTGGAATGAGCCCCAGTAAGGCTGCCTAAGGGAAGAGGAAAGGAAAAGATGGCGTTTTGCCAGAGGGAGGGACTGTGGCTTGCTCCCAGTTAGCCCCCCAACAACTCATACTTTGGAATGTGTGTGTAGGTTGGAGGCCAGGATGTGGGGCACAGAGAGAGAGGGCTGTGGTTAGGGGAGTGGCCAGCGGTTAAAGGAATTCAAGTCCTTGTGAGGCCAGTGGCTAGGCTTCCATCCTCCAGTTGTTCCCTTGAGGTTTTCATCCCTATCTGATTCTAAACCAGGCCACATCCCAGATTTTGGACTGAAGAGAATTATTAGATTGACCTAAGCCCACAAACTCTCCCTTCAAAATAGCCATTCCCCAAAGTAAAGGATTTGGGCCTGGGGCCCTATTGCCCCCATGAAGAACAACAATTAGGGCCAGCCGTTGAGGTTTTTTTTCACTCCTAGAAGGGATGTATATGAATCAAGGAAGGAGGGTGAGCTGCTTGCCCCAGGTAGGAGAAAGAATGGCTTTCCAGCAATAGCTTGTCCATAACCCCATTTCTATGCTGCAGGAAGTTATCGAATGACTTACTAGTAGAGCTCCTTTAGGAAAGACAAGGCAAAGTTAGGCTGTTAAATGTGGCCTGACTAGTGCTTTCGGAAGCTGAGGCAAGCGGATTGCCTGAACCCAGGATTTTGAGATCAGCCTGGGCAACACGGTGAAATCCCATCTCTACTAAAATACAAAATATATATATATATATATATATATATATATATATATATATATATATATATAGCCGGGCATAGTGACATGTGCCTATAGTACCAGCTACATGGGAGGCTGAGGCAGGAGAATTGCTAGAACCTTGGAGGCGGAGGTTGCAGTAAGCCAAGATTGTGCCCCTGCACTCCAGCCTGGGTGACAGAGTGAGGCTCTGTCTCCAAAGAAGATAAAAAAAGAAAAAGAAAAAAGAGGGCCTTGTTCTGGTGGCCCAAAGCACCGGTCATCACCCTTTTATGTCATTTTTCTCTTTCCTTGAGATTACTCCCCACCTTCCTGGTCCTTGGCTTTGATCACTCCCAATTCATTTCCAGCCGACTTCTTTGGACTGATTCTTGTGTCGGGACTTAACTCATACTGAGCCCTGGGTTCCCTGGGAAACCCACATCTCTTTACTAATGGGACTTTGTGCTGAAAATGAGAATGCCTATTTTGAAGGGAGCATTTGTGGACTCTGTTCTTTTTCACAAGCATGTTTTTTAAATCCATAAATTTAATATGTACCATTTTTCTCATTAAGAGCTGAAAGAACTTGTCTTGATCTGTATTTTTGACTACACCTGCTTGGGAAGGCACAGTCTGGGAATTTCTACCATCACTAACTCACTGATTTCCACTTGCCTGGGATCTATTAAGATTCCTCAGTTGCAGATGTCCTGACACACTGAAGCTATTCCTTACCTGACAAGCTAATGCCCAGTTCCTTCTAGAACTCATGGATTTATATTTCTGCTCTCTCCCCACTCTTGTCCATACAGACATTTACATCCTGGATTCTTTACCATTTTTGCCCCCAGGATCTTGGGTATTGCCTTGTCACTCATATTCATAAAGCACCTTTGGAACTGGGCATTAATAATTTAATGTTATTTAAAACACATCCATGGAAGCTCTAGTGTGAGACAGATACTCTAATAAGTCTTGGGGATTCAGAAATGAATGAGAAACCGTGTCTTTTCCTCTACAAGCAATCTTATAAAATCGCGTCCAGTAGCTTTCAAGACATTACAGTTGAAGCTGAGTTTGCAAGCTAACATAGGGAGTCAATCTCTTTGATGGCAAATGGAAGAAATCCTTGAAGCCTCTAGTCTGTGAGTGGCTGGGGTTGGGTTTAAGAAGTTCCTGGGAAGAAGCCTGCTGAAAGACTAGATACTCCCCAGACTGAATCGGCCTTTCTGCATGTGGTTCTAATAATTGGATCCACAGTTGGAGAGGGAAACCCCGTTATCAGAATCCCCAGCTAGAAGAAGACAGAGAGCCAGTGGGGAGGGTATCAGATGGCTTGCTTTCTGGAAAAGTGAAAGAAGAGTGATAAAGGAAAAGGCAAGGCCAGAAGGCACCCAAGAGATGAAACACCACCTCCAGGGCACAAGGCCCCCCCGGCCTAGAAGCTGTTTGCTGGTGTCCAACTCCACACCTGCCTTCTAATCCTGCTATAGCCATCCCCATGTCCTGTTCTTCCTATGAAAGAAATAGTCAAATGGATGAGCCACGATCTCCCCACTAGAGAAAGAGAAACTGTTAGGTAGGGAGAGAGATAGCTATATAGAAAGATGCATAAAGACACACACAAAAGAACCAGACATAGAAATAAAATAACAAAGAATGACAACAGCAGAAAAATAGCAAAAGAACTGAATGCATCCCCTGGGAGAAAATCCAGAGTACAGAGCAGTGATGGGGGTGGGGGGGACCAAGCAACAGATCAAGAATGCCAGCAGAAGGCAGAAACAGAGGCATCCATGCCACAGACCTGGAGGGGTTCAGAGAGGGCAAGGGGCAGGAGCGAGACTCTAGCCATGATATCTTGTCCCACTGAGGCCACCATCTGTCCCTAGCTTGCTTATGTTTCTCCACATTCACAGCTCCTGCACAAAGACAAAAGCATAGAGGAAAGCGCCCAGAAAGGAGCAGGAAGAGGGAATGCAAAGAAAAGGCAGATGAGGGAAGTTTTAGGAGACAGAGGGGAGAGAGAAGGTCTTCTGGCCTTTGGTGTGGAGGCCAGAAAGATACCTAAAAAGCTGGAAATGCGCCTCACAAACATCACAAAACCCCACGCCCAGGCGGGCTCCTGGTACACATGGAAACAAAAGAGTAAAAAATGTGGTTGGGATCAAGTCAGATCACTTGGGGCCACTGAAATCTCCCCAGATAACTTATCTCTTCAGCTTTTGAAATAAGTGACTCTAATTCAGAGCTGATGCTTCTGTGGAAGGGTATGGATACTACTTAGTATCCTCTAGGCACCATCCAGCAAGTGCTCTTGAACTCAGGAACTTGTCTCACCTTGGTACAATGAGGGAGAGAGGTGCTTGTTTCATTTGCAATTTCTGGCCTTTGGCCTGGTATGAGGTCCCAATTCTGTGCCCTGGAGTGGAAAGCCAGGCCTCTGTGCTCGTCCCAACAGAACTTCTTCCAGAGGTAGCAGGAGGGAGGGAAGAGAGTTGAAGTTAGAAGATGCTTTGCTGTATTGACCAAGTCTTCAAAACCAGAGCACTGAAGGGCTGGGGGCTGTTTCACCTTGACTTTTTAGCCTTGATACAATGACCACAAAGAAGAGCTCTTCACAGTAGAAAGAAGCTTGTTATGTTGGCTTTGCCGTCACCCACCATAAGGCCTGGAATATAACATTCTTCCCATTTCAATTAACATCTACTGAGTAAATCACATGAGGATGTCTACTTTCTCAGGAATTTCACTAAACTATTGTTTGATGACAAATTCATCTTCTGAGGCCCTTCAACTGTAGGCTGAACCAGACTTCCTCATGACAAGATATTGGTGGGAGGGAGGGGAACTACAAAAAAAAAAAAATCTACATTGCTAGAAAAATGGTCCCATCATGGCTCAGGTCAAAACCCTAGGACCAAGTGTAAAAGCTAGGCCCAGACTTTCCTTCACTGGGACCTGGAGTTGGTCTTGATCAGTTTATTGCAGGAAATAACGTTCCTTCGTGGGGCCCAGAACAGTGCAGGCCCAGAGTTGTAGAAAGCTGCTCCAGCTTTAGGGTTCATGTAATTAAAAACAAAAAACAAACAAAAAAAAAAAAAAACAGTCCCAGCACTCATCTACTTGTTTCTCTCCTTTGTCTTCAGTTTTTTTATCCTTCCTTCATGCTTTAGTCAGCTTTCCACTGACTTACTTAATAGATACATGAAAACACACCAGAATTCGTTATCTAAATTCACTGATGAAAATCACTTTACTTAGCAAATATTTATTGAGCTTTATCTTATATTGAACTCCTGGTAGTGTTGAGAACTCAAATTCAATTAAGAATTTGTTCCCCCCCACCCCCGCCCCGAGAAGTGTTACTGTTGAGAAGGGAAGGGTGGATTGTGGGAAGGGAGGCTGGAGTCAGTCAGGGAGCAGAGTGTCCTTTAAGGAGTCATCCTATGGGAATTTGCAAATCAAAGGAGGGTTCAAGAAGGTGACAGTGGGTAACTTCTTTCTATTCCCAGTTGGAGATGGTAAGGATGATAAACAGGGAACCCCCCCCCTTTAGATGTCATTCTTTTCATGGCTAGTGACGGGAGTGGTGGAGGCAGAGGCTGGAGGCTGGGGCATCTGAGAACGTGGGAAGATGAGATTTCCAGGTGGTTTTCGAAGGCAGCATGATCCTGGATGAACCAGTTGCCTCTAGGGGGGCAAAATGGTGCCCTGTCCATTTCCTTCTATTCTCACATTGCCCTGTTGATAAAAATGGCCAAACTCTGTAAAATAGTTGAAGAGATTTATTCTGAACCAAATATGAGTGACCATGGCCCATGACACAGCCCGTGGGAGTTCCTATGAACATGTGCCCAAGATGTTCAGGGTACAGCTTGGTTTTATGTATTTTAGAGAGGCATGAGACACCAATCAAATACATTTAAGAAATACATTGGTTTAGTTCAGAAAGTTGGGACAACTCAAAGCAGGGGCTCTCAGGCTATACATAAATTTAAACATTTTCTGGTTGACAATTGGTTGAGTTTATCTGAAGACCTGGGATCAATGGAAAGGAATGTTCAGGTTAAGGTAAAGGATTGTGGAGACAACGTTTTATTTTGCAGAGGAATCTCTCAGATAGCAGACTTCAGAGACAGAGCAGGTTGTAAACTGTTTCTTATGAGACCTAAAAGGGTATCTGGCTCTTAGCTGATTATCTCCTGGATCTGGAAAAAAAGGGAAGAAAACAAAGGGGAAAAGGGATTCTCTATATGATGTGGATTTTTCCCACAAACAACTTTGCAGGGCAATTTCAAGGTATAACAAGGAAATATATTTCAGGGTAAAATATTTTAATTTTTTTCCTCGCTATGCCAGAGTCAAATTGGAAAGTAAGTCACGATATACAGGGTCAAATAAAACCTATCTAATGAGAATTTACGGTTTATAGGGCATGACTTCCCAGACCCCTTAGGATAGGAATTTGGGCAAGATAAAAAATCAGAGCTTTATCCTCAGCCCTTGTGTTGACCTTCAGCCAATTCAGGCTCCAATCATTCCTTTCTATCTAAAAATTACGTTAGATGAACAGAATAAGAGGCAAACAGATAAACTAGGAAGAAAGAAATAGGGAGACAATTCTTTTAAGATATCTAGAAAGACAATGTAAAGATATAATGGCCAAAAAAAGATGATAGCAACATTGAAGAAGAAAACTAGAAGTGGAGCAGGAAAAAAAAGTAATGCAGAGAAATGTGATTTGATGGCAGAGGCCCAAAAAGGGAGGCTCCTGGACAGATGGAGGAGGAAGCACAGACGGGAAGGTCGTGGTGCTGTCAGCCATGCCAGACCACTCTCTTCCCCTGAAGGGTCGTGCCTGGGGCAGCTTTATTTCTTGGTTCCTAGAAAGGGACATGAAATGTGATTTGACAGAGAAGGTACATCCAGAGAACATAGATGGGGCAGATGAGGAAGCTGTGACAAGAGCATGAAAGATCTGCAGATCCAAAGAATGCCCACTGCTTCCTCACTTCACCTAAACCCCAACCTATTTCTGGACCCTCACCCCAGCTGTCGAAGGAATGTTTTTGTTTGCCTGAGCCAAGGTAATAAAGAGAAGAAAGAAAGGTGATACGCTGGGGGCTCAGACTGTGGCATGCTCTGTCCGAGCCTCCACCTCCCTTCCTTATCCCAGTCCAATTCGATTCCATCGACACTGCCCCTTATTTGGGGGCAGCATTTGGGGAGCTGACAACCAAAAACTCATCCCTTCCTCTTAGGGTTGGTTGCTGGTAGGGCTTAGGGTGGGGGAAGTTAACAGACAGCATCAAGGACATGCCTGTTGAATCAAGGTTCATGTCCTTGTTAACACACTCAAGACTATTAAGCAAATTTAAGAATCCCTCCCTCACCAAGATGAAGCTCAAGTTCTTTGTATACATGTCGTGCATGACAAGATATTCAAAAAGAATTCTTGTTGTGTTTTCTTTGTAGTTTAACAAGCCAAGAAAAAAAAATAGGTGGAAAGTTTCTCCTATCTTTTAAAGTAGGGGACCTACCTGACTTACAAAGACGGCAGCCATTAATACTAATGTTGTGAACCTTAGTTCAACCCTGGTATGAATGGTCTAACAATGTTGGAGGTCTGGAAAAGGAGAAAGACTTTTCTGAAGAAATTTCCTGGAGGGGTGGGGCACTTTTGCTACTCCTTGCTGGAAGAGAGGAGTGTGTCCTTCATGACCTCACACAAAAAGGGACAAGAGAATCCTGGGTGGATCCATCCCTTGAATTTTGCCAGGCACAGTGCCTTGATATCTGACCCCAGAGGAAGAGGTGGAGGCTCAGGCTGAGGCTGACAGGCAGAGGGAGACTCGGTTTCCACGGGGGGTGGCCGTGCCTCTATGGAAAGGGAGTCTGACCAGACCTGTGCGTGATGCTGACCAGACCTGCCTCTTAAGGGGAAGAAAGGACCAGGAGCCGTTTTTAAATCTATGCAGGAGAATTTCTAGGGAAGAAGTGGTGGGGGTAGGGAGGAGTGTTTGGCTAAAAAAGAAGAGGCAATTGCCGACCTTGGGAAGTGCTTCGTCCACAGCTAGAAGGGTGCGGTTAGACTTGCTCAGGGCAACAATCTGAGTTATGCTCAACAGCGCCCCGGTGAGGGTCAGTCCTGAGCATGCACATTGGCCAGAAGGGGGGCAAACTAATCCATTTCCCCATTCTTCAATGCTGGGGTCCATGGCAAGGCCCGCAGGGGTGAGGAGAAAGAAGGCCCAAAACTGCAAACTACACCCTCATCTCCCACTGT
Source organism: Sapajus apella (assembly GCF_009761245.1). Classification (NCBI taxonomy): domain Eukaryota; kingdom Metazoa; phylum Chordata; class Mammalia; order Primates; family Cebidae; genus Sapajus; species Sapajus apella. The sequence goes on along the minus strand of NW_022437020.1, from coordinate 5,623,222 downwards.
GAGTACCCATCCTAGCCACTGCTCAAGAGAGGGAAAAAGCTTTAAATGAAGTTCACAGTTTTGACTCCTGCATAGGACTTGGTATTTTAATTACTGAAATGGATCTGTCTGATGACTAAAACTGACTCGAGGGCTTGTTATTACCTGAAAGTTTCCGGAAAAGTCTGGAACTGGCCCAAGATTTCACCCAAAGGAAGGAAAGCAAGAAACTGCATCACAGGGAAAGTTTTACATCTTCAGTTCTTCTTGGAGAGTGGGGCACTGGGGGCTTGTAAGTGGTTAGCGAAGTTTGCTTTATCACTTGCCTTGCTCTTTGGTCTCACAGCAGAATGTGTTAAGAAAATGCCTAGAGTTTTCTGAAAGGACACTTTTCTCTCTGTGTTGACCTAGCCACATATTTATGGCTCTGCTAAAATCGACGTCTTGCCATCATTCCTTTTACTCCTTTAGAATGAGATCCTCTGGAATACACCATAGACTTGACTTTCTTCTGGAAGTCTTCTTGAGTTTCCCCTGGGCCGGGAGAGGCTCACTCCAAAGACTCCCCTGGCCCCCCTGCTTCTCTCTGTAACTGGAAAGTCATCACTTCCTTTGGTTTCTCCCAAAACACTGTAAATTCCTTGAGAGCAGGGACTCTACCTATTCACTCATCTTTTCCCAGGGGTTAGAAAACTTGGCATAGTGTAGATCCTCAGTTAATGTTTGTTGAATGAATGCATGAACACACACACACACACACACACACACACAAATACACACACGCACACAAATACACACACGCACACACCTTTGACTTGCTGAATATATTCATAACTACTGTTTTCTTTTTGGGCAATGGCAAGAATTTCAATTTCAACATATGAGACTTAAAAGACTCATTTCGAGGGATAGCTGAAAGAAGAAAGAACAAGGTATAAGCCAATAAAAAACGGAGCAAAGCCATGCTGAGAAGAAAGTTTTTTTCTGAAGCCTTAGTAAAAGTAAAGCAGAGAGGAGCTAGAAGCCATGAACTTGGGCACAGGGGTTTGAGGGGAGATTGCTGAGTCTTAGGTCTGGGGACAGCTGCCATGCTCTGCGTGAAGTTGTTTAGAACAAGGCTGTTTACCAAGGTGTAAGTGGGAAAAAAGAAATGAAAAAAATTGGTTTCACATATTTTCAACTCCAGAATGTAAATAAACACTGGACACTGAAGGGTACACTGAAGGGAGAGAAAGTAAATTACCTGCAACAAAAAGGGGGTGAAAGAGGCAACAGCAGAAGAAAGCTGGGGGAGTAGTCCTCAAACTTGGGGATAATTAATATAGGACCTCAGGGTGCTGGCCCATCACCCTAATAGTGCCCCAGGAGAGTATTTGGGCCCCAGGGGAAAACAACTGTAGGGTGGCTGGGCCCCAGGAGATGGTTGGGGAAGCTACATGCTGGGGTTCTAGGCTCCTGGCTTCCAGTGCCCATTACCAGTGAACTGTGCCTGTTACAGACATTAGAACAGCGGTGCTCACTGTGATCAAAGACCAGAGTTTGTGTGGTCTCTGGGACATTTGTGTAAGGGGAACAGAAAACAAAGGAACCCCCAAATAAGTGAAGATAAATTTTGCTTGTGCCAAAAAGGATGAGATCTCAGAGGCAGATTTTTTTTTTTTTTAACAAAAGGAAAGCAAAAAGAAGTAAATCCTGTTGCATCACTTGAACCTGTGTATTTTCGTGGAGTAAGAATTTTAACTGTTAAACCTGCCATACTTGCCATGTCTTTAGTGAGTAGGTGTAATGAGGGTTTTCCCAAAAATGCCTTATTGGCTCTGCTGAAGAGATTAAATACAAATTAAAGCTCTGTTGGACTCAGGGGTCTCAGAAATCCTCTGTGACTAGTTACCGAGTCAGGACCATGGAGGAGGATCCAGTAAGCAGGAAATCACATAAGAGACAAGCTTTGAAGATTTAGGGGAAGACCTGACACACAATTAAAAGATACCTTTTGTAGGTGTGTTGAAAAAAATAATAATAACCCATTCATAAACATCTCATTGAAGCAATAATGTAGTAAGTTCAGGAAAAGTTACTAGTAAGCCAAACATGGTTAATGGGCAAAAATTTGGAGGAAATAATGATGATTATGGTCATTATTAGACATCCAGACAGCAAGACAAGAGCTAAACTTAGTATAAACCAAAGTCCCTGAGGGCAGTAGTAACTACAAAATGCTTCCAATAAGTGTTTCAATAGGCTTTGCAAAATACCGAGTGTCCTCACTGTATATGAGGCCCTTCGTAAATATCCTTCAGTGGTAGTGATGCATTTAAGGGGAAATGGGCCAGAAATGTTTAGCAGCAGTAAGAAGATTATTCGTCTATTTTGAGATGACATCTCAAAGCTGCAAACCAGCCAGTTGTGAGGTTACATTTGAGTGCATGTAATCATATTCTTTTGGTGAAAAACTGTAGCCCTGTTTTGTTTAATTGCAGTCTCCAGAGTTTTGGTTCCTACTATGAACCCAGAGAACAGGCCGGAAGCTTGTTGCACAAGGCTTCCATTTTCACTGTTCAGTGACTGGCGTCCAAATTCCCAGATGTTCACGGTAAACTTCACTCAGTCTTGTTCTAATTGTTATCTGTAAAAATTTTTATTCAGAATGTTCTTAAATGATGAACTCAGGGAAAGCTATGCATTAAATAGACACTTAAGGTCAAGAGAGTAGTATACTGAAATATGGTAAAACTGCACTAATGATTTTAATCCATTCCACTGGTTAAATACAAGGCAAAACTAAAATCCAGTATTTGTATATTTCAAATTATCATTACTGTCCATAAAACTATTTGAAATAATAATTTCTTTTTAGTTTTAAAAATGAAAAAATATTATTTTATACAAATCCTCCGAATCCCAAATCTTCAAAATCCAGCAGGAAATACATTGAAAGTAGTTATAGTTTCTTTAAATTATTAAGAAGTTGAGATATCTCATGAATAACATAATTTAAGAATCTACTGGCTAGTAAGTAATGACAAAGTGAATATTTCAGCAATCTTCTGAAAAAATTAAATAATACAAGCACTTAAGAGTCTCAGATTCTAAGACAAGGAATCATTTTGAATTGCATGAATGTGTCATAATTTTTCAAGGAGCTCGTTCGAACTTTATTTCCCATTCTCTTAGAAAAGCGCAGACGATAAAGCTGTGTACAGTGGCACACACTTGAAGTCTCAGCTTCTTGGGAGGCTGAGGCAGGAGGTTCGCTTGAGTGTGTGAGTTCAAGGCTGCAGTGAGGTGTGACAATGCCACTGTACTCCAGCCTGAGCAACAGAGCAAGACAGGAATTAAAAAAAAAAAATGGATGATTAGACTTCATGGGATGATACAAAATTGTCATCCCATCTTCAGTTAACGATGAACACTGTTTTAAATAGTGCAGGATAAATGAATGTTATGGGAGTCAGTGTTTCCGAGTTTGAAATAGTCTACTGATTATTTTTCTGTTCTAAATGAACATGTTAGAGGGGGCCTCCAGAGTTGCTCAAACCCTTGCTCTATGCATTGCAAGAAAACTAGAGTATAGATTCTGTGCCTGATGAGTATCTCTCTTGAGCACCCAACCAAGGGCCCAGGACCTAGGAAATACCCAGAACTGAGGACTTCTGCTGCCAAGCCCAGGGAGTCTGACTGTGAACCCAAAGCTGGCAGCTTTGCATGACTTCAACAATTACACACATATTGTGAGAGAGAAAATGAGGTTTTGTGTTTCTTATGCCTCTCATTTTTAGAAACAGGTTTGGGCAGTGTCAAAGAGTAAAACAGCCTTTGCTCATCTTAAACACAGGTATTTGTCCTGGCCTTAATTAACACTGCTGAATCATGCAAGTGAGAGTTCGCAGTCACTGGGCTAGACTCCCAGAGACCACACTCAGGCTGTCCTCAGGCCGCGTGAAAGCCTGGAGATACCGTGGTCAGCAGCTTTGCTGGGACTCCAAACTTCAGAAGAGGAATAGAGCAAGGCATTTTGGAAACCCCCCACCCTACTTAAGAATTCTGAACTGTTGTGCTTCTAGACTGACTCTATAATGATTAGGATACAATGGTGACTACAAATTTTGACTCCTTTCCTAACGGCAGGGTAAATATGTGATGTTTAGGTTATATCAGGATGAAAACAACCAGATAATTAAATTAAAATCTGATTTTTAAAGCACATTGTTTCCAAGATTTTTGTTAGGGCGATTTTTGAAAAATCGTAACTTTCTATTCCTTATCTAGCTTTCTTGCTACACAGTATCTTCAGAGAAAGCATCATGTCTTATTTTTCTTTGCCATTTTTACAGCACTTCATAAGATTTTAGTATAGCCACATAGGAACTTAAGTAAATTTGTACTGAATTAACATATAGTCAAATCTGAGCTTCCCATAATGTCAGATATTGGCTGATTATTTGCATATTCAATAATCTTTGCAGGCATTCCCACTGACAGCAGTATGTCAGTTATACAGGTAGATCAACTAGGACCTGGGTTGACAATAGATGTCTATATAAATGTCTGAAATAGCAAAAGTTGCTGCTTATAAAGTTTGGGTTCATTTTGTGGTATAAAGTCCATTAGCCAGAAGATTTTTTCAGAAAACTTCTAAATATTAAATTGGATGGATTATTTAAGGAGTGCTAAATGTTTTTTAAAATAATAGACTACAAGAACATGTAGATTAAAATATAACCACAGCTTGGGGGAGTCTTTTCCATGCATGAAACAACTGAAGAATTCCTAAAGAAATAACATCTTGGTTAATTTTCAGTCCACAAAACTGTTAAAAGCTATAAAAGCTTAATTTATGGTGAGAAAAATACTAAAAATATTAAATTTATATTTTCTGTTCTATTGAAATAATTAGAACAAATATAATTTTTAAAAATTTTAACCAATTTATAAGGACATAAACTCTTGAATTAAGAATGAATCTTAGAAGAAATTTCCATTCATGATACAGTTGTAGAGTGGAAATGTAAAATGAGATACTGAAGTCATGTTTTCTAATAATGAACCTCATTGAGGTTTAAGAGAGTGAAATAATATCCTTTGGATTAATGTTTAATTGAAACTAATATTTACTGCTCTAGTGCATTCAAGAGAGCCTATTACTAGGTTTTTGAATGTATGATTTGTTTCATAACCAATTTAAAATAGCTAGATGAGTGACTTTTTTAGAGAGTATGACAATGAGGTCTTATAGAGATAGATATTGCTTTGGAGGTTTTACTTCAGAATATTTGAAAAAGTAATTTATATTCTGCCACAGTTGTGTGATCCTCTCCGCAAATAAGTTGGTATCTCCTCACTTATAAACCCTGAACTCTTACACAGTGAAAATAATACACGGTTAGAGTGAACAGTGGATGTGCTTAAAATACTCCTTTGAGATGCTGGTTGTTTTCCAGAGGGCAGTTCTCTGCCTCACTGAATGGTGGATTCACTGGTTGGAGTGTGTGCTTTCTTTTCTGATAGACACAAACCACATACTTTGAAAATCTTCTGTGTAAATGTTCTGTTCAAATAAGAGGCTTATCCCAGAAACAAGAGGGTCCTGGCCAGAGCCATTCATTACATAAAAAGGAAAAGAAAGTCGACATTTTAGATACCTTTATCCTTGCTTCCTAATTGGCCGCCTAGGCTTGCCAGGTACAGCAGAAAGATAATCAGACTTTCTTTTTACACGGTATTAAAGATGAGAAGGCCTTGGAGATGATCAAATCCAATCCCTTTATTTTCTAAAGAAACTGAGGCCCAGAATAATTGCCCTGACAGAAACTGATGGAAAGTTTTAGTTCTGTTACTTACTTGCTGTGAGGCCATTTTGAAAATAGACATCATATCCTATTTTAATTACCCTAGACTTCAGAAACAACCATTCCAGGATAAACCTATCTGTATCTGCAGGAATAAAAAACCCTATTCAAAATAATGCAAATGCTGGCATTAAGCTAGTCAAAGATAAAGATTGTTAATACTAACAAATATTTATTGCATGCCTTCCGTCTGATCCTGAATTAGGCAGCATGGGCTAGAAAAATACGTTGAAGCCAGAGAAATGGTAATTTCTATAACCTGCTAACTCTAAAATGTAACCTAGGATTACATTTTACATCTAAAATGTAATCTAAATGCAATCTAAAATGAACCTCTCTGGACCTCAGTTTCCTCATCCGCAAAATATGTATGAAGAATGCTTTTTAGAATTATTGTAAGGATAGAAAGAGAGAATCTATGGAAAATGAACCACCATAAAGAACACTCAGTTCTCTTCTGTGGCTAAGGGCTAACAAACAAACATGTGCCTCTTCCTCACAGGAACATTTGGCATTGTCTTTGGGTTAACTTTCTCTGTTCTGCTGGGATATCTGATAGAGTTGGGATGTCAGCTGTTACTAGGGAACATTGTTTATGGTGAAAGTGACCCCTAACTGAAGAATTGTATCCAACTAAAGGAGGTACAAAGGAACTAGGTGCATCCCATACTGGTGATGCTTATTATTATTATACTTTATGTTCTGGGGTACATGTGCAGAAAGTGCAAGTTTGCTACTTAGGTATACACGTGCCATGGTAGTTTGCTGCACCCATCAACCCATCATCTACATTAGGTTTGTCTCCTACTTCTATCCCTCCCTTAGTCCCCCATCCCCCAAGAGGCCCCAGTGTGTGATGTTCCCCTCCCTGTGTCCATGTGTTCTCATCTTTCAACTCCCATTTATGAGTGAGCACATGTGGTGTTTGGTTTTCTGTTCTTGTGTTGGTTTGCTGAGAATGATGGTTTCCAGCTGCATCCATGTACCTGCAAAGGACATAAACTCATTCTTTTTTATGGCTGTATAGTATTCCATGGTGCATATGTAGCACATTTTCTTTATCCAGTCTATCGTTGATGGGCATTTGGGTTGATTCCAAGTCTTTGTTATTGTGAACAGTGCTGCAATAAACACAATGTCTACACGTGTCTTTATTGTAGAATGATTTACAATCCTTTGTATATCTACCCACAAATGGGATGGATGCTGGGTCAAATGGTATTTCTAGTTCTAGATCCTTGAGGAATCACCACACTGTCTTCCACAATGGTTGAACTTATTTACACTCCCACCAACACTGTAAAAGTGTTCCTATTTCTCCACATCCTCTTCAGCATCTGTTGTTTCCTGATTTTTTAATGATCACATTCTAAATGGCATTAGTATCTCTAATTGAGATAGTATGTCAATGAGCTTTTGATTCGCATTTATCTAATAACAGACGATGTTGAGCTTTTTTTCATATGTTTGTTAGCTGCATAATGTAAGTATTTTTCCATCCCTTTATTTTGAGCCTATGTGTATCCTTGCACGTGAGATGGGTCTCCTAAATACAGCACACTGATGGGTCTTGAGTCTTTATCAAATGTGCCAGTCTGTGTCTTTTAATTGGGGCATTTAGCCCATTTACATTTAAGGTTAATATTGTTATGTGTGAATTTGACCCTGTCACCATGATGCTAGCTGATTATTTTGCCCGTTAGCTGATGCAGTTTCTTCATACCATCGAGGACCTTTATAATTCAGTATGTTTTTATAGTGGCTAGTGCCCAATTTTCCTTTCTATGTTTAATGCTTCCTTTAGGAGCTGTTGTAAGGCAGGCATGGTGGTGACAAAATATCTGAGCATTTGCTTGTCTGTAAAAGATTTTATTTCTCCTTCACTAAGAAAGCTTAGTTTGGTTGGATATGAAATTCTGGGTTGAAAATGTTTTAAGAACATTGAATATTGGCCCCCACTCTTCTGGCTTGTAGAGTTTCTGCACAGAGATCTGCTGTTAGTCCTGTTAGTCTGATGGGCTTCTCTTTGTGGGTGACCTGACCTTTCTCTTTGGCTGCCCTTAACATCATTTCCTTCATTTCAACCTTGGCAAATCTGATGATTGTGTGTCTTGGGGTTGCTCTCCTCAAGGACTATCTTTGTAGTACTCTCTGAATGTTGGCCTGTTTTGCTAAGGTTGGGGACTTTCTCCTGGATAATATCCTGAAGAATGTTTTCCAACTTGGTTCCATTCTCCCTGTCACTTTCAGGTACACCAATCAAATGTAGATTTGGTCTTTTCACATAGTCCCATATTTTTGAAGGCTTTGTTCATTTCTTTTCATTCTTTTTTCTCTAATTTTGCTCTCTGGCTTTATTTCATTGAGTCGATCTTCAATCTCTGATATCCTTTCTTCTGCTTGATCGATTGGGCTATTGATTCTTGTGTATGCATCACAAAGTCCTTGTGCTGTGTTTTTCAGCTCCATCGGGTGATTTATGTTCTTCTCTAAACTGGTTATTCTAGTTAGCAATTCATCTAACCTTTTTTCAAGGTTCTTAGCTTCCTTGCATTGGGTTAGAACATGCTTCTTTAGCTTGGAGGAGTTTCTTATAACCCACTTTCTGAAGCCTACTTCTGTCAATTTGTCAAACTCATTCTCATTCAGCTTTGTTTCCTTGCTGGTGAGGACTTGCGATCCTTTGGAGGAGAAGAGGAATTCTTTTTTTGGAATTTTCAGCCTTTTTGTGCTGGTTTCTCCCCATCTTCATGTGGTCTCTTGAGTGGATGTCCGTTTTGTTGACACTGATATTATTCATTTCTGTTTGCTATTTTTCTTTATAACAGGCCCCTCTGCTGCAGGTCTGCTGGAGTTTGCCTGGAGGTCCACTCCAGATCCTGTTTACTTGGATATCACCAGCAGAGGCTGCAGAACAGCAAAGATTGCTGTCTGTTTCTTCCTCTGGAAGCTTCATCTCAGAAGGGCACCTGCCAGTGCCAGTTGGAGCTCTCCTGTATGAGGTCTGTTGGCCCCTACTGGGATGTGTCTTCCAGTCACAATACATGGGGGTCAGGGATTCACTTGAGGCAGTCTGTCCCTTAAGCTGTGCTGGGAAATCCACTGCTCCCTTCAGAGCTGTGAGGCAGGGACATTTAAGTCTGCTGTAGCTGCACCCTTAGCCACCTCTTCTCCCAGGTACTCTGTCCTGAGGAGATGGGGGTTTTATCTATAAGTCCCTGACCAGGGCTGCTGCCTTTTTTTCAGAGATGCTCTGCCTAGAGAGGAGGAATCTAGACAGGCAGTCTGACCACAGAGGTCTTCCTGAGCTGCAGTGGGCTCCAGCCAGTTGGAACTTCCTTGTAACTTTGTCTACATGATAAGGGGAATACCACCTACACAGACCTCAGCAATGGCGGATGCCCCTCCCCCACCAAGCTCCAGTATCCCAGGTCCACTTGAGACTGCTGTGCTCTTAGGCAGAATTTCAAGCCAGTGGATGCTAGCTTGTTGTTCTCCATGGGGGTGGGACCCACTGAGCCAAACCACTTGGCTCCCTGACTTCAGTCCCCCTTCCAGAAGGCTGAAGGGTTCTGTCTCGCTGGTATTCCAGGTGCCACTGAGATATGAAAAGAAAAAGGAAAAAAAAAAAAACTTCTGCCACTAGCTTGGTGTCTGCCCAAACAGCTGCCTGGTTTTGTGCTTGAAACGCAGGGCCCAGGTGGGATAGGCACCAGAGGAATCTCCTGGTCTGCCAGCTGCGAAGACCATGGGAGAAGTGCAGTATCTGGGCCTGAATGGACTGTTCTTCCTGGTGCAGTCTCTCATGGCTTCCCTTGGCTAGGGGAGAGAAATCCCTCAACCCCTTGTGCTTCCTGATTAAGGTGATGCCCCACCCTGCTTCAGCTCACCCTCCGTGGGCTGCACCCACTGCTCAACCAGTCACAACGAGACGAACCAGGTACCTCAGTTGGAAATGCAGAAATTAGTTGCCTTTTGCATTGATCTCACTGGGAGCTGTAGACCGGAGCTGCTCCTATTATAATGGGAGACGCGTGGCCTGCCTTTTCAGGGACACTGGAGGCTAAACTAGGAACTTTTCCAGAAAATATTGGTTCCTATTTGGAATATGTAGCTCCTGTACTTGTCTGGGCTGGTTTACTTTCCTCACACCTACGGAGAGCTCCAAAAGCATAGCCCTGAAACAGCAATGTGGACTTCTGTAAGAACTATTCTATTAAAAAGAAATGGCTGATGCTGCTCTGTTGGCGTGCTGTGTGTTTTGTGGGTTGTATCCTTCCGAGAGCCATGTCTAGCCCATAGCAGTCATGCACATCTGTTTTCTTTTTCTTTTTTTCCCCCATTTATTTATTTTATTGCATATTTGGTTTGGGGGTACATGTGAAGAACATGCAAGATTTTTGCATAGGTACACACGTGGCAGTGTGATTTGCTGCCTTCCTCCCCATCTCCTACATCTGGCATCTCTCCCCTTGCTATATCTCCCCTACTCCACACCCCCCACCATCTGTTTTCTTGAGCCCAAAAAGACGCCAGGTTGGGCATTGCATTTTCCTAAAGACACTAAAGTGGATGCAAAGAGGAATAAGACTTGGAATATAGCTAATGGTTTATAATGTAGTGGTGAAATGGAGGCATGCACATGATTTAACTGTATGACAAGCCAGAAAGTGGTATTTGAGAAATAAACCACAAAAGGTCATAGGAAGAGAAAAAGGAAAGAAATGGCTTTTGGCTTAAGGAAAGAGATAATTTGTCTTTCAAGGGTGGCATTCAAGCCAGAAAGGAATGGCACAGTTACAAGGCAGAGTGTTTTAAGTAAAGGTTGTGCTGGTCAGAGTCAAGGACAGAAGCTGGGGGAGATTAGAGTTGGGGAGGAGACATGATAGATGGGTAGCATAGCATGGAGGGCCAAGATGACCATTTCATTATGTAAATAACAAGAAACCGTTAGTCTCTGAACAGTGGCATACATACATACCCAGGGAGAAAGGAGATACCAATAAATCATGAAAGGAGAAAAGTAGTGGAAGCTTCCGCCCCGCCCCCCAAGACGGAGTTTCACTCTTACACCTGGTATGGAGTGAAGTGCCGTGATCTCAGCTCACAGCAACCTCCACCTTCCAGGTTCAAGCAATCCTCCTGCCTCAGCCTCCCAAGTAGCTGGGGTAACAGGCACCTGGCTAATTTTTGTATTTTCAGTAGAGATGAGGTTTCACCATGTTGGCCAGCCTGGTCTCCAACTCCTGACCTCAGGCGATCCACCCGCTTCGGCCTGTCAAAGTGCTGGGATTACAGGCGTGAGCCACTGTGCCTGGCCAGAAGCTTCTTAATAAGGTAGGAGAAAGACCTCTTGGTGGTGTAGGAGGGTCAAATATGACTTGAAGAAAATAGAGCTCTAATATTGAGACCAGCAAGAATAGGTATTGAGCTAGCCAACTGGCTATCAATAAATGTCAAGTGGAAGTGTGATATTATAAAGTTGGAGTGGAACCCATGGTCTCTGTCACAGAGTTTTCTAAAAGGAGTTGCTTTTAAATGCATTTTTAACCTGTAAATGCATAAATACATTGTATATCACCACTCATTCTTATATGTTTCCCAGATAAATAACGAAAATTTTTGTATATAACAAATATTTCCCCAAAGAGCTTTCAGCCCCACTACATGTAATGTAGCCTACATTCTATTGCATTTTGTGAGTGCATCTTCCAATCCAGTAAATTAATTTTAAAACCTGGGTCTTAAACACAATCTGAAAATCAGTGTCCTGCAGCAGTGGTTACCAGCTGCGAGTGGAGAAAACGGAAGTCAGATTCGGTCAGAACCAAGGAATGGCATGGTAGTCACTGGAAAGTCAAAGAAGGAAGCAACTCTGGGGTGTCAGCAAGAACACAACTGAAGCATCTGATGGTGGGCAGGGAGGCAAATCAAGTAAGTAGATGTAAGAATTAAGTGGCACCGAAACATGGATGAGAAATTTATGTTTGGAGTTATCAAAATCTTGGTTCAAATCCCAACTCTCTCCAGCTCTGAGCTGGACAAGTTGTCATGAAGATGCAATGAGACTGTTTAAAGAGCTTAGACCAGTCCCTGGCAAATAGGAAACATTTATTCATATAATGCTACCCTCTTGACACTGGTGATGAGAGCAGGCTCAGCTGACAGAAGACGATAACAGGAAAAGTAACACATAAAGATGTCACCAGAAGACACATCTCTGGATTTAAGATTTGGAAGTTGGAACAACTCTTGGAAACTTAGCCAAATTGTATATAACCAGGCCCATATGAAATGGAGTGCTATTGCAACTTATTGTGCTGAGGACGTTGAGGCCCTAAGACCAAAATGTTGGAAAATGGCTTGGATTTAGAATAATGAAGAAGGGAGGTCAGGAGCTAATCCTAAAGTAATGACAGGAAGTTGGAGGGTGTCCCAGAGAGGTCACTTCTGGTAAGGAGCATAGGGAGAGCATGGAGGCAGAGGAGTCCTGTAAACTAAGATCCAGTGATTTGAGAATAAAACAAGCCTCCCAGTTTGCTTGAATAAAGTACTTGAATCTGAACCAACATTTTTTTTTTTGCTCCCAATGCATATATCAGGATAAAATATTTTGACACATCATAAAATGCATATAATTCATAGATACTTTACACAAGAATGTAACATATCGTATTGTTCAGATAGTCATATGCCTAATGCCTAGTGCTAGGCATTCAAAAATATTTGTTGAATAAATAAGAACTCCCAGCTCTGCCATTTACTTAACCACACACACAAAAAATTGTGTCATTAGCAAGATGGATATGGTGATACCCATCTCGTGGAGTGAGGTAATATACATGAAGTACCTGGAACATACTAAGCATTCAATAAATAGTAGCAGATATTGTTGTTTGAAGTATGTGTCAAACACTGCTGCAAATGCCTTATAAGCATTTAAAAATTATACCTCAGAAAACATATTCTATTTCATGTGGGAAATAGGTTTTGTTTTTTTTTTGAGACAGAGTCTCACTCTGTCCCCAGGCGCCCGGCTGGAGTGCAGTGGCACGATCTTGGCTCACTGCAACCACCACCTCCCGGGTTCAAGCAATTCTCTGCCTCAGCCTCCCGAGTAGCTGGGACTACAGGTGAGTGCCACCACGCCCAGCTAATTTTTTTGTGTTTTTAGTAGAGACAGGGTTTCACCATGTTGGCCAGGATGGTCTTGATCTCTTGACCTCGTGATCCGCCCGCCTCAGCCTCCCAAAGTGCTGGGATTACAGGCATGAGCCACCGCGCCCGACAGTGAAATACGTATGTTTTATATTTTAAAGAGAAAAATGCGTTTAAACAACCAGTCAAATGTATGACACACATCACCTTGACTGTATATTGGATTAATTCATCTATAATTAATGTGTTATTCATTTCCAAGACCAATGGAAATATCTACTATTTTCTAGAACCCCTGGCCTGCACAGATACGCGGGTCTGATATGAAGTCAGGAATTCAGGAAGCTATATGGGATTCCAACCCTCTATTTTTCCAAAAGTAAAAGAACTTCTGAATCAAGAGCTGAATAAGAAATATAGTGCTCTTTTTGATAATCTGTCAAAAAAATTACAAACACATCAGGCATGTTTTATGATTACAGATTGCTCAAAGCCATTATGAAAAGTATTTGCAACAAGTGAGATGTCTGGCGTTCTCTGCAGTTCAGGGATCAAACCTCAGTGCCTTGTTCTAAGGTCCCATTAGGACAGAAGTGCTCTTCCTGAGAATGTGGTGGCAGCATAATGACGTCCCGGCACCTGGACCTGTTACACTGCTCTCTCTGAAGTAGTGAATTCTTTCGGCAGCGGGAGAGAGAAGGGTGAACTGTATAAAGTGGAGCCTGAGAGTGTGTATTTTGTTCTTTAAAAAGAACATAAAAATCTGTTTATCTCTTTTTTTCAGAATGGGGCAATGGAGATTTGAAAACTCAGAACAAGATCAAACCTCAACTTTTTTATCTTTTCATGGCTGATGTTGACAATGTTTGTTGATTTTAGGGACTTGCATTTCATCATCTATCAAATAGGGAGATAGCTATCTTTTTGGCCAAAATTAAAGTAATATGAACACATTTGAAAATATTAGGGATGATCAACTATTAATTTCCTCTCTTCTCTTTCATTCTACTCTGTTTTTTTTAGAAAAGCAGAGGTTAAAATAGTGTTACTAGCTAAGTCCACAGCAGGATAAACTGCAGATGTAAATTTTGTGGGCTCAGAAAACTTGTAACAATTTGGCAAGAATGCTGAATTTTCTCTTTTTGCAGCAAATCTTAAGATGAGTAGTAAAAATAGAGGATCAAGGATAGTCTAATCACATAAAACTCAGATGTTGACATTTTCAAATTGTTTTCAGGAAACGCAAGAGAACCATAAAAACAATCACCAGTGGTGACTTCGCTTGGGATGTTCAGGTGGAAAGAAAACACTGTTGAAAGCCCAACAGGTGATCCAAAGACCTCTAGAAGGTCATGACCTGAGATTCCTGTGGATTGAGGCACACTATGTAATGTGGTTGTATTTATCATAGAACTGGATGAGTGCTAAGTTGTAAGGTCAGGCTGTGCCTTCATTAATCAGAAACACTACGTTGCCATCCCCATTTCCATGCTTTGTGCGTTTGTAAATACAAGGGTCAGATTTACATATGTTAGTACCAAACAAGGTGAAAACATAATTAGCAGCAAAATAGAAAATTCTAATAAATCCCTCAAAACATAAGGGAGCCAATCATTCTTAACAAATAAGAAATGATTTGCTGGAAATTTCTTGTTATTCCTTAAGTACAGGAATATGCAAGCTAATAATGAAATTTCTTCTTAGGATGAAAACTATAAAGGTTTACATTTCCTGTTGGAGGTCACTGAATTGATAAGTTTAACTCTTCTTTATACGTAGATAATAGATCTAAAGTTTTGAAATCCTATATAAACAATAAGCTTCCTTTTACCAGGCAGTAGCTACAATTTTCTTCCCCTGGTTGCAATATTGATATTTGCAGTTTTTCTATTTTTCTTTTTTAAAAAAGTATCCTTAAAGACAGGAAAAATTTTAGTAAGTAATTGTGGCAGCGTCTCCCACTCAAGACTCTCAGTTTGAATTAATGATTTTTTTTTCCTCCTAAAGAAATAAAACTTGACAAGTACACAATCATATCATCTGTTAAGAATATTCAATGACTATGTTTTCTCGAGATAAATAAAACTGCTTTTCACAGTGTGGCAACTCCTCAAAGAGCTAAAAACAGAACTACCATTCGATGCAGCAATTCCATTACTGGATATATAACCAAAGTACTATAAACCGTTCTACATTAAAGACATGTGGCTGGTGTATGTTCTTTGCAGCACTATCCATAATATCAAAGACATGGAATCAACCTAAATGCCCATCAATGGTAGACTGGATAAAGAAAATGTGATGGAATACATCATGGAATACTATGCAAGCATACGAAAGAATGACATCATGTCCTTTGAAGGAACATGAATGCAGCTAGAGGCCATTACGCTTAGGAAAGTAATGTAAAAATAAAAACTTGTTCTCACAAGTGGGAACTAAATAAATGAGAACACATGGACACAAAGAGGAGAACAATAGACACTGTGGCCTACCTAAAGTGAAAGCTGGGAGAAGGGAGAGGATCAAAAATATAAATAACTGTTGGGCACTAAGCTTAGCATCTGGGTGACAAAATACTCTGCACAGGAAACCTCAGTGACACAAGTTTACCTGCACATGCACTCCTAAACCTAAAATTTTAAAATCCTGTACATGTACCTGTGAGTCTAAAATAATAGTTTTAAAACTTCTTTTCCTGCACCCCTATTTTGCAAATACAATGAGTCAAAGACACTGAGTTGTCATATGGGAAAAGGTTAAGTCCAGAGGGGAAGCAGGAATAGTAACAAAAGCCATACCCTCGGTGTCTGAAGAATCAGTAACAGACTCCCAAGCACTCTACATCACATTCAAATATCCCCTGTGAGCACTCTCTCTCATGTATTTAATATATCACTTTCCGCACCCCATTTCTTACATTGTATTAGTGAAGAAAATGTATTTTTGTGCTTGCAAAGTTATATATATGGTATTTTGATATATATTTAGTTGTGTTTTCTCTTTCATACAATTACGTTTTTAAGATTCCCCCCTGTTGTTCATGTCAGTTTCATTGTGCCTGCAGCATAGTATTGCATCATAAGCATACCCCATCTTATAGGAAAGACATTTACCATCTTATTGATGAACACCTAGGTTATTCCTCTTTCCCTTAAAAATAATAAATGCTGGACAACATCCCCATATGTATTTTCCTATGTTATATATGAGAATTTCTCAGGAGTATAAGACTAAGGATGAGACAAGTGAATTATAAAATATATCTACATTCAGTTTCAATAAATAGTGCCAATTTCCCTCTAAAATGGCTGTATCAGTTTATAACCCTACAGGCAACATTGTTTACCTTCATTCCGACAATCCTGAAGAATACCTAGCTTTCACAATTTTAACAAATGGTATCCCTCAGTTGCTTTGATTCCATTTCTCTGGTTACTAGTGAAGTAGGTCCTTCACACACTCCTTAGATGTTCGGCTTTACCTTTCTGCAAATTGTCCATTCCTATCCTCAGTTCATTCTTTCCTATGAGTTACTTACATATATACATACACATCTAATAGATGTTTATCATTTGATAGACACAGACATAAAAAAAAATACCACTCCTGGTCATTTGTCTGCTACCTTTACCTGTGATAGCCCTCATTGAATAAAATCTTTAATTGTGATTTAGTCAAATGCATTAATTTTTCCTTGGTGCTTTATACTCTGAGTCTTGTTTAAAAGATGGGATATTAAATATTTTCCTACATTTCTTTCTATCAATTGTCTAATATTAAATTTCACTTTAAGGCCTTTAATCCACTTAGAGTTCATTGCTATAGATGGTGTAGTTATCTATAATAAGCTGATTTTTCCCAGCAGTATTTACAAAGTGCTCCATTTCTCCATTAATTTTGCTTTTTTTTTTTTAAACTATATACCAAAGTCCCCTGCACATGGGTTTGTTTCTGGGCTCTAAACTGTTCCAGGATTCAGTTCTGAAGGCAGCATTCTTTCTGCACTTTCTTTTGTGAAAGAAAGCCACTTTCATGCCTTTGTACTACACTGTGCTATACAGCACAGCTAATTCTACCTGACCTACTAGCCCTACAGCCTTGTTCTTCTTTTTCAAAAATTTAAAAACATTTTCACAATTTCTATTATTTCATGTAAACCCTAAGCAAATTTTCAAGGTTTTCTAAAAATCCTTTTTCCATCTGTATTGAATTTGCAGATTAAACACCTTTCCAACATTGCCATGTCTTCCTAAGAACGACACATTATAGCTCCATTTATATGGTGTTGTGTCCTCTAAAGCAGTTTTAAATTTCTCTATACAAGTCTTATGCATTACTTGTAAAATAATTAATTCCTAGGTCCCTTGTGACTTTTTTCTATTTTAAATAGCATTTTATTTACTTTTTCTCATTTTTTATTTCTGGGATAATCAATAAACGTTGACTATAGTCTATAGATCTGCAATCAAGCTATCTAGCTAGACTCTCTCTCTTATTAGTTCCAATGTTTATAAATGATTATTTGGAATTTATAGGTAGATGTTACAAAAATAACATGACTTATACAGCTCCTTTTTTATTTCTGTTCTTATTTTTATATCTAGTGCCTCTAATACAAAAATGAAAAACAGCAGACAGTCTTCATCTTGTTTCAGACTTTTAAAAAAATATTTCTGAAGTTTTTCAGATGCAATATTTTCTATAGGTTTGTGTTCAAAAGATCTTATCAGCATATACATTTTTCTGCTTTTTTTAGTTAAAAATGTTTTTTTTCTTGAGGCCATTAATGATGAATTACACTGGAAGATTATCTTATGTTCACATGTCCTATCCTCACGTTTCTAGGATTAATTCCAATTGTTCATGGTAGATTCAAATACTGCTTTATTGGGTCTATAATTTCCTTTTCTTACATTCATCTTATCCAGTTTTAGTTATATAGTCTTCAAAATAATGAGATGGACAGATATTTTGCCTTTTTTAAAATCACATAACAATATGTATAAGATAAGGCTATTTTCCTAGATGTGTAGGCCTTGTTTTAAGCTGTATTTCATTCACCTATTTTTTTTAAGGCAGTATCTTTCTCTGTTGCCTAGGCTGGAGTACAGTGGTACCATCATAGCTCTCACAGCAGCCCTGAACTCCTGGGCTCAAGCAATCCTCCAATCTCAGACTACTGAGCATCTGGCATTACAGGTGCATGCCAACATGCCTAGTTTTTCTCTTTTTGACTAATTTTAATTTAACACCTCCCTGTGACCATGTGTTCTCATTGTTCAACTCCCACTTAGGAGTGAGAACATGTGGTGTTTGGTTTCTGTTCCTGTGTTAGTATGCTAAGGATGATGGCTTCCAGCTTCATCCATGTCCCTGCAAAGGATGTGATCCTCATTTTTTATGGCTGCATAGTATTCCGTGGTGTATACATGACACATTTTTTTTTCATCCAGCCTATCATTTCTGGGCATTGGGATTGGTTCCATGTCTTTGCTATTGTAAACAGTGTTGCAATAAACCTACATGTGCATGTGTCTTTATAGTAGAATGATTTCCTTTTCTTTGGGTATATATCCAGTAATGGGATCGATGAGTCAAATGGTATTTCTGGTTCTAGATCCTTCAGGAATTGCCACTCTGTCTTCCACAATGAATGAACTAATTTACATTCCCACCAACAGTGTAAAAGCTATTTCTTCACAGCCTTGCCAACTGTGTTTCTGGACTTTTTAATAATCATGATTCTGACTGGCGTGAGATGGTATCTCGTTGTGGTTTTAATTTGCATTTCTCTAATGATCAGTGATGAGCTTTTTTTTTCATGTTTGTTGGCTACATAAATGTCTTCTTTTGAGAAGTGTCTGTCCATATCCTTTGCCCATTTTTTGATGGGGTTGATTGTTTCTTTTCTTGTAAATTTGTTTAAGTTCTTTGTAGATTCTGGATATTAGATCTTTGTCAGATGGGTAGATTGCAAAAATTTTCTCCCATTCTGGAGGTTGCCTGTTCACTCTGAAGCTAGTTTCCTTTGCTGAGCAGGAGCTCTTTAGTTTAATTAGATGTTGTTTGTCAATTATGGCTTTTGTTGCATTTACTTTTGGTGTTTTAGTCAAGTCTTTGTCTATGCCTATGTCCTGAATGGTATTGCCTAGGGTTTTATTTTTATGTTTTATAATTGATGCAGAGAATTTTTAACTTGGTAGTTTTTTAATTATATGAGTAATATGTTTCTGTTTAATAAACATAACATCTAATTCAAAAGATACTATCATGTCTATATTCTCGTATATTCTGAAAAACCAATTTATACTGTTATACATAGCATAGGAATATTAAAAGAAATAACAGTGGGAAAAGGAATTGCATGTTGTGAAATGATTCCCACAATCAAGCTAATTAACATATCAGCTTGTACAGCAATGTATAGTCTAATATAGACTAAAAACAAAACCATATGTATATATATATATTTGTGTGTTGGGGTGAGGGGATGCATGTATTTGTTGACACACTACAACATTCATAAGCTTAACCTCTGATCTCACGCATGCAAATAGGCTGCTTAGACCCATGCCCATTCCTTCACTAATTCATTTACCAGAGCATTTCATATCTATTCTTTTACTTAATAAATATTGCCTGAAGTGGCTCATTTGTTCTATAACCAGAGAATATAGCAATGAACCCAATAAAAACTTTGTACCAATAAACACTGACTTTGCTCTTGTGTAGTTATGTTGAGAAAGACTCCATTCTACTCTTTTGTTCTGTGGTATATAAATGGCAGACATACAAAATGCTGGCACCACTTGCAATTTCTACTAGGCTGTCATTTAAATTATTAAGAACAAGCCTCACTAGAAGTGGGGTAGTATTATAAGAACATCCAATTCTTTTCTCTCCCTAGTTTCTCAGATGGACTAGGGATATTAGACCTGCACAGGCTAAGGAATGTCTAAATTGGATATTGAAGAGTAATTGGGATTGTAGTAGATGGACATTGAAGTTAAAGGTTTCCCGGACACAAGCAACATTAAAGGCATAAGATTTGAACTTTGGTGGTGCTTCCACACAAGACAGGATTGTGCAGTGAGAGCCTGTGGCCAACAGGAGGTGGGGCAGAGAAGATGGAGACTTCTGTCAGCACTGAAGAGCCAAAATGCAAAGTCAGAGTATGCAGTGTGGACTTGGCAAGGATTGTGAACAACTTTCTGAAGCAACAATAACAAGCCCTCCTGCAAATGATCCTTTTTGTACTTTTCTAGACCTATATAAGAAAGCAATATATTTTTTTGAATCTAGAATAGCCTTGATTTAAATAATGGAAAAAATGGCACAGAAAAGTAAACTAAGGACCATTCTCACAAACAATGATTAAAAACAATACAGGCTAAAAATGTGATAAAATTCAGGAAAATTTAAAAAGGAATAACCCTGAGCAATCAAGTCTACAGCACAGACCTGAGGAGTACATTAAGAGATCAAAGGATAAAAACTATATGAAGAACTAAATAAATGTAAAAAGAAACAATTTAAAGCTGAGATTTCTTTCTGATTTAAAACAAAGGAATAAAACTTGATAGAAAAGGAAAAAGCAGATATTCCACAGCAATATTATGTGTGTGTGTGTGTGTGTGTGTGTGTGTTTGTGTAAATGTATGTATTTAATAATATGTACCAGCCAAAGTCAAGGCTGAAGGTTCATGTCGCCAGCAGGAAACAGACTAAAGGCTTATAGAATAATTATGAAAATTTATTTTAGATTGTTTATTTTGTAATTAAAGACTATTGAAGTCACATTTTAAGTATGACTTTACAGTGTAGGGGCAGTAATTTCCAGATCTCTCTGCAGCCAGATCACACTTGTGGCCCTGACACTGCATACTTGCATTACCATGCAGGGTCTTGCACCTGAGGTCATTAGAGATATTAGGGGCAGTATCTTGATTTCTCTTAATTTTTTTCCATCCTTTATGTTCTTACATCTGGAATTTACATGATTCATTATGGATGCTATTGTACATAATTTTGACATTGATTTTAATTTTTGTTTCCTGTAAAATTTTGAATGGGTAAAGTTGACATTCTGCTCTTGATTTATCCTAATAAGAAGTGACAAATTCTCTATACTTTTATCTGGAGGATGCCTGTTCTAAATGGATTTAAATAGCTAAAGATAAATACAGTTCCTAAAGGTAACTTTCATTAATATAAATGTTAGCACAAAATAATTTTATGAAGTTTGGAATTATGATATCTTTTCATTGTTTCTGTTGCATTTGAAAATAATTTACAGTTGTTGGCCTAAAAATGGTCTAATTAAATAATCCACTCTCTTCATATTTATAACTATTAATCTGTTTTATGAATCATAGGCAAGCTTTTAATAATTACTTTTGCTCATAAAGATCACAACTCATAATCATTAATTATTGCATCATTTAAAAACTATTAATAACTGTATTATATACTTGAAATATGCTGAGATAGTTGATCTCAAGTGTTTCATGTTTCATCACACACAAAAAAAATTGTGACTATGTGAGGTGATATGTTAATTAGCTTGATTGTGGTAATCATTTCACAATGTATATGTATATCAAAATGTCAGGTTGTATACCTTAAATGTATACAATTTTAACTTTTTAATTATACCTCAGTAAAGCTGGAAAAATACCTTGCTATTTTATATGTGACCAGTGGCATATCAACATAAAAAATAATGCATTTGTTCAAAATAATGCAGAATGCTTCTCCTTACAAAAAGTGAACACTAAAAGATATTGTAGTATGTTCCAAAGATATATCCTGTTTATATCATTAACACTGTCGCGGTTGTTAGATATCATAGAAGTCTACATGATCATTTGACCACTTATTATGCACTAAATCCAGAAAGCAGCCCCTCATATTCATTCAGCTTTCCAAAGGCCCCAGGTCAAGGCAAAATCAAATTGTTGCTCTGGGCAGAATATCAGAACCATGGCTGAACATGTGAGCAGCCCTAATGTAAATGCACGTGTGTTTCTATGTATGTGTATATGTGGCCACAGATAGATGATAGGTGGGTTAAAAGACAAATTGCATCATCTATGAAAGCTAGTAATGATTCAGTGTTGTCGTTTTCTTCTTTGAACATCTTGCTTAAATGTTTAATTAGAGTTATTATGTCTAAACAAAAGCCAAAGTCATGTTCAGTAATAAAATGCTAGGATCTCAAACTCAGGACCCATTTAAAGATGTCCACTCACCATTGTTGTTTAATCAGTCACATTATTTCACCAGACAGAAAAGTAATATCTGGTCAGGGCCAAGGTAGTCAAAGGTCTGCTTGGGTAGGTCTATGTTGTGTGGTCTCTGTTTGGAAGCTGAGAGTGTTTGGTCCATTATGGCTATCAGGACAGCCTATGCTCACTAAGCTAATGAAACCAAGTCTCATAAAATAAAATGTAATTCTTCAACATTTTCTTCTATATTTTTGCTTATTGTTTTACAATTTTTGTCTTTCTGTTACATAAGATATGGAGTTTTAGATTCACATTAAGTATGAAATATATAGAGCAAAATTCTTGCTACACCCATTTTATAAAATAAGGATCAATATTTGTAGCAAATGCCTCTCTCATTTATTCCTCACACGCAAAAAATTAGATGCAACATGAATTGGCAAATTACATTTCTCAGATAAGGAAATCACAGTTTGCCCAACATCTCGCAATAGTTAGGCACAGGCCATCATACTTCAAATCTGGGATCTTCCCTGCTCTTCCCTGATACCCGCTGGTCATGTTAGCATCTGTTTTCCTTGGCAAGAGGTCTGCATAGTTTAATAGAGCAGTGAGGTCCCTGAAAGTCAGAGGATTTGCTGGAGTTTATGCCAGAGCAAAGTTCCATGCGTTTCTCAAGACAGTTGCTCAGTGCAGCACCTGACTTTCTCCCAGAGCAGGGGCTATTGCTCCTGGCAGTGCAGAAAGCATGCTCAGCTCAGCCTCTGCACAGCCCTGGATTTCTTCCACCCTCTATCCATTTCTGTAATTACCTCTAAATTTAACACACGGTCATTAATGATGGTGCCTCTGAGAATGTGATAATATTTTCCTTCCTTTATTGGATAAGTCCATCTGCCTGTCTTTCCCTACATTTTTTAACAAGTGCAGCCTTAGATTAGCAAACCACGGGGTTTTTTTCTGACCCCGGCTTCCATGCAAAGCTTCTGGTTTTCTCTATTCTAAACTTCACTGAAGTATTTTTCTGCTTTCCTGCAGTTTTTAAGTAGATAATAAGTTCCAAAATTCACCAGCCTTTCGCTGAAAGAAGCTTGTCACGGTGGTTGGTAGCTAATGAAGGCCCCTTTAGTTTATCTTCATCAATTGTCAAATATTTGAGTCCGTGAAGTGGTGTGATGAGGTACAAAGACAGATATTTGAAGGGATTTTAACTCATTTGAGCAATTACATGCTTAACTGCCCTGCGATAATCTGTCAGTCTGAGTCTTTTCTACACAGCACAAGTGGGGAGCGTTAGAATAGCTGGATTTAGAACATAAAGGCTTAGTCTGAATGGAAGAAAGGCACCAGAGAGATTAATTGCCAGTAACAAACAGCAGGGCTGCTTGCAAGTTATATATCACATAGTTACCTACCAGCAGTGATGGGGGCCATGTCACAGAGAGCAGCCTGGGTTGGGACAAAACAACCTCTGCACAGAATCCTGAGCACTGCCACCAATTTACAGGGAGGGAGAGAATTCCATTTCTTCAAAGTATATACTTGCATGTAACGTACACATACATTAATACATGCAATGAAAGCATATTTTTGAAAAGTAGCAGCTTTTGTGGACAAACTCATCAATTTAGAGGCTCCTTCTGGGGCGGTTCATCTAATAATCAACTGAGATTACTAACCCATCATTCCCACATGATAACAGTGTGATTTATGAAGTACTACAAATTGAAATAAATTGTAATGACCAGAGAGCCAAAACAGTCTTGAAAAAGAACAAATCACTAGCTGATTTCGTATCTTACCATAAGCCACAGTTATCAAGACAGTGTAGTGTTGGTATAAGTTGTAGACACACAGAGCAATGGAACAGAATAAAATCTCTATGTAAAGTAAGTAAAATAATTTCATGAACGAATTTCCAGTCTAAAAGAACAAATATCAAGGAAATGGGTTTTTGTTATTGTTGTTGCGGTTGTTACTGAATGTTGATTTTTTTTTACTACCCTTCCTTGACTCCTGTTTGATGTGTTGTTTCTCCAGCAGGAGACATCTAAAATGACACCATGTTCATTTTATTTATAGACTGCGATGTAGCATGAGATATTCTTCCACTTACTCAGGTGTCCATGCACTAATTCACTTGTTTATTCATTGATCTAATATTTCTTAAGTCTCCTTTGAAGTTCATTTAGAGGAGATGAAGAGTGTGCCTAGGCATGGGGTTCTGGGGACCATGTGTAAAGAAGGTGACATCTCAGGGGTCTTTGAAGACTGGAAGAATCCTTAGAGAAGTGGGAAGGGACAGGCATTTCATGTGGAGCAAAAAGCATGAGCAAAATATGGTGAAAAGAACACTATGTATGGCTTAGATATAAGGAGTATCTACCTTGGAAGGCCAAGCTGTGGAAATGTGATTAAAAAGGCAGGTTAGAGGCAGATCATGGAGGACTTTTACTGCCATACCAAAGACACTGTACTTAACCTGTGGCTGAGGATCCAGCATAGGAAGGTTTGCGGGTAACAAGTATGCCTTAAGAAGGTTTGCCTGAGAGAAATTATGTGAGGAGAAAAAAACTAAACCAGTAAAATAGCTTTATTGGTATCCCAAGCAAACACATAGTGATAGAGTTGTACAACGTTAGGAAAGGAGGAATGGAGAGAAGGAAGGATAGTTGGAATTCACAGGACTTGTTCTCTGGATGTGGCAAATTATAAAGAAGAAGGCATAGAAGATGACTCCAGGTTTTAAGCCTGGGTGTTAGAGAGGGGAGTTGGTGCCATTAAAAATGAGGACTCAGCCCTGCACAGTGGCTCACACCTGTAATCCCAGCACTTTGGGAGGCTGAGGTGGGCAGATCACCTGGGGTCAGGAGTTTGAGACCAGCCTGACCAACATGGTGAACCCCATCTCTACTGAAAAAATACAAAAATTAGCCAGGTGTGGTGGTGTGAGGCTATAATCCCAGCTGCTCGGGAGACTGAGGCAGAAGAATTGCTTGAACCCAGGAGGCAGAGGTTGCCGTGAGCCAAGATTGAACCATTGTACTCCAGCTTGGGAAACAGAGCAAGGAGGACTCAGGGTAAAGGGATGAAGGGCAGATATGAACAAGAAGATGACTGGGTTCCTTCAGACAAGTAGTGTCCATGGTAGCTGTTCTGGTCCACAGTAGATGAAATGGGAGAGTTAGGGCTTTAAAGAGTGCTCATGGCCCAGGGCACAGGTCTCACATTGTCTGCACCAACGTTGTGGTTGAAATATGGAACTTGGGTGGGATGGTCACAGGCAAGCACAGAACAAGTTCCATGGGGACCCCCTGCCTGAGGGAAGAGAAGTGCACACTGATCCTCAGCAACTTTCTTCTGAGCAAACCTTGAACTGAAGGCTTGCAGATGCATTCCATTAACTCATGGAATATCCACTGCCACCCTGCAAGACTTACCTTCATTTCTACATGGTCACAATGTGTCATAACCAGGTCTGGCCTGACTTTGAGGGATGAACAGGCAGGTAAGAAGGAAAAAGTGAGAGAGAAAATAAGAGGAAAGCTCATCTGTGGAATAACTGGTAGCATTTCATAGATGAAGCTATTTTCCTTCTGTGTGCTTTAGTTCCCTCATCTCAAAGCCGGTGAAAACCTCACAGATGAGAATGGGTGAATGAAAGGATCATGTTCACCAGTAAGGAGCTAGTCAGTCCTTCTCTAGACAGTAATGCAGAATAGACTTATAAAATGAGAAGATTGTCCTTCTGAGTTATGCACTTTTTACTGCCACTCGTGAGTCATCTAAATTTTCAAGATTCTATTTTTGTAACTATTGGTTAGCATATAGTAGTTGCTCAGTACCTCTTTATGAAATGTATGAGTTGATACACAAAAGGCTCCACAACCATATCTATGTGCCTTTGGGCTTAAAGTTTGGATTTAGACTGGGAAGAAATTAAGATCAGTAATAAAATTGTGCCATAGACAGTTTCTTGGCAGTCTCCATAGAAGGTGGCAGGATGAGTGGAAAGTGGATGGCCAGGGATTTGCTGTTTCTAAGGAAGAAGTGAAAGGTCTATATTAGAAGGGAAAGATCCTAGAGAGGAATTTAATCATGTGAGAAGGTAGAAAAGCCTCATTTTTTTCAGCCAGGAAGTGTATATAATGAATCAAACCATTCCCAAGATATTCATTAAACGGTATTTGATCCGTTATTTGAGAGACAATGGGACTTCCAGTAGCATGCTTCTGGATTTGCTTACCCATTGGAGATATATATATATATATCCAAAGCATATATATATATTGCTTTTCCGCCCATGATTTGCACTCAGCCCCACTTGGGGGCAATGTGTTTGGAGTCAGCTTGCCAGCATTAAGAAGGAATTTCTAACACTGGAACACACTGGACAACTGGCCCATCTAGGCATTGCCTTGATGACAGGTTTTTCCTGCCATGTGTTCCATGTAACATGTAGTGAGATTTCACAAAAAGCACCTCGTGTGATCATTCTCTTCTCTCCTTCCTCCATCCCTCCCACAAGCAAGTACTAAGCAACCAATTCCTGCTCCTAGAGCTAGGGAAGAACTCCCAACATCAGATGGCATGAAGGGGGACCTCCCTTTCCCCAGCTAGGTTTAAGGATTTTTAGTCCAAAGCAGCCCAATCCAAGCTAAATTTTTTCAGAAGTGCCCACTTCACTCTAGCATGCCATTAAATATCACATGATGCTCTTTAATATATTCATCCATTTTAATAGAAAAATGCTTGGTTTCCAAAATAGTTGCATAAAATGGTGCTCTCATTTTCCTATACAACTTGGCAGCACACATTCCTAGACTTGCTGCACCCCAATTGGAGAAGCACGTTCTTGGGAAAGAGATGGAAAGTAAGATGACCACCCTCAAACCCCGCAGTCTAGTAGGGATAGTGAATGAGGAAGCAACAGTACAGCATGATGAGAGTTATGAAAGCAGCACACACAGGGTCTTTGGGATGGTGACAAGTGCTGCTCTCTTCCCATATAGTTGTTGTCACATAATCAGGATAAATGGCCTAACTGAGCACCTCCCAGAGAAGTTGAAACTGACAAGCTAAGGAAGGCCTTTGATCTATGATGAATACATACCACATCATTTCAGAAAGTTGTACATATGACGCTTAGTTCTAAACATCACAGTGCTGCTCAGGGCCATTTCCAGGTGCAGTTTGCCATCTGCCTCCAGCCAAAGTGTGATTGCCCACACGCCCAGAATGGCACAGAGTCGGACAATATGTGCAGTTCATTCATTTTGCATCACCCAGGCAAGTCTGTCGCCGCAGCACAACTAACCAGCAGCTTGGCTGTCCCTCTCCACATGGAAATGGCTATTCCACCACTTCCAACTCATCCCAGCCACGGGATGGCCCCACCAACCAGCTGCCACGTCTCAGGATCCCTGTGCTTCTAGACAGTGCTCGCCTGTCCTGCTGCCATCACTGCTGATATGATCTTTCGTTTGAAACCGACAGCTCAAACTGAATTTCAAAGTGCTCTAGTAACAGCAACGATATTCCCAGGCAGTCTTTGGAGCCCAGCTGACTCTGTTGGCAGCAGTACACGAACTCCACATAATCTGTTTATTCCTATTGTCCAAGTGGCAGCACACGGTGATGGCAGAGAGCGCACCTATGTACCAATGTGACTTGCCGTCATTGGCAGTCATATGATACACTCTGATAGCTGCATATGGGTGCATCATGGCACACCGAATGCCACAGCAGTCACAAAACCACACGTGCCCCTGCTATATGTAACCAAACCCTCCTAAGTCCCAAGACACACACTGTGCTGATGCCTGACTTCTAACCCAGAGACAAGATTTCCTTCATGTTGTTAGCACAGCTTGCCTTTTGAGGACCCTACATGTCAACAGTTGTGAAAAGGCTCCTCTCTAAAGGCAAACTGACAGATTACTTCCCTGCTTGATGTCTTCAAGGCCCCCTTGTTTCGTACATGTGAAAGACTAAACTCCATAATATGACCTGATGCATGAGTCATGTCCCTGCCCTCCCTCTATAGGGAGCTACTTATCAATCCCCAAACAGGTTGTCCCCTTGTATCCCACTATACTCCTGCTCACAATGTTTCTTCTCCCTGGAATGCCATTCCTTCTCCTTCTACACAGGAAACTTCTGTTTGGCCCTCCAGGCCGAGCTGGGATGCTGCCTTGCCTTTCAGCCAGTGAATCACCTCTCCTTTGCTCCCCGGAGCATGCATGCATGCATGCTTCTTCTGTAGCACAGCGTTGGCTACTCCATCCTGATTTATCTGTATATGTGACTCTCAAGCTGGTCTGATTCTCCTGAGAAAAGGGTCACATCTTTGTAACCTTTGCCCTGGTCCTTGGAATATGTGAAAGGTAGTAGATATTCTAACCCCCTTTTGTGAACTTTGGATTTATTTAGATCTATGAGATGAGAGAGCTAAGACGTCCTTAGAAAGGAAGAGCTAAGAGAGAGACAGAGCTAAGACTTCCTTCAGAATCAAAGTCAAAACAAACTAAAGTACATCCAGGGGCCAAGCGAGTAGCAGAAATGAAATGAATAATGTGCACCCAGTGGAGACTTTGATAAGCTGAAGCATTCATGACCAGTTCCCAGGGAAGAGGCGGCACTCAGCTCCAGCCAGTCACGGCCAGGCAGGGCTGTGGGGTCAGTATCTCCAGGTCGTTTTATTCCCATCTACACCCACCGTCACTCCACTGAGAGACTCCAGAAATCCATATTTTTGTTTCATTTTTTTCTGACTTTTAAGTGAGAGAAATAATCTTAAAACTTCTAAGATAATGTTTGCAAGAAGCACAACAAATCTGTGAGTCAGATATAACCAAGAAATTGCCAGATTCAAAACCTGACTTTACCTAACCTCTTCTCGTCATATTCCAGGAAAGTCTAAGTCTTCCTCACCCCCAACCAGATACCTCTAAAAGTGCAGAGGAGAGTGTAGCTGATTAATTATGAGTGTTAATAGCCTGATGTTTTTAAACCATCGGTGTTGAGAGGAAGTTATGTCATCAAGAGGGTAGTTTAATATACTAGTATAAATATTACCTTTACCTAATGCACCCTCAAATTGCCACTTCCAAATACTGAAACATAAATGTGCTTGGAATTTATAATGCTGAATACAGTGGAGCAAGGTCAAGTCATAAGTCTAACATTTCATATGTCTGACTTTCATATCTGACATCCCCATTCCCCTGGGGCACAACTTTTTAATTATTATTTGTAGATCATCTTTTTCTTAACCACCTGAGAAGTGCAATTATCACCCTGAAATGTAGTGTTGAGATCTCTTTTTTTTCTGAAATGGAAATCGTATATCGAATTAGAGACTTAGGCATACAATTTATTGCTATAGATTCCCTGACATCCAGTCAGAAATATGTGTGTCCACAATGTGAAAACTAGTTCATAATTACAGTGAAACTTGGGTCATTTTTAAAAGGACACAAAACAGACACAATCTCTATTGCTTTTCCATAAGATTATTATTTTCCTCCCATCACTGTAGTTATTCATATCATGGATGCCAATTTTTGCCCCTTTGCTATCTTGATCCTGATCATGAAGTACAGGAATAAGGAGTTTTTTTAATGAAATTCAATGAATGCACATTTGTTCTCCATTCCACATTTGCTGACTGAATTCTCTCCAGCATACTGGCACACTACCAAAACAGGCAGCCATGGCATGAATGAAATTCCAGCTAACATCTGAAGGGAGCAGGGCTCCCAATGGGTTTTAAATTCAAGAGCTCAGAACGACCAATTGAGACACTTAAGATCCATCCTCTTTTCCGTAAGACAAAAGCAGATGTTCAAGTGAGTAGTATGTGTCTGCAGTTACAACACTGGAAGTTTAAAGGGATAATGTCAGGGAAGGGAATGGAGTAGAACAGTGTGGAAAGAGGAGTAGCAGCCCTGGCCAGAACTCTGATGGCCAAAACCTGGCCGAAGGACACGACTCTCTATGAAGCTTTGCAATCTCTTAGTTCCAGCTAACTAGTCAGTGAAGTGTAGGCAAATTTATGCCATTTACAACAAATTTGTTTCTTGAGTAATTGACTTGAATCAAGTAATTAAGTTGCCCTAGATATGATTCCTACTAGACATTGCTCTTGGAATAATAGAATTAAAATTACTAAGGTGCCCAGTTACAAACTTAGCATCATCTGTTTTCATTTGTGGGTTGAGATAGACCTTGCAGTTCCGCCAGTGATCCCAGCCACCTAGCTAGTGCCTGAACCCCCTTTGTGACAGATCAAAAAAGAGTCATCCATTTTGCAGTTCTGTACCTCCTATAATAGGGAACTTAAAAATATTTTTTCCAATACTGAATCTATCCCTTTTAAGTTTACATCCACTAGTCTAAATCTAAATCTTGAGGACACCCAAAACAAAATTAATTTGTCTGTATGACATCTCTGTAGTCTTTCTTCAAACAGAAACAGGCAGCAATTAGGACCTTCAGTGCCTTTTCTGTTCCTGGTTAAATACGCATTATTTTCACTTCCTCTACATGTAATGTGGCTTCTTGACCTTTACTTGACAGACTAACTCCCCCTGGAAAGTAGGTCATAATCTCAAAGCTAGTAATAACTAGCTGTGAGCCTTGTGCAAGCCACTGCTTACTCAGTAAATTGGGGAGTTATCTTAGACTGGAGGCTTTTCTGACTTCACTTCTACTCTTTAAAAATACTTTGTGTCTTGCACCCTCCCAAGACTAAACCAGGAAAAAGTTGAAACCCTGAATGTACCAATAACAAGGGCTGAAGTTGAGGCAGCAATTAATAGCCTACCAACTAAAAAAAGTCCAGGACCAGACAGGTTTACAGCTGAATTCTACCAGATGTACAAAGAGGAGCTGGTACCACTCCTTCTGAAACTATTCCAAACAATACAAAAAGAGGGAATCCTTCCCGAATCATTTTATGAGACCAACATCCTCCTGATATCAAAACCTGGCAGAGACTCAACAAAAAAAGAAAACTTCAGGCCAATATCCATGATGAACATAGATGCAAAAATCTTCAATAAAACACTGGCAAATCGATTGCAACAGTACATCAAAAAGTTTATCCATCACAAACAAGTAGGCTTCATCCCAGGGATGCAAGGGTGGTTCAACATACACAAGTCTATCAAGGTAATCCATCACATAAATAGAACCAAAGGCGAAAACCACATGATTATCTCAATAGATGCAGAGAAGGCCTTCGACAAAATTCAACAGCCCTTTATGCTAAAAACACTCAATAAACTAGGTATCGATGGAACGTATCTCAAAATAATAAAAGCTATTTATGACAAACCCACAGCCAATATCATACTGAATGGGCAAAAAGTGCAAGCATTCCCATTGAAATTTGGCACTAGGTAAGGATGCCCTCTCTCATCCCTCGTATTCAATATAGTATTGGAAGTTCTAATCAGAACAATAAGGCAAGAAAAAGAAATAAAGCATATTCAATTAGGAAAGGAGAAAGTCAAATTGCCTCTATTTGCAGATGGCATGATTGTATATTTAGAAGACCCCATCGTCTCAGCTCAAAATCTCCTTAAACAGATAAACAACTTCAGCAAATCTCAGGATACAAAATCAATGTGCAGAAATCACAAGCATTCCTATAGATCAGTAACAGACTAACAGAGAGCCAAATCAAGAGTGAACTCCCATTCACAATTGCTACAAAGAGAATAAAATACCTAGGAATGCAATTAACAAAGGATGTAAAGGATCTCTTCAAGGAGAACTGCAAACCACTGCTCAAGGAAATGAAAGAGGACACAAACAGATGGAAAAACATTCCATGCTCATGGTTAGGAAGAATCAATATCGTGAAAATGGCCATACTGCCCAAAGTAATTTATAGATTCAATGCTATCCCTATCAAGCTACCAATGACCTTCTTCATAGATCTGGACAAAACCACCTTAAACTTCATAAGAAACCAGAAGAGAGCCTGCATAGCCAAGACAATCCTAAGCAAAAAGAACAAAGCGGGAGGTATCACTGTGCCTGGCTTCAAACTATACTACAAGGCTACAGTAATCAACACAGCATGGTACTGGTACCAAAACAGAGATACAGACCAATGGAACAGAACAGAGGCCTTGCAGGCAATGCCACACACCTATAACCATCTGATCTTTGACAAACATGACAAAGCAAGCAATAGGGAAATGATTCTCTATTTAATAAATGGTGTTGGGCGAACTGGCTAGCAGTGTGCAGAAAGCAGAAAGTGGACCCCTTCCTGACACCTTACACTAAAATTAATTCCAGATGGTTTAAAGATTTAAACATAAGACCTAACACCATAAAAACCCTAGAAGAAAACCTAGGCAAAATCATCCAGGACATAGGCATAGGCAAGAACTTCATGACTAAAACACCAAAGCATTGGCAACAAAAGCCAAAAAGTCAAAGAGATCTGGACCTAGTTAAACTCCAGAGCTTCTGTACAGCAAAAGAAACAATCATTAGAGTGAATCAGCAACCAACAGAATGGGAAAAAGTTTTTGCAATCTACCCTTCTGACAAAAGGCTAATAATATACAGAATCTACAAAGAACTAAAACAGATTTACAAGAAAAAAATAAACAACAAACCCATTAAAAAGTGGGCAAAGGATATGAACAGACACTTTTCAAAAGAGGACACATATAAGGCCAACAAACATATGAAAAAATGCTCATCATCATTGGTCATTAGAGAAATGCAAATCAAACCCACATTGAGATACCATCTCATGCCAGTTAAAATGGTGATCATCAAAAAATCTGGAGACAGCAGATGCTGGAAAGGATGTGGAGAAATAGGAACACTTTTACACTATTGGTGGGAGTGTAAATTAGTTCAACCATTGTGGAAGACAGTATGGCAATTCCTCAAGGATCTAGAAAGAGAAATTCCATTTGACCTACCAATTCCATTACTGGATATATACCCAAAGGATTATAAATCTTTCTATTATAAAGACACATGCACGCATATGTTCATTGCAGCACTGTTTACAATAGCAAAGACCTGGAATCAACTCAAATGCCCATCAATGATAGACTGGACAAGGAAAATGTGGCACATATACGCCATGGAATACTATGCAGCCATAAAAAACTATGAGTTCGTATTCTTTGCAGGGACATGGATGAATCTGGAAACCATCATTCTCAGCAAACTGACACAAGAACAGAAAATTAAACACCCAATGTTCTCACTCATAGGCGAGTGTTGAGCAATAAGAACACATGGACACAGGGAGGGGAGCATCACACACTGGGGTCTGCTGCAGGGGGAGTAGGGGAGGGACAGTTGGGGGTGGGGAGTTTGGGGAGGAATAACATGGGGAGAAATGCCAGATACAGGTGACGGGGGAATGGAGGCAGCAAACCACCTTGCCATGTAAGTACCTATGCAACAATCCTGCATGATATGCACATGTACCCCAGAACCTAAAGTACAATCAAAATAAAAATAAAAAAGATAATTTGTGTTTATAGCTTTCCTTTTTTTGCTGCTGAGCCAAATGAGTTATACAAATCAAAATATTCAACAGAGTTTTGTTTATTCATTCACTTACACCTATTTATTTAACATTTACTCTGCATGGGCTGTTGAAATAAACTAAAATGAAAACCAGGCAAGAAGAATCCCTGCAAAGACAAAGCCAGTTAGGCTTCCTAAGTGACATTAACTTTGTTTGATTTGCAAATACAAGCAAACTTAATTTGGACTATTTCTTATTAATGCCTATGTTAAAGAAAGATGGAACTTAAGACTGATCAATCAGAAGCTACCAACTAACTTCAAGTTTTATAAGTAGAGAGTTTTCAGGAGGACAGACAAAACAAGGCAGTGGTGTGACTATAACCAATCAAATATTTCTTTGCTTCATTTCCATGTTCACCACATAAAAGCCTTTTTTTTTTCTTTTTTTGCATTGCCTTGGTACAGAATTTGAACCACTTCTGATTTGTAGCTGCGCAGTTCATAAATCTCTGTTTGCTCAAACAAGCTCTAAAATTTAACCAGGACTCAGTTTACCTTTTAACACGGTAATCTGTGTTTGATTGGCACTGGGATTCCCTGCCCTTACGGAACTGTCATTTCTAGTTAGGTCATCAACCCAGACAAATTCCCTGGCAGTGTGGCCTCCCTGTCCTGGGAGTAAAGACTGGAGAGAGAAGCTGCTCCTTCGGAAAAGCTGTTACCCACTCTTGGCCTAGTTTTTCCATGAGGGTATTGCTATTGTAGTGGGGGGCCCTCAACCTGTGAACATGGAAGAAATTGGAGGTTACTCTGTCAATTCCCCACACACGTGAAACATTTTAACGAATCCCTTTCCACTATCTCTCCTTCACCACTGGTACCACTGTCAAGATCTACCTCTGCTCCTCAACTGTCAGTTTTCCTGGCATGTGACTCTCCCAACTGCATGCATCCCTTCATCAGCGGTATGAATATGTTTTATGGAGAGTCATCCTTGCCACAGACATTCCCAGAAGCCAAGATGAACCGTCCTTTGGAATTACCCCAAAAGATGGAGCATGTTTCTCCAAATCAGTTAAGGACCTTGTGTTGGTTTCCTCATGGTTCATGTTACACTTCATATGTGTAAGGGGTTTAGGATGTCTCTTACTTCTTCCCTTTACATATTCTGAACAAAGGGGAATGCAAAGTGAGGTAAGTTTCACTTCATGAATACAGATAGGTCACCTATCCCTCTTCAAATGAAGGGCTTCTCATTGGAGAATGGCACTGAGGTCCTGGATGCTTCAGCAGGATTTCTTGTCCCTAAGGAAAACGTGAATCTGACCCTAGACTAGCCTTCTACGGATCCTCCTCAGGCCAAAGAGGGAAGAATGGAACACTTGTACAAGGTGCTTAGCTGCCTTACTACCACGCAGACAGAAAGTAGACGATCTACTGTCACCCTTTTCTAGAGTCAGTGAGTGAGGCAAGAAGGGGGAAACTGATAAAAGAGTATACTGCTCACAGGTAGAGATTTTCATCAAGAAAGTGAGACCACCTGGGGAATGAAACTCCTTCCTCTGCACTTCACTGCATCTTGCATGTATTTCTACATGGTGCTCCTCATTTTGGAATTGTTCATTTTCTTATTATTCCGCTGTTACACACTAAGGCTCGAGGGAAGTGCTGTGCTGCTTTCACCCGTGTCTCACCTAGAGCATGGCCCCCAGGAGACATTCATGGAATTTTTGCTGAACATGTGCCTTGGCTCTCATTTCTCTCTAAATAGCCAAGGTCCTTCATTTCTGCATGCTGTCACTTCCTGTGGCCATTGTAGTAATTCAGGATAAATAATTTGCTTGTGGAAAAAGAAGTTCCAGAAACAAAAGTTTGCTCTATTTCCTCTTCATGATACCATTTTGATAGCTATAATTGCATTGTGGATTCTCGAAAATCATATTGGATTAACAAATAGAATAGCTCATAATATGTGATAAGTTTCAAGTCACCGTTGACATAGCCATTTTTATTTTTTACTTATTTACAAAACAAGAAAATGCAAAGATGGAAGTAATATATTGAAAGATGTTATATAGTTTTTAAGTACTTGATGAAGTCAGTTAATGGGTGATATTCTTATTTACATTTTAAATGAACCTTAAAAAATCAATCATGCAAGGTGGTCTTCTAAAGCTGCACTTATGAATATACAATGTATTTAATATGGCACATTAAATAAGAAAGGATAAAGATGCTTGCTGCATCTACTGACAAAATCCTATTGATACAATTGGTTCAATGAAGTTGTCAGAATTCACCAAATGACCTCTACATTTATCACTGCTAAAGGTTCTTGCTAATTAGCATCTAGAGATATCATGTTATAGATGCTTCTTTAAAAGCTATCAGCTCTCCAACTCTGCACAGTGACATGGTATCTATCAAAGTCTCATGGTGCCTTCAATTCTGACAAAAGGCACTCCAAAGAACTGGCACGTAGCACCATATTTGCATTTTTGCATCTCATTATGAACATAATTGCATACCAACACAGCAATTCTTCTTGACTTTCTCAAAAAACATTATCAGCAATGTCTGAAATAAATGTTTAAATGTCAACTATCGACAAGCAAGAAAAGCTGACCTTTGAAGGTCCTCATTCTTCTGAGATGCGCCCTGCTATGACTCACTTTTTAACTTTCTGTGTGTGTTTGATAACAGAAAAGGAACACAGTGGCTCTGAGAATTGTGATTTTGTATGGCAAATCAGAAGGGAATCAAGAAATTGCAAAACTGCAATCCATTTATCTACTCCTAGGAGTCATTTGAGATTGGCTGAATATTTGCCATGACAATTCTTAAAGCCTCTGAAACTTTAGAGAGGGTGGACATCAACATGTTTACAGTGGAATTTCTGCAAAATTATATAGTGATTCTGCATTAACAACTGAAATGAGTTTAGCCGTGATTAACGTTATGACAAAGAACCAAACAACCTTTCTACTACAAATATGCAACCCATTTTACACATTGTCACAAGTAGAGTCTGAGTGTTGGACAAGTACCAGCAGCTAATCTGAAACTGCACAGAACCATTTACACCCTCTCTCCAAGAGCTCATCTCACTAGAGTGGCCTTCAGCACATAGATCTCATATTCTATCGTATGCCGTTGGCCTGTCATCATCCTATGCTTGGAGCTACCTCAATTAGCACAGCAACTTAGTAAGCAATTTTTTTAAAAGCACTCATCAACTTTAACTCGTGTTGAAATGCCACAGATATATTTGCCAATGTCCAAAAAATGCTAATCAATTTTGAAAATCTACATCATGGCTTGCATCCCAGATTTTCCACCCAATCCACATCAAACAGAAATGATAGAAAATTATGTTAACATGTTCAGCCGCTTGTTTGCTTGTTTTAGCTGAGGCATTGGTCATGCTTCAATGGCAAACTAACCGCCTGTTTGGAAGCTCATCCAGTTTGCACTACTGTGGATGTCTATGTGGCAACAATGTGAAGTGGCTGTCACACTTCATTTTCAAAGACCGGGATTTCCATATGAATCCTTTCCCTTATTTTGATTTTGAAGAACATCAGGGATTTTTTTTTTCTTAGATGGGGGAATACGCATTGTTAATGCTTCTAATTCTCCAAAGAACATCCCCTAGTGGAAAAGCTGCTTCTTTGATAGGCATGGCACATAAATCTATATTTCAGGCCCACTGAGTAAATCTGGACACTATAGAAAAGAGAGAAAAGTTTAGCTCACAAAGCCTATATAAATAAGCCTCTCCCTGAAACAAGAAAAAAAAATCCTTCTCAGAATTTAGATCAGGAAGGGATTTCAGAAACCAGTTACTGTAACCTCCCAGTTGCAAGGATGGCCTCCGAAGGCCTCCCAGAAAGACAGTCCTTCCAATGCGCAGAATTCTACTAGTTCCCACCAAGGGAAATTTTACTAAGAGGCAAACCCATTGATTCAAAAATTAATTCTAAATCTGGGCTCAAAACTTTCTCTTTGAACTCTCTCCTGACTGGTATTAGGCTGTTCTTAATGTAGACAAGGCGCAAACCCTTGACCCTTTTCCTGACGGCCACCACTTGTTACTTAGTCTTCTTGGCTCAGAGGAAACAGAGTCCCATTCAGTCCTTCACTTCCCATTAGATGTAGCTCCTCAATGCCTCCTTGATTTCCTGTCAACTTTCTCTGGTCACTCCCTAATTGATCAGGAGCCATTTTAAAACACCTAGAACTGCCCCCAAACCAGACTGGACAGTCTCAGTGGCACTCCCGCTTCTAGGACTCTGAATGTCATGTTCTACGGAAACAACCTCCGAGCACTTTGGCAAATGTAGCAGCAGGAGCATCCTTGTTGGGACTTAAGAAATTCACAATCAGCCTTACTCCTCACCTAAAATCAGTTGATTCACTATTTTTATTCTTTTTTTTTTTATGATGCTTAAGACTCTAAATTCCTAGAGGTCCTTGGAGGTAAAGAGAGGGAGTCTTCTTTGTCCTGGGTATGAAGTGCTGACCTGTCTTCATCAACATCATAGCAGCAACAGCCAAATGTAACCACTATTGAGCAGTCAGATTTGCCACTCAGCAGCTAAGACCTATGGTTGTTGAAGGCTGTTTACATGGTCTGTCTCACTGAGTCTTTACCAAAAGTCTATAAAGTAGGGACCAATTATCATCCCCCTTCCACAGATGAGAAGTGAGACTCAGAGAGCTTAAGTAACTTGAATAAAATCACAGAGCTAATCAATGTTGAGTCTGACTCAACCACTCTCATGAACTGGTGTTGGGAAAAGCAGCCAAAGAGAAAAGACTGACAGAATGCCTACATAAATTGGTTATGAGTAACATATAAACAAGGAACAACAAACAGAGGAAGGCCGCGTGGGGCCTCTGAGGAGGAGGACCTCTGCATGCCTCATGTTCCAGTGCAGTGAGACCTAGGCTCTGTTACATAAACATTGTGCTCAAGGATGTAAAACTCCTTCATAGCACTATGATGTAGCCAGACTTGTAGGCTCCTTGTAAGGCCCCCTTTCACCAGCTGCACATAGGTAATAGGCTAAAGATAACCACACGTTCTTATTTTGTGGAACTCCCAAACTGCCACTGTTATCAATCCTTAGGATGATATACCAGTTCCTCTCACTGATTCACTTCCGACTCACTGATTCATTCCACCATCACTCCACCCCTACCCTATAGGTCAAAGTGATTGTAATTAATAAATAGTGTGGATGATCAGAGATTGGGGCCTTCACTGCCTCCGGTAATAAATGATGGCCCCTTGGTCCCACTCTTTCTCTTAATCTTTTTCCACAAGCCTCAGCCTCCAAAAGTGCTGGGATCACAGGCAAGAGCCACTGCACCTAGCCTCGTTTTGTAATATAGATTTAAATTTTATTAATATCATTGTGCTCAGCTTTTCACAAGTAGTACTACATATATTAATCAAATCACCAACCTGTTTAAAATCCTTAAAAATCAAAAGAACACATATTTTTGGCATGATGCCCAAATCCAATTCAGGTGGTTCATTGTTGCACTTTCCCTCCCTAAAAAACGTAAAATAGTGTCAGCTATTATTATCATATTGCATTGCATCTCCACACTGACATCCACATTTTCAAAACAGAGTCTTTTGCATAGGTGGTTATAATTTCCTTTCACTCTGACAATGTAGATACTGTGAAATCAATGTCAGCTGTTGGGACCAACTCAAACACAAACTCTCTGAGAGGCCACTAGGCAGCAGACTCAAATGGTCATTTGCAAAATCTCATCTGGGTAAACAGAGACATCATCACTTCCTGCATTCCCACCTTCTCTCCTCTGTAGAAATACGGGCAAACATTTTACAATCATATTTTACCTCTTATTCACGTCTCCTAAATGTAATATTAGAAAATGTTTTTCAGAGAACCACGATTTGGGATGAAGCTCAAGTTTCAAGAATAGCATATATATAGCAGGAAAAGAAGGCAAGAATATACAGCAGGCCGATAGGTATTAAACACAATTGGCTGCACATTCTTTCTCTAGTCAGTTGCAAAGGTAAAGACCTACTTATGCGAAAAGTGAGAGATTTTCTTGAAACGGGATTGTTCTTTTGGGAAAAGAAACTAAAGTCACAAAGGACATAATTTGTTGGTTTTTCTCTCCTTGGATTGAAATGAACTAAGTTAATAATAATAATAACAACAGGAAGTAATAATGCTTTAGTCACCTGAATTTTGACTAGTGCTTTTTCGCTGGCAGAGAAAATGCTGGTTGGGAGAGTCAACTTCCTGGGCAATTTCCTATGCACTGGTTAGGATAGGAAGCCTCTAGCTGCAAAAGGAGCAAGTGCAGAAGCAGTTGCTGGCTGGGCGAGCCCCACGCTGTGCCAGTCACCTGGGTTGAGAGTCTCACCGTGTTTACGTGCCTTGATCTCGGCTTACGTGTGAGATACCATGTTAACGGTCCTGTTGCCCACTCTGCCCTGGCTTGAGATTTAAATAAAAACAAATTACAGGTCTTAACAGTGATAGATGGACTGCTTTTACATTTGTGTAGAGTATTTTTGCTCTAAGATTAAAGGCTTATGCATTTATCTGCATAAACTAGCCCCTAGAGTAGGGTACTGCTGACATTTTCCAAGAAAAATGAATATCCTAACTTATTCCAAAGAGAAGACTTGGTATTTGTATGGCCAGAGTGACCTTTGCAAGTGCCCTTTCAGATTAGGTGCACTACATGGAAAATTGTGCTCTTACAGTACTCCATAAATCATACCTACCAATTTTCTTTAAAGGGGTATGTAAATATCAGTGTACCAGGTGGGTAAACAACACTAACCTCGTACAAATGGCTTGAAAATTGAAGAAAAGCACCTTATTTTGCTGCTGAAATTGCTTTTGAAACCCAACATCGGGGCTTGGGTTGTAGAATGCATGAAATGATTTGCTCACAGGAATAGAAAATGGGCTGATGATAACCATCCTCGACACAGTTCCTGTATTTCTGAGTTGTTTCCATGATCAAACATATCATTGCCATACGCATGCTACTTTTCTTTGCATATCCCAAATGCGTGTGTATATTTTAAGTGACATCTTCATTATCTGCATATTTCTAACATGGTCAGATAGCTATTTCAGCTGGTTATTATCTCTAGACAAAGTTCATGGGAACCTTCTTGTTTTGGTCACATAATACTTAAGAAGGAAAATAAAAAGATAAAACTTTGTAGAAAAAATAAAGAAGCTGAAACTATCAAAACTTCCAAGGTCTTAGCATGAATAAGTATTATTTTGTAAGTTAGTGGAATACACTAATTGAACCTTCTCATACTAAAATAGGAATAAACAAATACTAAGAAATGGTCCTATTTAGACATTTTAATAGAATGTCTGTGGCATAACATACAGCTTTTACTGCACCCGATTGACATGAATTTTTTGAAATCTAGTTTTTTACACTTTTCATAAAATAGAAATCTTTGACTTGGACACATTTGGGAGTTTTGTGGTAAGAATTATAGTTTACTTCTGAGAACACTGCATATAGTAAAAGATGACTTTCCACGAGGCTAACACTTTTATATAATACAGGAAAAGTAAATAACTTTGGACCTTCTTATGTATTATAAATAACTAAGAAAAGTCCAAAATCATTTTAACTCATCAAATTTAATTCTATCTTACTATTCCATTTGCTGGTTATTTTTAAATGTATAGTTTATCATAAAAATGAAAACGGTCCATGTAAAATATTTTTCTTTATAATAACTATTATGCAACATTTTGCTTTCATTGAGGAATATTTCACTCTTTATGAGAGGACAGGCTTTCTTTCATTGAAGAAAACCAATTAAGCTTCTTCTTTGCTTTGGCCATTAGGAAACTCACAGGGAAGTTTTGTGTCCTACCACAGTAGCTTTCCTCAGCATTGGCAACATACTCTCTCCTTTTCCTTTTGACTTGACATATGTTCCTTAGTTTGGTGTTTGTGGTTTATCACCTTTCTATTATGTTTCCTGTAGTCATCTCTAAACTTTGTGGGAAGTCATGAAAAATTAAATATAGACAGAAAAGAAGTACATGAGAAACATACATTTTGGAAGAAAGAAAAGTGTTTTCCTTTGCTAGTGAAACTGAAGCCACTTTGTAAACCAGGTCAACCAAACATATGCTTTAGACTAGTATGCTTGGATATGTTGCAAGTTTGAAAACATTTCCCTATGATTGTTCTGACAGACAAAACAGTCTGTCCGTCCAGACGCCTTATGGAAGATGTATCGCATTATAGGTTTGCAAGTGA
Organism: Sapajus apella; assembly: GCF_009761245.1. Classification (NCBI taxonomy): domain Eukaryota; kingdom Metazoa; phylum Chordata; class Mammalia; order Primates; family Cebidae; genus Sapajus; species Sapajus apella. The sequence continues at coordinate 5,581,179 of NW_022437020.1, read as the reverse complement.
TCGAACTCTGGCCACTCCTGACAGCTGCTGGGTAATCAATCACATCTGACCTCCATGGGGCAGCCTGACCAGCATGGGTGGGCTTCTGTTGAGAAGTTGGTGTTACAAACATCAGTGGAGAATCCCACCAGTAGACTGGGGACAAAGGCTTGCTCTTCCCTGGGATCATAAAACTAGTGCTGATGCCATTCCCCTGACAGCCAATGAGTTGGGAGCAGAGAAGAGCAGGACAGGAGAACCTCACAACATTGGGAACCATGGCTGAGCTATCAGAACAATGGCCCCAACACAAGAGTGCCCTTCTTTTTCTTCTCCCCCCCCACCCCCATCTCTCTCTGTGGGCTCCAATTTCACACATTCTTGACAATCTTACTTGTACATTTCATGACTATGAAATAGATACAGGCAAAATCTAAGTGAAATAGATATAGGAAAAAGTATTCAAGTGCACTGGTGAAGAACATCTTTTTTTTTTTTTAACCTCATTAATGATAATTGCTCAGATCACCTATATCTAAGTTACACATGGAGACATCAGAGCAGTTTTCCTGGTTGACAAGCTACTAACGCACACCCCCTGGCCCCTGGAAAAAGTTATTGGGCAATTGTTAGAACTATCAGAGGTTTTTATTATTTATTTATATTTTATTTTTATTTATTTCTTTATTTATTAGAAATAGGATTTTGCTCTGTTGCCCAGGCTGGAGTGCAATGGCCCAATCACAGCTCAACTGTAGCCTCAAACTCCTGGGCTTAAGTCCTCCCACCTCAGCCTGCTGAGTAGCAGGGACTACATGCATATGCTACCATGCCCTGCTAAGTTTCTAAAAAAATTTTGTAGAGACAGGATCTCCCTATGTTGCCCAGACTGGTCTCGAACTCCTGGGCAATCCTCCAGCCTTGGCCTCCCAAAGTGCTGGGATTACAGGTGTGAATGACTATGACTGGCCTATTTATTTTTAATTAGTATATAATATTCATATGTATTTGTAAGGTCCAGAGTGATGTTTAGATACATAGAATGCATAGTGATCAGATCAGGGTAATTAGTATATCCATCACCCCAAACATTGATCATTTTTGGATATTGAATGCTCCCGACAGAAAAACAATGAAGTTACCCCTTTCTAAGTTATCTCAAGGCCTCGGAGGCAGCACTGCAGGCTGGGAAGAGACACAGGGGGTTGGCAGCTGAACCGTATCTAGCATAGCCTCTGTCTATAACATGGTTGTTGATTCTATCACTATGCATTCAAAAAACATTTAAAAACCTTTAACAACCCCCTCCCACGAAAACCCACTCAGCAGTAGGGGAGTATTTCTCAAGTAAGTGAACCACTCTCATCTTCTCTCCCTCTCTATCCCTGCCTCTTGCAAATCCTAGTGACATAGCTGAGCTACTTTGTACTCGATTCTTTGAGATAATAAAATATTGCAATCTAATACTTTTTATTGGACAAGTATGATCTCATTAGGGGGAAATTCTGGATAAATACACCAAAATGTTTATTAAAAACTGCAGAAAGGTATATATATTTACCAATATCAATATACAAGTGTGCTTAAATATTTAATAGTTGGACAAAACAACACACTTTTTACAAAGAGGTGACTAATGTCCTTAGCTTCCAACATCTTTAAGTTTCTCTGGGTAAATGCAGAGGACTTCGAACTTACACTTTTGTAATGACTCGTGTCCCTTTTCAAATCCCTTTTGTTTACACATGAGGCTCCTCCATGCAGACATTTTGTGGTCTTTAAGACTCTCTTGCTTGGCTAAAGATGAGGCAGTGACCATAAAAAAGGATGAGTTCATGTCCTTTGCAGAGACATGGATGAAGCTGGAAACCATCATTCTCAGCAAACTAACACAAAAACAGAAAACCCAACACCGCATGTTCTCACTTATAACTGGGAGTTGAACAATGAGAACACATGGACACAGGGAGGGGATCATCACACACTGGAGACTGTCGGGGAGTGGGAGGCTAGGGGAGGGATAACATTAGGAGAAATATCTAATGTAGATAACGGGGTGATGGATGCAGCCAACCACCATGGCATGTGTATACCTATGTAACAAAGTAACAAACCTGGTGTTCTGCACATGTACCCCAGAACTTAAAGTACAACCATAACAAAATAAAACATTAAGAAAAAGATGGGGCTGTGAAGCTCTTTGAAAAGGGCAGCAAACCCCAGGGCCAATAAGTCAATAAGTGGTCCTTTTAGACACCTCCAGTGCCACTGAGATCTGGCCACAATACCCAGGGTCTGCTTTAACCTTACGATGACAGTTATGGGTCCATGTTGCAAATGGTGTCATCACTTCCAGCAGCTGAGCAGAGGAAATAGGAAGGTTTTGCATTATGCCCAGAGTCACTGAAACATGTAGCATACACTGTACTACCTCAAGTTTGCTATTTGTTATTTTCATATGATACAGACAGGTTGAACACAGTTAAGCAAATAGCCTGGATGGCATTATTATGAAAAAAATATACGATTCCCACGATGCTTTGAAAACATGAATTATACAACTTGAAAAGCAGCTTTATTATTACTTTTGCAATCTCTAATGGTCAGAGGAGCCCAGCCTAAAAACCACAGACCAAGGCAGAGCTCTTCAATACAACGTACTTTGCAGCAATGTGAATACAGTTGACCAGAGTTTTTCGAAGGGAAAGGAGAAGCGTAAGAGGAACCTTGCCAAGCCCGGTGAGGTGCCACACTGAGAGTACAGTTCTAATGTGGTATTGTGTTGTCAGGCTTGGCTTATCCTCAGATCAAAAGAGCCATCAGTCTTCCCCAGATCTATACAGATCCGTCCTGGGTCAGAAGAATAATCAATAACCCTTAGTTTTCACTTCACAAAAACAAAAGAGCTGTTGGTTTGTTTACCTTTCAGATTGTGTCTTGATTAGGGATCATTAGTGACCATTGTGGGAATGAAACTCTGTGTGTATTACTAACTCAGTCAGGTTTACTTTTAGGACACTGTGTGTCACGCAGAAGCAAACCCACACAGCATGTTCAGAAATTTCCCGAGAGCAAGGGGCATACACACCAGGGCTGGAGCTGCAGGACATAATGGAAAAACTATGGAGGATTAGAGATGAAGGGACATTAGAGATAATTTAGCCCAAACCCCACATTTTACAGACAGTGAAATTGGGTCTTAGCAAGGGCAGCAAACTGCTCAAGGTCATTTGGCTGGATAAGGACAGTATTAGCTAGAGATTATCTATTATATATGAACCCTAACTAAGCTCACAGCAGGCTGTATACATACACACACACACACACACACACACACACACACACACACACACACACACACACATATATATGTTTATACACATATGTATAACTATGCCAACCACTATGGAGTGACTTAGGGTTCATTACTATGTGCTGGGATTTTGTATGTCCCTGGCCAGTTGTTTCATTTTCTTAACAAGCAGTGGGCTGTAGTGGAATGCCAATAAGCTTTGGAATCAGACAAGTGGCTTGAGTTCAAAGCCTGATTTTGCCATGATCAAACTGTACAACCTTTGGTGAATTACTCACCTCCAAAAGCCTGCCCCTTTATTTCTGTACTGAGGATCAAAATATCTGCATCTTAAAATTGTTATAAGAATTAAATACAAATACTATATATACAGAATTGTCTGCCATGATACATGGCACACAGTAGGTGTTTGACCAATATTTGTTTCCTACCCTTTTTTCCCTTTCCCCAACTATAGCACAAACAGGTTTTAGCATTTGTAGAGAACTTGCCTCTTATCTTCCACAGCTGGTCCTGAAATGTGGATAACAAAATTTGTTTGTCGAAAATTCTGTACAAATGATGATGATAGAAAAGTAGATAGATGGGCATAGATGGAAAATTTAATAGCCATGCATGTAAATAAATGTGCACATATGTGTTATCCTTGATGAATTCATATACGCAAATTGTGTTTGGTCACCAACAATGATAAAGTTAAGTACTAAGATGTAATCTTTATCAATACCTCCATATAAACTAACAGTCACAATACAAATTGTCTCAGGCAATGAAACAAATACCTCACAAACACCATTAGGAACACAATTACAATAATAATAATAACTCTAATATAACAGAATCCCATTGACCCCAAATCCATACAAAATACAGTGTTCTTCAGGGTTTCATCTTGCGGTTATTTTTTGAACCAAAGAATGGTATTATGGTTACTTTTCTTGCATATTGAAATAGAAATCTACAGGGTACTTCAAATATTCCAACTAAAGAAGTGGCCAAAAAACTGAGACAGGTGAAATGGGTTGGACGGAGGTCAAGAATCAACTCAAGGTCGTTTGTCTTTTTCACTAGTTTTCTCTGGTTTTATTTTTCCGCATCCTGCTCCCCTTGGGAAGGCAAGGGGAGGGGGGTGGGTCAGTCAATCAACAGAGAATGAGAGGAGGCCCAAACATACCTGTGATGATTCTCATCACAGGGCATCCTGGTCAGTAACTCTAGCAGGCTTCTCCCTTCTTCCTGCTAGGGCTCCCCATAAACGGCATCTACAACAGCTCTCCTAAGCTCAAAAAGTGTTCTCTAGCTGCTGGGTTCTTCTCCTGGCCTCTGGAGAAGAACATCTGCCCACTGGACCCTGTTTTCCCAGGTTCCTCTCCTGCTGGGTCACTCATACCCAGATTTCTAGGTCTTTGGCTGCCAATTTAACCGGGTAGGCTACCTTGCTTTGATTTCCTTTTCTCTGGAAAGCACTGCCTTTGTATGGCCTCAATCAGCATCCCTGGGATGCTCCCCACTGTTATTTGGGTCAGGCCTAGCTAGGATGCATTGTGTAGAATCCCTCTGCAAGGGAACATCCTTCTAGAGTTTCTCCTGTTCTTTCTGTTTCACCATGTGCTGCATTTGAAGGTCAACATCTCTTTTCTAGCTAAGAGCTAATTTCCACTATATGTGTCCTGTTTATGCTGAGACTCACAAAAAAAATAAGCTGTGTTATTGTTCAGAAGTGATGGAGAAGGGAATCCAGCCCTGGATACTGATAAACATATGACACTGAGAAATAGCTCTCATGAGTTGATCCCCTCTGCTTTTCTTTGGTATTCCACCTTCCATCCCCCTTGGCAAGACAGCAAGGATGGGAACATTATTCCTACTTTCTACAGATGATGAAACTGAAGCTCTGAAAGTCAACCCCTGTGCCTAGATCATGCAGACAAAGTGCTAGAGACCAGACTTGAACACAGCTCTAACTGGCTGAAAACGTCTGGCCATCACCACTCCCTGGTCCAAGTTCTGCTAAAGGCAGCTCCGTTTGTAGAACAATCTGGGACACTGAAGAACAAGGTTGGACTGGGAAGTTCTGAATGGTTGGGGATTTGAATCCAGGTGATATGAGAAATTGAGGAGCCAGGGATATTGGTGTAAAGAAGAGAGCGTTGAAAGGGGCAGATTGGGTAACCGCCAGTGCGTGCTTTAAGGGGAGTGGGGCAGGAGCAGCCTTAGCTTGGTTCTCTGTGATATACTGGTCAGAATGAGGTGAAAGGGAGAAATAGACGTGAAGCATCTAAGAATATTACAAGGATTCCAAAAGGGAACACTGTGGCAAAGGTTGGCCAGAGGAGCTAGGGAGGGCCTGCTTACACGTGTGGAAGCAGAGGCTTTGGAAATCACTTAGTGATTTGTTGGAAGGCAGTCACATGATAACATGATAGCTAGAGCGTCGGAGTGACTGCTATTTGCCAGGTGTCCTTCTGAACACTTTCCGTGCATCCTCTCAATGAGCCTTCCCAGTGTCCCTTTTGAGAAAACAGGCAGCTAAAAGGATCAAGTGATTTCCTCAAGATCATACAGAATTGAAAAGAGTTCATATTCGAACCCAGATAGCGGGACTTCAGAAACCAAACATTTATCCAGGAGACTTCCGACAACCCTTGCTACCTTTAAGATTATATGAAAGCCTCCATTCCTTTCATGATCATATTTCCTAAGATTAGAGTTAATAACTTCTCCACCTTTCCACCCTCACAAATATTGTCCATTTTTCATCAAATAGTGACACTAGGGTTTTATTTCTTTACAATGTCAACATGCAACACATTAAAATGAACAATAACTGAGAATGATGATGAGCATCTATTAAAAGAGAACAAATCAAAGCCAGACGACACAGATTTACAAACACCTCAGCCACGCACATGACAGTTCTCTGATACTTAAGGACATAGTCAAAGAAAACGGCACTTTGAACTATAAATTTATTTGCACTGAAGTAGCAAAGCATCACATGCCCTTGTGTCTATTTCATGGGAGATTCAGTGCCTGGTTTTGACAGCTAGTTCTAATAATAAAAAGGTTTTAAATGTAAGGTATAACAGCGTTCCAATCAGCGCCTAATCAGGGTTATGCTTTTCAAATTATATTGTGTCTGCTTTCACCTCCTGCCTATTATCTGCAATAAAAACAGAAGTGCTTAAGAAAATCCTTGATCTGTGCACATATATTTTTAATATTAATATGTCAGGCCAGTAGCAATAAGGATATTAGGGAAATGATGGAATTCTCCCCCAGCTGGACATGTTAATTGAGAAGCCAAGTTTTGAAGGCAAAGTTCACATTTGTGCAGATGGTGGGACAATGCCGGGTGGCAGTGCAGGTCAGTGTCAGCCCCAGTCCCGGCTCTAATGGCTTGAGCCTCTGCTTTCTACGCGTCAGCTGGTCCCCCTGGGCTGTGTAGGTTGGGGAAGTCTGTCTCTCCATTTTTTTCTGCCCTTGACTCTGGGGTAGTAATTTCTCTGGAAATGTCAATGTGCCTTCTTTAGAAAAAGGCAGGGGTGGGAGGTGGGGGGACAAAAAGCAGGGGGGAGAGAAAAAAAGTTTGTTTTTCTCATTGGAGGAAATATAAATTACAGTTCACCCTGCCCTCTCTTCCTTTCCCTATCAAGAATAAAAACAGAAGTCACCTTATTTGGGGAATGGAGAATATTATAATCATCTCAAAGTAAGGAATTCAGTTCTCATGGACCCAAGATAATAGCTGGCCCAATGCATATTTCCTTTTTTATCTGGTTAGCTTTAGAATTTATCCACATTTATAGCCAATTTTCTACCTACCACTTACTGCCTTTAATGTGATTTGTATATTGCTACCCACCCTTCAATACAGTAGTTGGTACTAGCATCCTTTAATAGTTTCAGTTTCCTAAGTGATATAATTATTTATTATCTCTAATTAAAATTCAAAATTTGGCTTTCAGCATGAGTCTGGATGTGAAGCCCATTTTAATGAAAAGAGCAACTGTGAGCGCTAAATTTCTTTATGAAAGAGATAACTTATATAATCACTGGTAACCTTTTTCAAGAATATTATCTCACTATTTATAAAACAATGCCTCCTTTACTTTAGAAATTGTCATTTGCATATGAAAAAGACATATTTATTGATGCTTTTGACTGATACACATTTCTCATTCAGGAATGCTCTTTTTAAACCACTCATATACCTTTGAATTTCTCTTTGAAAACTGTATGCTACAATTCTTTAAAAGATTTTCATACGTATGTCTACATAGGCATATACACAAGTAGCCATCAAGAAAGCTTTCCATTATTGGTTTCTTTTAATAATTTCTAATTTGAAAATTCAGAAGCCTTTATGCTTCCGAAGCCACTTGTGATAAACAATGACTCTCTATATTCTTTCTCTCATCCAAACCGTATACCTAAAGTCCTTTTCTTCCAGAGAAGAAATCATATTTCTGTCTAGCCATGATGAGACGGAACTAAAGAATTGTTCAGGCTCCTGCTATGGTGATAGCGGCAGACAATTTCATTTACTTCACTTTTTTAAGTAGCTTAACATTTCACTAATAAACACATTTTGAGAAAACAGGAATCACTACACAATACTGGTGTAGAAATTTGCATTATGAAATTTTTCTCATGGAGGCAAACATGGCAGAGTTTAGAAAAAAAGTGCTTCAGCATGTAACTCAAAGGTCCCTCTTCAGGGTCTTGATTTTGCCAGCCTTGGGTTTATAATGAGTCACTGTGATAAAACGGACACCATGGTTTAATTGCCACCTACAACAAAGGGAAATGCATGGATATGACTTTTTTTTTTGTCTCCTCATTTTTCTCCTTAAGTCTTCAATAATTCTCACATCAATTATTTTTTATCATACAACTCAGGCCCTATAGGTTGAGCTTATGAAATAAAGCAAGAAAGTTGAATCTGTTTTCCCAGAGTTTTCTTAAAATTTATTAGAAAACCATTCTTAACTGTGCCATGTAATCACACCCATGTGCCTTCTCTTTTTAATTAAGCAAGTTAACTTATTTGGCATTTATGTTTTATGCATGAGAACTCCTAGCTTTCAGATTACTTCATTTTCAGGCCATGTAATTCAGAAGCAGAAAGATCCATAGAAACATCTTTATCCAGGTTGTGTTAGACAATATCTTTGTCAGAAGAGAAATCATACACATGCCCAAAGGATCCACCCAAATTAATCAAGACCAAGATTTTGCATTTCTATGAGTTTTGATCAAGGAAACCCTGATGTTTCATTAAGGGAGAGACTTTTTATTAACTAAATTCCTTCTATATACCCAGACACCAAAAGAATGTGGACAGATATTTAACCATACATGATTAACATTGGGAAAGAAATATCCATTTTTATAGTTTATATACACTTTTATCATAGTTTTATTTATTCATATATATTTTAGATGCCTGCTCAGTGCCAGGTGCTATGGTAAGTGGTTGGAGAAAGTGAAGTTAAGTGAGGCTCAGTTTTTGGTCTCAGGAAATTACAGAGGAAACTGACATAAGCCCAGATGAATCTATGGCAATGTCAAGTAAGGCAGCATGGGAGAGATATAATCCGAGGTGCGTGGTGTTCTAAATGGATTTATTATTCAGGTTCCCGGGTAGTTGGAATAGTGGTTACAAGAAAAACTCTAGGATCTGATTGTCTGAATTTGAATCTCAGCTCCACCAGTGACTAGCCGGATAACTGAAATTTCCTAGTCTGTGAATGGGACTTGCAAATCGTTTTCACCCTGCACTAATCATTTACCAATGTACCTGGCACTGAGGAACCGTCTACATATATATGAATAAATAAAACTACAATGAAAGTGTATATAAATTATAAAAATAGATATTTCTTACTCAATGTTAATTATGTGTGGTTAAGTATCTGTCCACTTCATTTCGGTGTCTGGGTTTATAGAAGAGATTTAGTTAATAAAAAGCCTCTCCCTTAATGAAATGGTGGGGTTTCCTTGACCAAAACTCACGGGAATACAAAAATGAAGCTTCAATTATCTTCACATTCTCCAACCACTTATCATAGTGCCCAGCACTGAGCAGGCATCTAAAATACATATGAAAAAATAAGATTACAATAAAAGTGTGTAAAAGAGTAGAGTATGGATAAGATTGGAGGGTTGCAAAAATGGCTCTACTTTATGACATCTACTTAAGATCAGAAAAAAGTAAGTACCTCATCCCAAATGAAAGGGGAAATAAGACAAAATAGATCTATATAGCAATAAAAAAACCCATCAATTTTAGTGTAGAGAAAACAATCTGAATGATGTCATAGTATTCTACAGGGCTATTAATTATTTCATTCAAAGTTGTGAACATGATAGTATCATGGAAAAGGCTGCACATATGCGATGAAGTCTGAAGTTTCTTATGTGTATCACATAATTTCATTTTGGTGTTGAGCATTTGTGAAGCTGGTGATCTTAGAAAAGGAGTGTACCATGGAATATTATGCAGCCATCAAAAATGATGAATTCGTGTCCTTTGTAGGGACATGGATGAACCTGGAAACCATCATTCTCAGCAAACTGACACAAGAGCAGAAAACCAAACACCGCATGTTCTCACTCATAGGTGGGTGTTGAACAATGAGAACACATGGACACAGGGAGGGGAGCACTACACACTGGGGTCTGTTGGGGGGAAATGGGGGAGGGACGGGGGGGTGGGGAGATGGGGAGAGATAGCGTGGGGAGAAATGCCAGATATAGGTGAAGGGAAGGAAGGAAGCAAATCACACTGCCATGTGTGTACTTATGCAACAATCTAGCATGTTCTTCACATGTACTCCAAAACCTAAAATGTAATAAAAAAAAGAGAATGACTAGAATCATGTACTTAAAAAAAAAAAAAGAGGGGGTGTACTAGACACTTTCTAAAACAGAATTGTAAATTCATTAAAGGTTTCTAAGCAGGGAGTAAAGGTTATGCAATAGAAATATCTAATTTATTTATAAAATATTTAGATAAAGCTGTACTTAAATCTTAACTCTGATGTAACTGATTTATTAAATATATGTTTTTATTTTGATCTATAGAGGCGAGTGCTAGAATTTACACTAGACTAACAAAAAAAAGCAACATAGGCCTTTTTTGAATAACACTTTACTCTTCATAGTGAAAGAGTCCCTTAGTCTTTTGTAGAAAGTTTTCTTGGTGTAATTTTATATTTTTGGAAGTTTCATCATATCAAGTGAGCCTGTTTTTACAAAATATCAGTGGAACAATTCAGAGCAACAAAAAAGAGTCTGCTTACTTTTTTTTCAAGTACTCAGAATACACTGTCAATGTATCATTTTTCTCTTTCCCATAAAGCACAAAATTTATCTCGGTTGATTTCACCAAATATTCTTTTTATCTAATCATTTAAATGATCCTTGGTACCTCTTTAAAGCATTAATGCATTTCGCATTACTGTCAATGGCAAATCTAAGGTATTCTAAACTTAATTTTCAGCTTGGTCTCTTTTAGTAATAGGGAATAAATATTGCTGCACTATTGTCAGTGTTAATGCAAATAATAGAAGCCTTCTTATATCCACTGACAATCCATTAATACTCTGGTCAACTTGATTAACATTGATTCACTGCATACATGGGTTGTTAGAAAATCTATGTTGTATGTGGTCAGTAACAATATAATTACTTACTGTAAGCATGTCCTGAGATCTGCTCTATATTTCATTATTACCACCACAGCTTATTCACATGAAATTATGGTAGATCTTCAAGTCTACAGTCTTTGACCACAGACCCAGGCAGGTGTTTGTTTAATACTTTGGTCAAAGATCAGTGAGTTAAAGGTTAGGCCAGGGAGAGTGAGAATAGAAGGGTCATTGCACTTGCAGGAGGGGGTGAGACTTGATCTTCTCGGGTCTGGAATGGTCGAACCCCAAGGTCACCCATTAGTGATCCTGCCTTTAAGGACTGTGAGATGTCAACAATAAATTCACCATGTCAGAACCTTTAACCCTCTTAATGCTGTGAACACCAGGAGCCAAGGCCAAAACCCAGAAGCAATGGACCCAGGGAGAATTATTCACACAATTGTCTGAGGGATGTGGCATTTATGTCTTTTAGGCTTGCCTCTGTTAGAGTGGACAGCTAAGAAAAAATGTTAATGTTGTTTGATGTTCAAACTTTTCATGCAAACAATACATCCATGCATGGGGTGTAGACGTTATACAAATATGGTGCAAATAGCATTGTTGAATTGTCACATTGTCATTCTGTAAGAAGTGTATCCAAGTAACAGAGATTCGTAATGTAAGATTTGTTCCCTCTCCACATTTAGAAGCAACCAGTTCATTAAAGATAATAGAATTAACATATGATGTTAGAATATTTCTTTCTTAGCAAGAACAGGATTAACATAGGGCAAACAACACACTGTAAGAAAGCCTAGTGCTAAGATCTCAAACATAATTTTGCTTAACATACCAATCATTCCATCAATTAGTCAACTCCAAATTTATTGACAAGACTTGTGTAACATTGGCAAAGACAGCTTACTATGCTCCCATGAACATTATTAAAGTGAGTGTGGAAGCTTCCACCAAGTAAGTGATAGCTGTGTCATAAACTGAAACTTTCTGGGACCAATGAGCATTATTAAATATCTTCTATGTGTGTTATAATTATTTCTAAAATTCATTCATTTATCAAATATGTTATCTTATGCTTTTCTAAGTCAGCCCTCTCCCTTTGGCTATCTAGACTGAATATGCTCAGATTTAAATTAACTATGAACATCCTCTTGACACTAAGCCAGTTTTTTAAACACTTAAAATGGCTATTTCATCCTCAAACACAGGTTTAAGTTCAACCCACTGTTGGGAAGCAGGTTTGCTTTAATATGCCATTAGCAGGACTGTGGGACTGAGAAAAATAAGGAAAATCGGTCAATACCTACAAAGCAAGAGTCATGGCATGGTCTTTAAAGCAGTATCCTAAAAAGAGGCAGCATCAGAACTAAGACATGAGTGACTAATTTACGCTATGGCAAATCCCTCGCTTTTTGAAGTGAATTAGCATACTGAGCAGCAACACTAATTTGTTCTTACTCTTATTCCCCTCTTTGAGTTATAGACCACCTGGTTTGCCTGTGGTCTCAGCATTTATTAAGTCCAGTATCTTTCTTAGACAGGTGTCCCAGTTTAGATAACAAATTACGTAGCCACTCTACCTAAAGATATGTTTGAGTAAATCATGGTGTAAAAGCAGTGGCATACACGCTAAGTGCTGGGTGGCTCTATACAAAGAGGACAGAGATTCTGCCACTGACCTAAGGAATAGTACATGGCAGAGATGGGTCCTACCCCAAGTCAAAATGTTCTGGATGTAAAGTGCTTTAGAGAGGAAAGAGACATTAATCCTGATGAGGGTAACTCACCAAGGAGCTGAAGCAGTAAAAAGAAAGTGGGACTTAGAAGGAAGCACATTGATTGGACAGCAATACAAAGTACATGAAGGAGAGGGAGATGGGCCAGGGCACCAAAACTGGGCTATGTCTTGGGAACTCCAAACATTGAATAAGGTGTTTAGACCTGTTCTATGAGAAACTAGGAGTCTAAGAGTCAGATATCTGCTTCAGGGATATATTGCTTCCCAATATATATAGATTTGAGAAGGAACTATTATAGAGTATTTAGGAGGCTACTGTCCAGGCCAGGGAGAGAAGCCAAGAGCATTTATGTAGCAGTTTCACAGTACTAGATTTGTTAAATATGCTCTCATTTAATCTTCCCAACAAGTTTATGAGGCAGGCATCATTGTCAGTCATCATCACCATCATCATCATTGCTGTAATTCTTTCACAAATAGACAAACAGTATTAAGAAGGTTAAGTTACTTGCCTGGGTTCATAGTCAACCTGTTACTTGAGTTTGAACCCAATTCTGCTATGATTCCAAAACGCTTGCACATTCTAGTATAGCACCGAACGGTCCCTGTGGAACAGAGGTAGAGCTTAGCGCCAGCACACGTTTTGAGATATCTAAATAGAATCCCTGTTTCATTATTTCAGGCAAACACTACATAACACACAGGTTTTGTGCTCATCAAATTTGATAGAAGAAATGCATGATTTCCTTTTGAGGAAATAAAGTTTACCCAGCTCCTACAAGGAGATTTCAGAAAAATAGTAGAGCACAATTCCAGCAGATTTTATGGAATATGTGAATTAAATGTGCGTCTGAACAAAACTTCACAAGTCACGGGTATATGCAACATCTCTGGTGAGTCCAAGGAAGTAAATTAGCTAAAAGTTCTGGGATGAGGTATGAAAACATACAAAGGTCAAAGTCTTTACAAAATGGCAACTTTCGGACTCAATAGTTAATTCCTTCTTGTTTTCATTTCCAACACATGAATCAAACAAAAAAACTTATAATATTTTGAAGCAACAATAACAAAAATCAATGTATCTGATATGGCAACCTCAACAGAAAAGAAAAATAAAAGAAAATCTTTTCATCTAAACAGATTCAGAGCCATGAACTTAACAACCAATGGCTTCTTTAAGAAAACTGGGAGGCATTCATTTCTATGTATTTCTGTCTAGGGACATAGAGCAAAAGGGAAAAAGAGTAGGATACTTTGACCTCTTGTGAAAATTTGATAGACATTTCAAAAATGACCCATGGTGGTAATCAATTAGAGTCCAGCTCCTGGTGATGCTGGAGAATATTTAGCTCGTCTTACAAATGGGCTGCCCGTTCTCAGGCATACTGTGAGTGACGCTGGATGCACCTGTTCATTTTGTTCTCATTACACAAGAGTATATTTTGGGTTGGAATCATTAGCTCTAACAAATGAAATCCCTATTTTTAGTCAAGTAAACATAGAAATGTTTAAGTGATTCTGCAAAATGAGGACGTGCACCAAAGACAAAAAATTATGACAACAAATTATGTAAACTTTTTAAACAATCTTGTTATATCTTTCCCTGAAACTAGAACATCTACAATATGTTTCCATTTTGGTAATGTGTGCATTGTTGTTGCTTTTTTCCCCCCAACTTCCAACATCCTTTGCAAATAACACATTTTTTCTAAAAATAAGAAATGGCTCTAAAACGTAGAGGAAAAATATGCTTGTCTAACCATAATTTTTTTAGAGAGAGAGAAAAAAAAAAACAAAACCCAAGCTGCTTTAAAAACTGAAAGACAAAGAAAGTATATTTCACTATAAATTATTCATTGTACTCATTTTGGATCAATATTTATAGATATTCACATCCTTTTTATAAAGCTTGGGAGATTCTTTTAAATGTCATAATTTCCTTCTCAAAGCCAATGTCAGAAGCACAGCTTAGGGCTGACAATAAATGAACACTTGAGGTGCATGCCCTATTTTTTCCAACCTTTAGCATTAGGGCAGCTTGAAACACTGTGGGTTTCTGCCACTGTTCTACCAAAACACTCCATTACTCATCTACTACATTCTGCCAAGTGGTTGCATTTTATAGGAACAAATAAACACAGAAACTGGTCATTCTTTCCCATTGAATGAGAATGTCATAGTGACCAGAGATGTGGTCACTATGATGATTCTCCAATGAGGAATTTGGAGCAATGATTTTTGCATTTAATCCCATCAATCCACATTAAGTGAGCAATAAAGATTCCTAGAAATTTTGGGTTGAGGGAGACCTGGTAACATCTCACAGTCTTCTGGAGAATCTCCCTTCCTGCCTGTGGTCTGCTGGAGACAAGCCTGAAGATGAGGCTTAGAAGATAGAGGGAAGTGAATCAGAGAATGTCCTGCCAATCAAATATTACCTGCTTCACTCCTTTGATACCTCTAAGAACTCAAATTTCTCAACCATGAAAAAGATGTTAGCACCCAGAGGGCTCTTCTCAGGTCCTCTGC
The DNA here is from genome assembly GCF_009761245.1 of Sapajus apella. NCBI lineage: Eukaryota > Metazoa > Chordata > Mammalia > Primates > Cebidae > Sapajus > Sapajus apella. Next base: position 5,565,965 of record NW_022437020.1, on the reverse strand, counting down.
CAGATGTATTGTTACAGTGAGAGAAAATAAGGTTACAAAGCTGCCACAGTGAATTCACCTGTCCTGTTTAAAAAGAAAAAAGAAAGTCTCTTTGCACCATCAGAAAAAATGTTTTATTCATACCTTCCTAATTAGGACAGTAGAAATTCTTTGAAACTATTAAAAAACAATATGAAAACAATTTAAAAAAATTGTTTGCCCTTCTTAATCTAAAGCAATGGAATAAGTGAGAGAATTTTGCAAATTCTAAGTATAATAAAAAAATCAAAGAGGTCATCACAGTTAATTTTATTGACTGCACAAACAATTTTGCTTTTTATTACACTGAAGAAGTAGAGCCAGTGAAATTGTGCATTTGTTCATGGTTTTACAGGGATAAAAATTAAATTCTAAATATGAAAATCGAGAACTCAGCACAACCAGGTACCCTCATCTGGGCCTTGTAATTCTTGATCTTTCTGTGTCACAAAAATGGGTGCTCTTAAAATAATAGTGGAGCTTTCTTCAAAGGGCAAGATAATTCAGCAACACAGCCAGTGTTGGTTTACACTGAATGCTACCATGAAAAGCTCTTGTGCCCTTCATTCTTGATCTTAAAATGATCACTTCATTAAAATGGTTCTTTTCAATAAATACATTGCCTTCCCAAGTAGTAACAGTCATTCAGTCACTGACTACATTAGAGTGTGTAATCTAGAATATTTTAAAAATGATTTTAGCTGCAGAATGCTTCAAGAGTCTTCAGGTTGAAAGGCATTACATCACTGAGAGCAATCATTAATATCAAATATTACCTTTAGACAAAAAGTGCTATCTGCAACCTTGGATGCTTATCAAAAGTGTTACAGCAACGCTTATGGAAATGACTGACAGTAATCCGAAGATGACTTTTCCTAAGTGGAACACAGACTATACTTTAGTGAAGAATAAAACATTTCAGTTATATTTATTTTTTCTAATCCACAGATATGTCCCTGTTACAGCTCATTTTTTTTCTCTTTCTTGATCAAAAAACGCACCAACTTGGGGCCAATGTCAATAAACACTCTTTCTATTTATATTTGAACTGGCCTGCATCTCCAGAGAGCTCTGATGCAGTCCAAGATCTTACTTGAAGCCTGAAGCCATTTCCTCAGAGTCTTCCTTACAAGACTCCAATGGCTCAGTGACTTTCTGCATCAGCAGTTCCATGTTTGGGGCATGAAGATTGATTTTCTTTCCCCCTGCGAGTGAAAGTCCAGAATGTGTGCCCCCTGTGTACTATCCTGAGAGACCAACAATACAACCACCAGATCAACTTGAAAAACTCATCGGGGGGGCCCTCCAACCACCTCTGCGCTTCTCACTAGGTTAAGTGTTCCATATATCAATGAAAGCAAGACCCACTCAGCCCCGTTCCCACCGCAGCAGCACGCTGGAGTTATCTTTAGCTGAAGTTTTGTAACGCTCCACATCTCCTACATAGAAAATCTACACACAGCATCTCAGTGCATGCATGAACATTCAGGATGCAATCTTGAAACTGGGGCCTGAAAATCACATACACCTTCGTCCAGAGCTGCAGTGAAAATAACAAGGTGCTTTGCTTGATTGATTAGGAAATCAATCATTAATGTGGTCATATATATATGTGTGTGTGTGTGTACTTTACACATATTTAGGGTCATTTTAAGAACTCCAACTGAGTTAACATATAAATGAGTTGCTTAAAAATAAGAAAATTTTTTGTTTATTTTCTATTTTAGAATGAGAAAAGTCCCATTTTAAGGCAGGCTTGATAATTTCAGGAAAATATTTCAATTTTTAATTAAAACAGAGATAGGAAAAAGGCAATATTGATGAGATCAACAATGTGTCTGTTTGCAATAGATTATTTTGTGTACTTTAAGAAAGTGCTTTCTGTTTTATGCAAGAAAGATGGAGTACTAGGACAGGGTAGAGGAGGTAGATAGAAAAATTCAGACATAATCTGAACACACGTGAAGTAGATTAGCCAGACTCCACAATATGGACCTACAAACTTATTCAAGAGTGATGACATTACCTTCCCGCATGAAAAATAATGTTTTTTGTTATCAAGAGTATGAGAGTCATAATATGGCGTTCTTTCTGTGTTCGACATCTATGCAAGCAAGATAAATAATAATAATTGGAACTCAAATTTGTGGAACACAAGCTATTTTAATGGAAATTACATCATAATCTTAGTTAGAAAGGGAATTTGTCATTTCCTCATTATAATTTGATTACTGAAATTATCTAGAAGAAAATTGCAAAAAATTTCACCTCATTCTTTGAAAAACATTAAGCAAATAAATATTGCCTTGAATCAAGATATAAAAATTGATGATTTAGCTTTTTGACATAATCCACATAACTGTAATTTGATTATACTGGTATATTGCAAATTTGAAATTTAAAAATTTAAATTATTGCAGTGTGGTTTGTCTTTAAAATCATCATCTATAACACATAGCTTTAAAAAAGTGAATATATTTTCTGTTAATCTATTAATATTACTAGTGCTTCATTTTATTTGCAAATGATTTTTTTATTTGATATTCTGTTCTCTATATTATAATCACTTTAATACTTTCTGATACAAATTGATCTATAAGTTGCCACATAAACATTCCTTATCAGATCATATGTATAACATTTGTTTAGGTCTTGTTTATCAAGAGATCTTTTACAAAATCCTGTACATTTTCAAAAGAACCTATCAAGATAAAATTCGAAGGAAGGATTCTTAAATGAAAGAGAGAACCTCTGCAATGTCTGCATATTTAAGCATCAAATTCCTCTCAAAATGTATTATGGTTATGTGAAACCACACAACCTTATAAAGACTAAGTACATTTACCTTTTATTTCAGATAATAAAAATAAATAAAAGACCAGAAGAGATTTACTGTCTCTCTACCACCCTCATTAGCAAAAATCTGGCAAGCAAACTATCACAAGTAGTGTTGATTTAACAACTTTTTTTTTTTTTTTTTGGTGGTAGGGGGTGGTGGTGAAAAGGCAGATTGAAATGATATATGTCAAATATTAGTAGCCTTTTAAGAAGCCATCACCCATGGCCCTTAACCCCTTGCAGATGGCAAATAAGGTGCAAAGCAAACGAAATTAAGATGATAGTGTGTTGACAGGAGCAGGCAGATTCCAGTTTTCATCCCTACAGACAACAGGAATGACATCACATCTTTTCAAACTGACACATTAATGAATTTAGCAACACCTGAACTTTTCTGGCAGGAGACACCTTTGACACCAGCAGGTTCTTTCGTGTCAGTAATAATAGGATTCTGTATCATTCCCTGACTCCATATTTGATGGCAGAATTACCTTTTGGGCCCTAACAAGTTGACAGGGTTTCATTTTGCTTCCTCTTTTAATGACATCTTCTTTGCAGGTGAACTGGGGATGTAATGACTTCCTTTTTTGTCGTGGAGGATTCCTAAATGTCATGGAGAGACTCAAGACGTCTCAATCTCGCTTAATGCAAACAGAAAACCAAGGGTTTTTAAAGGTGAAATGGATCTTGCTAATGAAGAAGTATCACTCTTCCTGGGGCATGCAGCATGTTAGTTCAACTTAGGTGGGTGTCACAGGTTAGGGTTCAAGCATGATGTGGGGTGTGACTAAAGATGTCATTCTTTATTTATTGAGCTTTTACAAAACATAATTGAATGGTTGAGCAACAAAAACAGGGAATCCTTTCTGCATTTGGGATCCAAAGAGAAAGGTAATGAGCTCTTGCCTTAAAAATTTGTGATGATGTGGTCCCAATGATGGCAAAGTTCAATTACATGAACTTTAAATATGTGAACAGTAAAATCACAATGTAAATACAGCTGTCTTATTCATGGCGACCAGAAACTGGTTTTCTGCTTAGCTCGACTCTGCTTAGCTCAGCTCCTTCCCATGAGTGTTACTCAGTAGTTACATAGTTATCCCTTTGTTTCATTTCCCTTGTTTTCCCAATGAAAAGGCAGGAAAGACAATACTTGTAGCTATCATTAATTTGCAAAACGATCATGAAGCCCAAAGAGGGATGGGGAGAGTCCTCTCTGACTGAAAAACTTGGCAGCATTAGAACTTCCTACACATTGGAACCATATAGAAATTCTGTTTGCTGTCTTTTTTTCTGATATGACTCATCTGGCTGGTCACCATTTGGGGGAAATATAAGAAGGGAAAATCCGATTCACACTGTGACATAAAATCCATTGTGGGTAAATAAAGCCATAGCTCCCAAACAAAACCAGGCTTAAATGGAAAGTGCTTGACCAGCACAGAGAGGGTTAAAGAGACACTGTTTCAGCTGTCAGCTCACGGTCACCCTCAAATGACCAAGATATGCAGAAAATAATGTCCCATATTATTAAATGATAATATTTCCAACCAGGCTAAACTAATTAGCAGACTGTACTTGGCTTGTGACAGCATTTTCCCTTTCTTTTTTTTTTTTTTTTTTTCTTTTTTTGCAAATCTATAATTGCAACGGCCAAAACTTTTCAGACCCAGCAGGTTTGTTTGAAAAATGCAAGACCTAACCATTTTAAGAGAGGACCATGTTAGCAAAGTGGCTCCTCTCTTTCCTTTTTTCTAACTTTTCAAATCCATATAATTAGAAACAGGTATATCCATCACATTTATGAAACAAAAATTATTCATTAAAAGATGAGGATGGTTTCTCAATGGAAACACTTATATGAACCATGGCCCCCATGCCATTTTGGGAGAAACACGAAATTACACTTGGTTATAACAGGTAAAATAACGACTTTTTCACCTGTCAATTGCTAGCTTAAAATTCCCACACATGTAGGCCATTTCTGTTTCATCTGTTCTTTGAATTTCAGCTGCTTTGCTTTTCAATGCCTCCGTTTCACTGGTGTCTCCTTTGTGTCTTAGACTCTCACACTGGGTTCTCCCTCTTTGGTGCTGGGCTTTCTTTTCACAGTGACATTTCAACATAAACAGTCAATATTCATTACCTCAAAGGAGACTTCCCTCCTATTGCTGACCAATTAAATACCAGCTGAGATAGGCAGACAAAGGTAAAAGGAGCTGTAACACAAGACAGGCTTAGAGCATAGTTTCTGCTCCCTTAAAGGAAGAAAAATTGTAATCAAAACAAAGAGAGCTGGGGATTTAGGGACTATCTCTATCCAAGAGACACAATTCCGCGGGATATTATGGTTCCCTATCTTTTCATCTGGCACACTGCAGAGTGTGGGGGTTTTGTATTATTTTTGTTGTTGTTGTTTTTAATAATTCACCACCATGCATTTTTGAGGTTTCACCGAGAAGGACAATCAGCCCTTAATTAGTTCCTGACTGTAGATGGCCATATTGGCATAGGCTGTTTACTCAGATGCTGGTGGACCTGACCTTTATTTTCTTACTCTCTGCCTAATTTGATTTAGCTTGATTTCTGTATTTCTCCACCACACAAGAGCAACTCAGGAGGCGCCACTTAGAACATCTGTTGAGACTGAGCCCTTTCTGCTGAACTCTCCACTGTATCAGGAATTGCTGGGAATGGCTGTGAGACTCAACCGAGTCCTCTGAACTGCATTCACTTCAGGGAAAAATGTAGAAAGGGGTTCTCATATATTTCCTTGAATCCTTAAAGAGCTCAACTCCCCTCCTACCCCATCTGCCCCTCCCCCACACCCACACACTCTCCAGGATACATAGAAAAATGTAGGGCACTCATGGAGTGTTTTCTTAGGAAACCTGCATAAGGCTTTTATTGTTGTTGTTTTAAATTCTGCAAATTTCAAACTATTTCTTTGTGGTTTTTTTGTGTTTTTTTGTTTTTTCAAAATTCTGGGCAGTAGGCGTGTGCCAAGCTGCAAGACTTTTTTTCCTCCTAAATGAATTGTGCAGTAAATTGGGTATTTGGATCTTTCCCTTGTGGAGCTATCCCACAAGTAAGCCACTTACTCCACCTTTGCAGAACATTCTCCACTTCAGCAGCCTGGGAGTCACACAGGGTGCTGATTTTCATATTTGAAATGCACCTGGATTTACAGGGCTATCACCCAAACTGCTATCAGGACTTACATCCACAAATTACACGTTTCCTTAAGGACTGATTTAGATAAAATTCTCATGCAAAGAGTGACCCTAAAGTAGAAGGTGACATAGAAATTAAGCACACACACCCCATTCATTTTCATAAACTTACATATGCATTCTAGCTTTGTCAGCAATTCTAAAAGCAATTACATTATTCCTAAAACAAACAAACAAAAGTCGCTCTAGACTGCAATCTTTACTCAACTTCCATTAGAAATAGAATTAAAATACTGATCAATACTCGAAGAAATGCATAGTCCAAAATATGTGTGTCATATTAATTAGCTGTTTGAGGGAAGTGATATCCCAGTTTAATTTTCTAAGAGTCCCTCATGAATTATTTCTCTGGTTTGTCTTTTGAAAATGAGTATGCAGTTAATACAAGAAGGCAAACTTTTATTTATCTGGGTGTCTTTTTATAAAGAAAGTAAGAAAAAAAAAAAACTTCAGCTCACAGGAATTGTGGGCCCCTCCCCTCCATCCCGGCCCTAAGCCAGATTAGGTGAATTTAATCATCGGATAATTTTATTTTTCATTTGTGCTTCTAGCAGCTAGAGGGCACAAAAGAATGCGTTTACCTTGCCTTGCCTTCTTCTTCTTTTTTAAAAAATTTCTCAGTGGAACTATATAGACTCAGAAATAAACAAAAATACATGGAGGCTGGTGGATTTCATCACACCTTCCTTTCTCAGATGCCAACTTTTCATATTTCCATTGCAACAGGGATACAAATTCCAGATGACAGTAATACGTGAAAGTGTCTAAGAACTTCTTCTTCCCAAAATAAAGAATAAGCCCCCAAAGAATGAGAGATTCAAAGTGGGGCAAAATTATTCTAAGTTTCGTCCATTGCTGCATTTCTGAACTATTTTGTAAAGCTCTTTGTTCAAAAGCAATCTAAACACACATTTAACCTTTATCATTCTAGCATCTTAAATATTAATGTTGGTTGTGATTCTGCATTAACAACATCTATTATTTTTGCACTAATAAGAGGCTTACAAGAATAAACATGAAAGGCTTGAAACAACCTTCCTGTCAATTAAGAAACAGTCAGTAGTACTTCAACTGAACACTTTCAGCAGATCTCAGCAACTGCAGTCAGTGTAGGAAATGCATGCTTCCAGCCACAAAAGAGGCTCCGACCCACGACTATAAGTTTTGCAAACCATCTCTCACACACACTTGTACCCACCCCCGCCCCATCTTGTAAAGCTAGCTACTAATGCTCAATAGTAAAAGGCATCCTTTTTGGACCATTTATTTGAAAGCATAATAGTTTGGCATTTTTCTGCAAGAAACACTAATAAACCTCAGGAGGAGTCACATCTGTTGCTGTAGTACAAAATGGGTTGGGCCTCAATAGCATAATATATATAAACACTTTTTCCCCCTAATGAACTGTACCACCCCCTTAGGCATAAATGAGTTGGATCTGGATTGAGTGCCATTTGCCAAATTGTAAATTGCCTACATTTATTTTGGGAGTGCACTAAACAGAGTGCTAATTGCCTTGTTTAGCACTTTCCTTTCTTTCATTTGCACTGGTGTAAAATCTTAGTAAATTAACTCAAGGCTTTTATTATGTAGGTAGCATTTGAACAACCAAGAATTAGTGAGGAGGCAGCATGAAAGGACTGATAAAAGAGGAGTTGGCTCTACCCATAATGCCATTTATATGTCCCTTGAATTAAAAGGATGAAATTAACTTTTAATCCTTAGGCTTTTTAAAAAGCTGATGTTAACACAGAATGTATTACGCAGCCATTTTATTCAAATTTGCTCACTTAAAATGGGTAGAATGTTAACAACCATGATCGTATGGGGAAAGTGCAGCTAGCTGTATTCATATACACAAGTGTATATATTAAGATTCATTCCAAATGGCAATTTATGTAGTTGCAGTCAATTGCATAGTCAAGATTCCGGCTTATTGTCAAAGACAAAAACACTCCAAAGTCATTAACATCCACTGCTGTGCAGTAGCCTATGTAAAATGAGTTGGGAGTCTTGTTGCCATTCTTAATGGACAGGTGTGTATTTCAGAAAAGCCATTACCAGATTTAGCATAGCACAGAATGCATGCTGGTGGTTTGACTGCAGAGGATAGAGGCAAAATAGTCCCCAGGTCTGAAGGGCTTGTACTCCTACAGGTGGCCTTCTGTGAGGGGGGTGTCCAGGGAGCTGTGGAATCTCACAGATGCAGTGCTCCTGGGATCAACAAAGACTTTTCTTTTCTCAATGTGCTTGGTCCCACTCTTTCCATTAGATTTTCAGATCCTTTCAAAACTAGGGACACACTCACCATTCTTCCCTTTCAAAAGAAAAGAAAATCTGATGCAAATAATGATGGAAATGGAAAGCAATAAATAAATCCACCATGTTTGTTTTCTTTATACCTTTCCATTTAAAAATTATAAAAGTCATGTTTAGATAGCAGTCTGCCTACATGAAAAATGAAATGATAAAAAAGTACACTTCAGTTCCTTAACATCTGTATTAACCTCCCATCCACAGAGATCTGCAGGTAATTAGGAAGAAAGTAGAGAAGTGACATGATGACAAATTCCTTGGCTTTCAGGAGGCTCTACTAGGCCTTCATGTTGGAACATGTTAACTTTGGAAATGTTACTCTGGAAAGGCGGAGTTCATGTTGTAGGGGATAGCAGGAACACATGTTTCCTAGTTCAAGATACTGGCAATGGAAGAAAGTTTTGGGTTGGTGTCGCTATACAGAAGGGCAATCAGTATTTGCTATATTGAAGGTCATTGTAAATCCAAGTGGAAAGATAATTCAAGCCTTAACAATTTTATCAGTAGAAAACAAAGAGTATGTATCTGGCTTAAATATTCCCTAAAATCCAAATGGCATCAAAGTAATTTCTTGATAGATACTACATTCATGGTAAGAAGGACTTTGAAGTCAGGAAGACATATGTGGATCCAGCCTGACCACTGAACTCTAATCTCTTGTAAATGACTTCAGCTTTCCATTTATCTGCTTCTCCATCTCTAAAATGGGATGGTAATACAAATGCATACGTGCTCTTGTGTGGGTTATATGACATGCATTTAAATAAACGTAATATGCACTCAACAAATGTTAATCCACCCTCTGATCCTCTTTTTATCTTTGTTCACCTCTAATCTCACCTCTTCATTTGGTTAGTGAAGAAAAACCTCTGCTTGGATATTAAAAGATACAATAATATAATTACTTTTGTTGTTTTTAATGCAGGACTTGACCAAAAAAAGTACTCTCCTATATAATATCTGAGGGAAGAATAAATTAACAAGGAAAAATGTTAATTAATATTTTAACATTTCATCTGGAATAATAAACGAATGATTCAGTGGGAATATGAGTTACCAGTATTACATGATATTAATCCCCCCTCCTTCTCACTGAGACTCAAAAGGAGCTGGCAGTTTTACCTAAGTGCATAATTATGGAAGACGTTTATTTTATATACATATGTATTTATAACATATATTTTATTAGTGGCTTTGTGATGAAACACGTTTGTGAAATTTCCAGACCAGAATGACTTGCATCCCTACATACTTCCCTGGATGGCATGAGGTCTAGCTAGCACTCAACACCAAATTACAGTTTTACATAAGTTTTTTTTCATGAAATAAGATAAATCCCAAACTAATTTATTTGCCAGGGAAACAAAATGATGGCACAATGACTAAACTTTATCTGATTTCCCATTTAAATAGAAAGCAAATTGACACATGAAGGCCGGAGACAAACCAAATAGGAAAGGCTGAGAGAGGATATTTTAATTTATGTGATTTATTTTAGGTTCTTCAGAATATAAAATGTTTTCTAATTCAGGGTGATTGTCATTTTTAATAGGTAGACTTAATGGTAGTTCTACAAAATAGCAGTCCCACATGAAATAATGTAGGCTTCTCTTAAATAATATGAGAATGCATTTATGGACTAATTCTTGCTTAGTGCTAAACTGTGTTGAAGATTGGTCTTTAGGATCCCCCCAAGGAACTGATCTCATAGTTATCAATGTGAACACTTAACGCTAACAGGTGCCTTGGCCAACCAATGCAGAAAGGGGACTTCTGACTTTCCATAAGACCCTCACTAAGGGCCAAAGCAAAACGCTAGTCATCTATTCTTTAATTAAAGAAACAGAGTCTGACTAATAATAGATGTTTCTACCATTTCCTTCCAATGTGTTTTTCTTTCTTAAACCCTTAGGCAAATTGTCTAGAACTTAATCTTCCATGCTTCAAATTATTCCTTGAACAAAACCATAATTTGTATGGGTTTTCAAGTTAGTCTGTAAAAAAGGTAAGGGTACTTTTGATTCTCCACTGCCTAGTTTTTCTCCCCACCCATTTCTTTGATCTAGTCTGTGACATTTTAATCTATTATCAGGTACTGGTAAAGAGGAGCTTTAATGGACACTATTCAAATAGATGATCCTGGGTTTTCATTCAAAGACAAATGTGCTTTTTGTGGGTATTTTCCCATTATATTGAATGTTATAATCCCTGGGATCCCTTCTTTTTGTTTTGTGATATCCGTAACTCTCATGGCCTTCAGTCTACTTCCATCTTGAATAAACTTGCCAAATGTTCAATGAGTGTGTAATTAGCTACCCAGCCTTGGCATATGGAATTTTTTAAGATATAAAGTGACCTCAGACATTCAAAACTTTGGAAACTCAAATAAAACGATTTGGTTTTAAGAGGGAACTACTCATAGAAATTGGCAATAATGAAACTGAGTACAAAAGTGTTGTGCATAACTTTTCACAAATATGTCACCTTTCTTGTGAAAGATGTAATCAGTTTATCAATAAAATCTTGGTGTGAGGTTGTGGTTACCTAGTAGTTATCCAATTTGGAATGGCCTAGGCTGTCCGTGTAATACAATGTAATACAATGTTTCCAATCTTTCATTGGAAACATTCTGGCCATGAAATCTTAGCAGGACAGTTATTTGCTAATACAGAGTAAAGCCTGAAGGAGAGAAACAGAAAGCCTTGTCCATTACATTCTCAGCTACCATCATGAGATCAAAACTAAATATACTCTAGATAAATGATTCATTGGTAACAGTCATGAAATATAAAGCCTCTCACAATCCCAGAAGTTTTCTGACATATCAAACCATGTGCATAGTAGAAAAGAGGCCTATACTGCAGGCTTGATTAAATATTAAGTCAGTTATGCCAAGAAATTAAGGTCTAGAGACTGGAGGAGGCTGGCAGTTTTGGTAGCATTGTTTCTAATAATAAGACCAAGAGGTCTAGCAAATGCTCATTTCTATCTGCATATAATATACTGCCCATTCTAACTCCTACGCATAAAAGATCTGTTTACGTGTGTCTTCAAAGTCTTACAATTTTGTCTGTTCTATTCTAGAAACTGTAGCTAAAAATACTCAAGTGTTTTTTTAAATAGAGTTTATAGAAGCTCTTTAACTGACCCCGTGGCTTTTTAAAAGTTTGCTTTGTTCTTCTACCAGGAATTTACTTAAGAAAACAATCTTAAATGAGAGAAAGCTTTAAACAAAATGATTTAATTTCATCTTTTTTTAGTACTATTTTTTCATATTTAAAAAACATTTGCTATAACCCAAATGTTCAACTCAGAAGCCAAAATGTCATGCAACCCAAATAAAAAGTATGTTTATAAAGATTCTAGTCACATGCAATGACACTGCCTAAGGAAAAACATTATAACTTAATACAATTTATGTATTATGACATTATCTTGATGCTATAAGGAAGAAAAATGGACAGATAATTGGAAGGAAAGGGACTGGGCCACACAGGATCACTTTGTTTGAGCTGGAAGCTAAGATTGTGTGAATTCCTTTTCTTCTTTAATATGCTTTTCTCCATCATGTTTTCATAATTTTAAGAAAATAGTAAATAAATAAGAGAAAAAAATATTTTTCACAATGGTTGCTCACAACCGTTTCTTTGTGGAGACAGGACCACAGTTAATGATCTAAGAATGAAACACCATATATGTCCATCCACCTGTCCTCAGTCCCTCACCTCTTTGTAAGTCCAGGATAACACAAGAATCAATGAACCAAAGAAACAACAGCCTTGGGACCTAACAATGGTCTCCTTTCCTGAATGAGAAACAAGCTGGGGATATCTTCATTTGCTGGCTTCCTTTTCTAGGGGACAGTATAAATGATCATATTTTAGACTTGCAGAGTTCCTTGTTCTCATAGTTCATTTGGAAAGAAATTCTAATTCCACTTCCTACATGCCTGCAAGCTTTCAGTTCACAGAGAACTTTGCTGCTGATAGTCCCATGATCTCTTCCACCTTCTAGAGTGCACACCCTCCCACACCCACTCACACAGAATCACCTGGATATTTGGGAGCACAATCAGCAATTTAGCTTTTCCTTTAATAGCACACAGATGGTTCTTGGTGTTTATAAAGTAACTTCTCAAACAATTTAGGTATTGTAAGAGCAACTTCATTCCCAACTCTCTTACTTCATCCTAATCCATTCTCCAAGCAGGTAAGCTAAGATTCAGTGCAATTAAGCCACTGCCTGAAGATCACAAATCAGCCATGGAGTCTGGGCCAGAATAAACTCCAATGATGCTTCCATTAAGATATATTAGTCATTTTTAATCTACATGGGTAGAGAGATTCCCCCACTAAGTCATAAGTCTTAGCAATGCATAATAAATGAATATTAGATAGTATGCTCATTGGCTGAACTTTGAGGTGTTAGAGTTCTCTGCCCACCATTCTAGAGAACATTAAGCTTGTTTGAAGAATACGTGGTCTCTATTAGCCAAAAGCCAAACACAGCCTAAACAGGTAATGATATTGTCATTTGTCCCCTCAGTTCATTCTAAGGACTGCTTTCCTGTTGTTGTTTTTCTTCTCCTCCAATTGAGAGATTAACCTGGTCCCAATTGAAATGGCAGTCCATATCATACCTTTCCTTGATCTCTCAGCATGGCTAATAACAGCTGGGGCTGCGAGCAAGCATCTTTATTTTCTCTTTATTGTTCCAGACTACAAACCCGTGAACCTTCAGCATGTTATGTACTTAACCATGGTCAGGTTGATGTCATTATTTTCTGATTGTCCGGGAGCTCCTGGGGTACTGGCCTATATTGACAGAGAAGGGCTGGCATGCTCTTTGTGGGGTAAGCTTTGAAAAACAAGCCCCTCGACCACCTGCATGTTTAGCCTAGAGCTGTGACATTGCACTAGGCCAATTGGTACACTTCAAAACACGTATTAGCACCACTGGCACTACTGCATCTCGCTTGTTAATTTTCACTTGGGCCTGTTAGACAAATCTTATCTGGGCCACAAGTAAAATGCCTGACAGAGCAGATTTTTAAAGATCTTTGCAAGAAGATTTGGTATGTCTGGGTCACTGTGCGCTTTGTCTAAACCTAAGCATAGCTGTTTGTTAGTCTTCACCGCCCTCTTCTAGTATTTTTTTTCCTGTTGCCTGTCCACGTCTGAGTAACTAGCCAGGCTAGCCTTTAGCAGAGAAAACCAGGGACATGAGCACAGAATGGCAAGAACAGTGGAGCAAAGTGCTTCTCTGCGTGAACCATCTCCACACTTAGCTTTTACAATCCTATAAAAATTGGTCTACTTGTTATCGGTTCAGACTGGAAAGCAAGCAACAGCCCTCCATTGCCTGGGGCTTTGATGTAAGCACCCCTGACTATTTCTGTTTAAACTCTAGCGGATGGAAGACACCTATAAAGATATTAATTAGCTCCAGTTGTCACCAGATGTGGTTCACATTCTCTGAGCCAGCTCCGAAATACTGGAATTTTTATTAGGCAAGGTAATGTCTATGGCTCTCATTAAAGTCTGAGTCATAAAAGGCTGAAGATGAGATTGGTGGAGAGTGGGGGAGAGAATAGTTTTCTCTTTGTTTATTAACTTTCAAAAATCCAAAAGTCCTGTGTTTCAGACTTGAGTGGCATGTTAACTTTGAGGGATTTGGCAAGGTTCTTCTAAGTGTTTACATTTTGAGGAAACCTTTTGAGTCATGCTACATGAAATGACTGGTTTGTGTCAGAATGATGTTACATTTATATGCTTAATTATAATAATGTCAGCCATGTAGCACTGCATCATGCAAAAAAAAAAATCAGTACTAATTGTTATTGGACTGGATACTAACGTATGGGATATATTATGACAAAAGAAGGAATTTATTGTTTATTCAACATAGGCGAACAGCACTTCGTAACTGTCAGGGTGGGGTGGCAGTGAAAGGGAAATGAAAATCTAAAAACACCTTCTGAACACTTTTCCCCAATGCCTTCCTCCCCGTCAAGTTACTGCCATGCCTTTGTGACTCTTAAGAAATACTTTTGCTAATTTTTCTGTTGGATAAAAGACATAGTAATAGCTAAAACTTGCTCAGATCTACTAACCTATTTAGAAAAGAAAAATCTTAATTTGAGAAAGATTTGAAGGCCAAAATAGTTGCTCAGTTTCCTTCAAAAGCTTCCCTCCTTCTGAAACTACTCCCCCATCAAACCTACCAGCATAATAAGGCCAGCAGAATATTTCTGATGACCCACATCATAATCTGTGGTCCAGGGTCCCCAAATGGAATATATCTTCAGCTTGAAGTCCTCTGATGACTACATCAATGCATTCAATTTACAGTTTCATAAGATCTTTGGAGATTTTAAATGATATTCAGAAATATGCTTATGCATTTTTAAAAGATTCCTTTTTCCCATCTGAACTCTTTTAACAAAGGTATTACACTAAGTACAAAAGCTGTCCAATTTTTTCCAACCTTTTGGTTCCTTCTAAAACACAGTCATTTTGTTAGACATTGAAAATGTCTTGATTTAGTTGTCTTGCTATTTTGGGCCTGTCCTGCCCCCTGCAGTGGTAATAAGGATGGGAGTTCCTGCTGGGCCCTGAAGAATACCATTTCACGGCCGCCACAGAGCTGGCAGCTTTTATTTATGGAGCCAAGAAAATGAATGGGTATTAGTGTCCAAACATTTCAACATGCTCCCGCGGCCATGCACAAAAGAGACTGATTTGCAGCAAATTTCCACTTATTTTCCAAAAGTATTTACCTTGCCGAAGCTTGGTTGATCACTATAATGGCATAGCTGAGGGGGAAAAAATGACCATTTCAGAACCCAATTCATATGTGTGTGTGTGTGTGTGTGTGTGTGTGTGTGTGTGTGTGTGTGCATTTATTTATATATTTATATATATATATATATATATATATATATATATATATATATATATTTCTGAGCCTTAATCTTGTTCTACTTATTCTGAATAAAGATAATACCTTTAGTTGCCAGGCATTTATGGATATGTGGATAACTCTCTAAGGTGCTGGGGTTTGTAGTTCTCATTGTTGTTTTAAACAAGAAAAGAACTGTCACAAACAAAGACAGTTCACATCAGTGGATTTAGGCTACACGTAAGACAACATGCTGCCAGTGCCCAGGTCATCTTTGGACACTTCCAAAAAGTAAAGCCAGCATTTTAGTCTCTAAAATTTGGGCCAGGGATTGAGGGCCAACGTGTTCTATAGCTGTGCTTACTATTTTAGACCTCAGGCAAATGGATTGGTGGGCAGTTCTGAAATGCCAAGCAATGACGTTATCTTCTTTTCATTGTGCAATTCACTCAGTCAACAAATGTTAATTGAGTACCTACTATGTGCCAGGCATTTGACACCTGCCTCAGAAAGATGTTAAAAATTGCTTTAGTTGTGGCTTCCTGGGGTCTTTGCTCAGGAAGTCAATGTCCTTTGTCCAGACAGGCATCTCAGAGATCTCCCCACTTCTCCATCCATTCTCCAGCTCTGTCTCCCAACAGGGCCACTCTTCGTTCTTTAAATACTGAATTCCTTGTTGACCTCCGAACCTTGGTTCACTCTTCTTACGACATAAGAAAATCTTGTGCTCTCAACCTACAGATCAAAGTTCCTGCTCCTCAAATTCTGGCCAAAACAATTTATGACCAGTCTTCACAGTCTGTAAGATATGAAGTCCCATTTCTTAGAACTCCTTTATCATGTTCTGCTACTTCTGTGCCTATATGTGTGCATGGACTAGTGGATGATAAACCATCTGAGGAATGGATTGATGCCAATTCACATTCCTCAAAACTTGTGTGCACTTTGCACATAGTAAGTGCTTTCTGGAAGGTGGAGGGATGAACCATGCTGAAAAAATGAGTTTCCATCATCTCATATATGCCATTGTCTTTTATCCTTTTTCAAAAAATATTTTGAAAGTCCAAATCCTGTAAGACACTGTCCCACTCCATAAGGAGCAAGATTTACAAGTACAAAACGATGTGTAGATTCTCTCTTCATGTTCATTCAAAACCTATGTTTGCTTTTCTAATGTTTACATTAATTACAACATGGCTGTAAATCTCCTAGCATCTCTTCACCAATGTCACCATTTTATTGCTCAAATTTCTATTCAGGACAGTATGACAATCTCAAATTACTTACACAAATCTAGCCATAAACTGCTAAAACTTTGTTCACCACATAAGATGTTATTATAGTGTAGGAAACACGAAATAAATGATAGAAACAAAACCAGTAATTATTTCATCCTGGACCCATTAACTACCAGCTGTAGGGCTTTGAGGTGGTTACTTAGTTCCCTGTGCTTCAGTTTTTACATCTGTAAAACTGGATTAAGAACCAGAGCTAACTCATAAAGTTACTGTGTAGATACAGCAAGTTAATAAATAAAGTTCTTAGAACATGGAACCTATTCAACAAATGTTGATGTTTAGTTCATATTCTGGAACATATGGCTTTAATTTACAATAGACATTTCCAGTTTCACTTGCAGTCCTTGAGTAAGAGATAATAAAAGTCTCTCAGGCGTATCTTCTCCAATCAAAGCCATTTCAGCACAGGCTACTGCCCTGCCTTTCCACACATGTTTATTTTTGGAAGAACTTCTTCCAGCAAATTTTATCATGTGAGTTTCTAGTGCCCTGGGCTCAAGGAGTTTCCAGTTCTGGGTCACTGCTTGGGCCTCTCCCACTGAATCCAATTCTGCATCATAAGCTATTCAACTGCCAAAAGGTCCTTCACCTTTAGATTGCCAAATGGGTGCTCTGTAGACCAGCCAATCAATGGCTCTTTCAGCCAAGCCTTTTCCTAAGCCATATGGTTCTCTTAGGCATCTGTGTTGGCTTTTGCTCTCTTTCATAAAGAGGAGTATCCATCTATGGATTTATTTCATGGCCAAGATTCCAAATTTTTGGGGGTTTTGTTTTTTTCTAGATAAATTATTCTAATTCAACTCTGCCATTGACTGGTGACATTATACCACTTACTTCCCCTTTCTGGGCCTCAGTAACTCATATGTAAAATAAAATTATTGACTGAGAGGATTATATCCAGGGAGATGTCTACGTTTACATTTCCTGAGCTTCAGAATTCATCTTTGGGAAGAAAAAATAAAACCTCTACGTCGAAGAGACTTCTCTCTAGATTTTCATAAACGAAGCTGGACATGTTTGTGATGGAGAGCTCCCATGCTCACCGTCAGCATCTTGATGTCGGGCAGGCTGCCTAGCTGTCTTTCACAGTGTTGACTTGGTGGGGGCACAATTGATTGATCAAGCACCAAGGTCTGGAATGTCCTTTTTTGTTTGTTTTTTGAAATGTAGTCTCACTCTGTCTACCAGGCCAGGCTGGAAGCAGTGGCACGATCTTAACTCACTGCAACTTCCACCTCCAGGGTTCAAGCAATTCTGCCTCAGCCTCCCAAGTAGCTGGGACTACAGGCGTGCACCACCACACCCAGCTAATTTTTTTTTTTTTTTTTAAAGTAGAGACAGGGCTTTATCATATTGGCCAGGCTGGTCTCAAACTCCTGACCTCGTGATCTGCCCACTTCGGGCTCCCAAAGTGCTGGGATTACAGGTGTGAGCGAACGCACCCTGCCTAGAATGTCAATTATTGTGAAGTCTTTTCCTTTCTCAGATGAAGCAGCATCTCAGAAGCATCCCTGAACATGGCCAAACAAGAAACCTACATACAACTTTCATGTCACAGCAAATGAAGCTAGTAACATAACAATGAATCAGGCACAGTTTAACCTCAAGAAGTCCATAGTCCAATACAAGAGCTCCATGTAGAAATAAACAATTTCACTATAGATTGACAAGTATGAAGCTATATGTGGGCATTTGAACATGGTTACCTAGTGTAAGTTGGAAGGGGGATGCAAGAGTAGGAGAGAGTGAGAAAGAAGAAGAAAGAATAAATGTGAGCTTGGTTTCTTTGGGAAATGCTAGAAGCAGCAAAATTAAGCATGTTTTCTTTCTTTCTTTCTTTTTTTGAGATGGAGTCTCACTGTGTTGCCCAGGCTGGAAATGCAGAGGCATGATCTCAGCTCTCTACAATATCTGCCTCCTGGATTCAAGTAATTCTCCTGCTTCAGCCTCTCAAGTAGCTGCGATTATAGGCACACAACATTGCACCTGGCTGATTTTTGCATTTTTAGTAGAGATGGAGTTTCACCATGTTGGCCAGGCTGGTCTTGAACTCCTGACCTCAGGTGATCCACCCGTGTTGGCTTCTCAAAGTGCTGGGATGATAGGCGTGAGTCACTACACCTGGCCAGCACGTTTTCATATTTTAGAACTTCTCAGGGCCTTGAAATGGTGACTACATATTGTGAATTTTTAAGAGGTTATTTGCAAATATAAAATAAAATCAAGATGTCTACTTGCTTTTTTTTCAGGTTTCATTGTTGACATCTTGGGAAATAGTATTCTACTGGATATAGTTGGAGACACTCTGCTTTGGAGAGAGAACGATGAGTAACATAGGAAGTCGTAGATGAACAGTCTGATGTCATGCCCTGACTCTTTTAATAGTAGTACCTCTCTCTAGAGTTATTGTGAAGATCAAATGAGCTAAGTAATATAAAGTACTTGGACCGGTGTTTGGCATATACAAATATTTAATAAAGCTTTATCATTGCATCATCATTATTATTATAACAGAGTGGAGACACTTCAGTACTACTGGCAACTAGAGTTTGTTCAGGAAATAGCTGAGTTGGTTCTTTAACTGTTGAGTTTGATTCTCCAAGCAGAAGGGTGGAGATGCAGGGGAGAGCATGCCAGGCAGAGGAAATAGCGCAAGCAGACATCCAGGGACTTGAACCAGCACTAAAGCAGGGGTCCATACATTTAGATAGAGTATGAGCAGATCAATGCTCAAAAACTCTCCTAAAACTAAAAGATTAGAGTATCAATCATACATCACACATCTCCTTGTAGCCCCTTTACAAAGTCCCTGGGGAGCAAGTTGCTTCAGTTAGTGGTATAATTACCCAAGGCTCATTTTTTTTTTTTTAAGATGGAGTCTTGCCCTGTCACCCAGGATGGAGTACAGTGGAGAAATCTTGGCTCACTGCAACCTCTGCCTCACAGGTTCAAGTGATTCTCCTGCCTCAGCCTCCCAAGTAGCTGGAATTACAGGTGTCCGCCACAATGCCCGGCTAATTTTTTGTATCTTTAGTAGAAACAGGGTTTCACCATGTTGGCCAGGCTGGTCTGGAACTCCTGACCTGTTGATCTGCCCGTCTTGGTTTTCCAAAGTGCTAGGATTACAGGCATAAGCCACTGCACCTGGCAAGGGTCATTAAATACTATTGCAGCAGTGATGCTTCAAATTAAATCTAGCTATTATTCACTTCCACATCTCTTCCCAAATTTATTATTTCCAGGAAAACCCTTAAGCAAAAAGATCAGTGAATTGGTAGGACCATCATGTTTGTCTACACTTTCTAGAAGCTCTACCTTCTCAAATGTTCTTACCAATGTCACATTTTTATTACAAAATACCAACACTTCAGACAAAGGAAATTCCTACTGTTTGTGGTATGTTACAAATTTGCTAGTAATTTGTATATTAGACCAAAACCACTGTGATGATTACACAAAAATACACACGAGGTTGGCTCTTTTTGATACAGTGTTGTTTTTGAAGAAGTATTGGAAACCTGGGTCCTGTTTTTCTGTATGTATTTGTGAGACCAGGCTGCCTTCAGATTGTTCAGTTTGTTTTACTTTATAGTTCTTCATGTATTTTGCTGAATTCAAATTTTACAGAAATTTCAGAATTACATTTTGCTTTTTCCCTCTCCCTCCCTGTTTACTCTCCCCCAGTCTCCTTATTCATGCTGCACCCACCTACCTCCACTCTGAATTGACAGAAGTAGACCAGGGAGACATAGATATCCATGTTTACATTTCGGCGCATTTGATACTGAATTTGAGTTAGATCTCATGAGGAAGAAAGTGAGAGAGAGAAAGAAAATAAATTTAATCATCAGCAACTCAATAAACAAAAGTAATAATAATTAAATACATTTCACCCACTTACTGAGCTGTTAATACACGCCAGGCACTGGGTCACACCCTGCACATAGATTAGCCTCTGCAATCCTGCTTGTGAGGTGATCCCACTTTACAGATAATGAAACTGAGGCTCTCAATGCTGATTTAAGTTAAAGATATACATATTTTCTGTCTAAGCACTTCTAGCTCTGGGTTGATAGCAGTAGTTCTCAAATTTTAGCCTATACCATAATCACTTGAAGCACTTGTGAAGACCTGGGGTTAGGCCGTAGGATTTACATTGCCAATAAGTTCCCAGGTAATGCTAATGCTGCTGGAGAACCAACCCTTGGAATCATTGCCCTGGAGAACCAGTGTCAAATGTGCCAAGGGAGAAGTGCATAACATTCATTGTGCTGATGATAACAGAAAGCAATTGAAAGCAACCTAAATACTCAACATTACAAAGACTGAGAGAGAAACTGTGAAGAACACTAAGTAACAGTAAATTAATAAATCCAATTGAAAGAAATGTTGATTAAAAAGAGGAAAATATATACAATATGATACAATTTTAATAAAGTTTAAATGCAGGTAAAATCATCCTGCATATATTTTATGGATGTATGCGTATGTTTAAAGTACAAGTAAAATAGGACGGGCTTGGTGGCTCATGCCTGTAATCCCATCATTTTGGGAGGCTAAGGTGGGTGGATCATCTGAGGTAAGGAGTTCAAGACCAGCCTGGCCAGCACAGCAAAACCCCAATTCTATTTTTTAAAAATTATATATATATATATATATATATATATATTATATTTATAATCATTTATATTATATACACACACACACACACACACACACACACACACACACACACACACACATATTATCTTCTGCCTCAGCCTCCTGAGTAGCTGAGACTACAGGTGCATGCCACCACACCTGGCTAATTATGTATATATATAAAATATCTCCTCTCTTTTCCTCTCCTGTAATATATTATATTATAATTATATATAATATATATTTATAGATATAATATACATTTATATACTATATATTTATGATATATTATATATATAATTAGCCAGGTGTGGTTAACATATACATAAATATTAAACAACATATATAATATATATTTATATACTGTTATATATAATATATATTATATATATTTATAATTAGCCAGATGTGGTGGTGTGCACCTGTAGTCTCAGCTACTCAGGAGGCTGAGAAGGAAGGATTGCTGGAACCTGTGTGGCAGAGGTTGCAATGACCCTAGACCACTCCACTGCACTCCAGTCTGGGTGACAGAGCAAGATTCTGTCTCAAAAAAAAAAAAAAAGTACAAGTAAAACACAGAAAAGTAAAGTAGGAAAAATATAAAAATTTGCATGGGATTAAGAGATGCCAACTTCAGAATGGTGGTTACCTCTGGGCAGGCAAGAGACAGCAATGGAATCCAGGAGAAGGATTCAAGAGACATCAGCTATACTCGCGATTCATCTATTTTTGTTTAAGAAAAGGTCTGATACGAAATGGAAAAGTGATAAGATAGGATGATTACATGAATGTATGATAACGTTGTATTGTTTTATTGGTTGCACTTTTTGGGGTTGTCTGAAATATTTCATAACAACACATATTGAAACAGAGATAGAGAGAAACTAATTGAACTCAGATGCCTGGTAAGTCTATCACATGGAGAATAGCAGGTTGGATGGTTTTTTCAACTAACTTAATGCTGAATATTTTACATCATAAAATGTCAAGCCGAAAAGCCAGAAAAATAACAAAACCAGGCATTTCAGAGAGTGCATCTAATCATTCAGAGTATATAATAACAAATATCGTTCTCCAAAGAACTTGTCCTTATCAAAACTTTGTACCAACGTTCAGTTTTGCCCATCTACTGATTGCAAAATCATTATCTTCTTGTGATTTAAATTTACATTTTCTTGATCAGTAGGTATCTTTTAAACATTTTTAAGCATTATTTTTTGTATGTGTTTATTAGCCATTCATGTTTTCTTATACATCTTTAATCAATTTTTCTATCATGTTGTTGATCTTTTATTGACTTGCAGGGTTTTTTTTAATTTTAGATATTTAAGCCTTTGTTTGGTGATATAAATTGCAAAACTCTTCTCCCAGCATGTAACATGTCCTTTCACTTTTTTATTCTGCCTTTCATCTCATAGAAGTCTTTTTTTAAATTTTAATGTAGTCAAATTTATCAGTATTTTCCTTGATCTTTTAATCTTGTCATTAAGGGGAGACTTTCCTATCTAAATTTCTTTAAGATATTTATATTTTCTTACAAACACGTGAAAGTTTTGCTTTTCAGATTTAGGTCCTTAACCTACCTAGAATTGATTTTTGTGTGTATAAGGAGAGAATTCTGTCTAACACTTTTCATGAGGATAACCAATTGATCCAATACTGCTTATTGAATTACCCTTTTTTCCTCTACTGACCTACAATGTGACCTTTGTTATATGTATATATTTTCATACATGTGTAAGCTTCTAACTTAGCTAAGTATCCCATGCTGTTGGCTTTGTTATTATTATTGGTCATGTCTGTACTGATAATAGACTGTCTTTTTCATTACAGATTCACTTTTTTGCCCCCTCAATCAAAATACCTTAAGTTTATTTTTTATTCTATCTTTCTAGTTAGGAAACCAGGTTAACACATTAATTAAACCCAGTTAGCAAATTAATTTTATTAGTTTCTGATTCTATCCTTCTTTTTATTTTCTTATTTTATTGCCCTTTTTCTGGCTTTTTAGGCTAAATGCTTAGCTGAATATTTTTCTGCTAATATTTTTCTTTTTATGATTTAATATTTAGGGCAATACATTTTCCTCTAAGGTACTGCCTTACCCATAATTCATTTAATTTGCTCTTTAATATTTTAATTAGTGTTCACCTCTAAATACGTATTTTAACTATCTTTATTTTTTTTATTGCCCTATCAGTTATTGAAAGAGTGTTTTACATATTCAAAGGTGCAGGGCTCTCTGACTACCCTTTTTTGTACTTATCTCTAATTTTATAGCATTGTGGTCAGAGAATATGTTCTTTGTAATATTACACACTATTTGCTGATACTTTCTGTCTAGCCCAGAATACGAAGACAATTTTCAGAAATATGCCTTGTATTCTTTAAAAAGAATGTATATTTTTCAGTTATCAAGTAAAAAATTCTTTATGCTTTTTTCTCTATTTTCTTTTTTCCCCCCAAATGTAGACTTTATAATAGACCATGGCTCCTTCCTTTCATATGTAAAACCAAAAATTAAAATGTTTTAGGAATCAAAGAGACCAGTGATTATAAGGTGAGACATTATTTTATCTACCACTACAAAAGAAAATATACTGGTAATTAATTTTAAAATTTTAAGATACATCCAGATCTCAAAGATATTTATATGTTAAAAAGAAAAATAACTCTTTGGGGTTTAACTTTAGAAATTCCTTGAGAGGTGGTTCTTTCTGTTCTTTTTTTTTTTTTCTTTCGCTCAATTAATTTCCAGGTTTCCAGACTTTTGATATTTTTAATTCCCAGTAGCATACGAGAGTCAGCGTTGAAAAGCCTATCTTCTCTTTCTTTCCTTGTGTTAATCATGGCAGTTTGATGTATGTATTTGTAGATATTAACTCAGAGTCCCCTTTTTCTATGGTCTTCCTAGGGGGATGCAGCAATCTCACAGCATCAACACTCACCATTCTGTAGGCAACTCATAAATCCCTACATCTAGTTTTGGTTTTTCCGGCATTCCAGCCCAACCTTTCCAATTCTCTGTATTTACTCTTTTCTCAGCTGCATCTGAGTCCCAGTGATAATGGCCTGTCTAAATTGTCACCCCGCACTTTGGATGACATGCTCTGATGGCCTTAATAGACATCTTCTAAACTTCTAGTCTATAGCCATTCCTGTGGCAGCTTCCAGCACCTCTCCCACGGTTAAGAGTTTTTTTGTCTCTTGGTCCCAATGGTCCTGAATCAGTCCTCACCAAAACTCTCCCATCCTAAACTAAATTAATTACCTTTTTATCTCCCTCCCTTTTCCTTTCTTCTTTCTCACACTGCTTTCTATCTTTAGTCCATGTAGGATTCTCTTTATTTTTAGCTATCTCAGTTGTGTCTACAATTAATTCCATCAGTCTCCCAGACAAGAATTTATGAAATGATTATCTCTCTGTCTTCATTCTTCAAAAGTTTATCAATAACTATTACTGTTTAAGCACCAGCTATGTATGTATCTCAGCCACTGGGCTAGCTGCTTTCATGTGCATTTCAACTAATTCTCTTAAAGACCCTACGCTATAGGTATTATTATTTTTTATTATTATTATTTTACAGGTGAGGAAACTGAGTCTCAGAAAGGATAAATGAGGACACAAAGCTAGTAAGTGGTAGAACTGATAATTAACCTAGGTCTCTTAATTCCTAGAATAAACCATCCCCCACTCATCCTTATGTTCAATATGGCACAAAGTCTTCTTGATTCTTTCCAGCCCTTTTTGGACTTGCACTTAGACTTTTTGTCATTTCAGTCCTCAACTGTGTCTCTCTTTCTGGCTTATTTGAACCTCCCAGTCATATGTGGCCTTGTATTTCCATTGAATCAGTATGTCCCTATCGAAAAAACATCTTCAAGTGCTAATCTCTTTAACAGAGAAATAACACAACAAACCTACACATGAATTCTTCTTGTCTTCAGCATGACATCCAGACTCCTCTTTCGCTTTTCAAAGTCCTTTACCATTTGGCTCTATCTCATTTATCTACATTACTGCTGAAAGCTCCCAAACAGTGTGCCCCATGTCTTTTAGTTTCATTCCAACAGCTGTACTCAGAATCTCTGAAATTACTTTTAAATGTAAGATTAGAATGGATCCATTCGTCTATCTTCTTGGCGTATTATATTAGAAGTGAAAATGACCAGCAAAATGAAGAATCAGGTATAAAATATGGTATCTATGTATTTTGATACTCTTTGTAATTTCCATATTCTCTTTCCCATAATTTATTCTACCTACTCCCTGATGTCCACTCCTTTTGTCTTCCCTTTGCTCAGTATACAGAAATTTGTTTTGTGTGTTCACATCACACACATCTATACTCATATATACTGGCTTTTTCCTTCTGTTTTATCACTTTAGGTTCAAAGAACTCTTTCAATTATTGAAACAGAATTTTTTGAAGTAATAGTTTGAACACCTAAAATGGTTCTGTAGGATACAAAGTATGATATATGAGAATCTGAGCTCTCAGCCCCTTAACTCTAACTCACATTCAGCTTAGTCACTCAAATCTTTATTGGAGTAGGTGGGTCTCTCTTTTCAAATAAAGGGTATCTTCCCTGGGTTCAGTTCTGAAACATCTGACTTTGAATGTGGCTCAAGACAAGCCCAGAAGAGCCAAATCATATATTGTAATGTATGATTGCAAATACCAAGAGAGATTTCTGGATGAAATTGGCTATATGGTAAAGAGGAATTATACAAGACTGGCTTGAAAAAGGAAAAGAGAAACCTTAAACTCTAGATGTGGGGAGTGGAAAATACACTAAAACTGAAGTCAAGAGAACTGGGCTCTGTAAGTCTATTCTTAAGCAGTCTTACTATTTCATTTGCATGTTATCTCTAAGGCAGATTCTAGTTCTGTCATCCTATGATTTTGATTTGCTAGCTCTTTCTTATTATTTTAAAACCAAGTGTAGTCATTCAAATTTTTTTCTCTAATCTGAAAATGTTTCTTAATGACTTCTTATAATTATTAAGTACAATCTTTTGGTATCAAAATTCGCTTGTCCACCAGAGTTTGTTTCCAGGTCAAAGACCTTCTTGATATTTTAGAGTTATCTTCATTGGTGTAACGGGAATAGGATAAACTAGGATTGGGTGGAACCCGTAGCCTGCCTTGCCAATGCCTACCTGTTAGTACTTACATTCGAAGAAAATCCCTTGATTCTCTCCTATCAGGAGGCAAATGCTGCCATTCCCATAGATTTGAGAACATGGTCATGTTCAAGTCTAAACATCTTTAAAAAGTTAACATGAATCTGGTCTTGTGTTTTAGTTAGAAACTGGAAAACTCTTACACGGCTTCCCAGAGGGTCATGTAATATTGCTGAGAAGGACTCATGTTTGTGGAGCAATAGGAGGCAGTTACAGGAATGGGTGAGAATGTATTTCAGGAGTGAGATGAAGAGTTAAACCCTAGTTCTGATACTGGTACTAACTGGTTTGGTGACCTTGGGCAAGACACCAAATTTCTCTCAGCCTTACTATTTTTATCTGTAAAACATGGGCAATTGATTTTATTAATGATTTTCAAATGCTCTTTTAGCCAATAAATCTTTTACTTAAAAAATTGTGTATTAGTCTCTATGTTATTACCTGCCTAATATTTACCATTATTAGTTTCTCTGGAGACTTTGCCTCTTTGAAGTATATGAGATGCCCACAAAGGTATCTCTTCCTCATACAACAGCATAAATAAATATAATATTCTCTATTATATATATTTTTTAACAAAAATTAAGGTCTATCAATTTTATCCATGTCACAAAAAGACAGGCTCCCCTGGGTCTTCATCCTGAGCTGTTCTTAGAGCTGAGGTTTGTCAGAACAAGGTCAAGGGCTCAACCATTTTAAGTTAGGTTTCATATTCCTAATGTGGCAAAGGCTGCCTTCTATGAGTAAAATGAAAAGAAGAGAATGTTGTTTCTTTCATTATGTATGTATTTATGAAGAGATTTAATTTCAGAGGTCTAGAAATCGGAAGTCCGTCATATTTTACTACTATTGGTTGATATATTATCTGCAGTTAAGTAATAAATTAACCCAAAATTTAGCAGCTTAAACCAGCAAACATCTATTACTTCAGTTTCTGTGGGTCAGAAATCCAGGTGTTATTCAGCTGGCCCCTCTGAATGTCCTGCAGAGCAATGATCAAATTAACCAGAATTGCAGTTATTTCAAGGCCAGGAGAGGATTCACTTCCAACACACTCATGGGGCAGTTGGCAGATTTCAGGTCCTCCCTGGATGTCGGCCAGAGCCACCAGTTCCTCACCACACAGGTCTTTCCAGAGGGCAACTTACAACATGGCAGCTGACTTTTCTTAGAGCAAGCAAAGAAGAGAACTGGAGAACTAGCAAGAGGGCAACTTACAACATGGCAGCTGACTTTTCTTAGAGCAAGCAAAGAAGAGAACTGGAGAACTAGCAAACAAAAGATGAAGCCAGTCGTTTTGAAACCTAACATCAGAAGTGCCATTCTATTATTTTTGCCGTATTCTATTTGTTAAAAGCCAGTCCCTAGGTCCCACTCACAATCAAGGAAAGGGGATTTGACAAGGATGTGAATAACAGGGGGCAGCCTTCACTGGGGGCATCTTAGATGTTGTCATACACAAGGTACTTGTTTCCATTTCTCACAAATATTTTTAACAAACAATATTATTACGCAGACCCTCGATATCTACACATTTGTGCATATGCATGAGTATTTCTTTAGGATAAATGGCTAGGAATAGAATTCCTATTGATAAAGCATATGTATTTGAAGTGCTAATAGGCATTATTAAAGTACCCTCTTAAAGAACAGTACCAATTCAGCTTCCCACCAATTCTAAATAAGAGTGTCTGCGTCCTTAGTCCATAACACAGGATATCATCCATCTTTAATTTTTTTGTTTTCTTATGAGTATATAACAGTATTTTGATTTTTTTTAATTTGGGTTTTCCTGCTTACTAATGAGATTTTATATTGTTACCTGCCATTTGTATTTTCACTTTCCAAAAAAGTTTACTATGTAAATATGGTCATTTCCTTTTCAATTTTGAGTTGTATTGAAATATACATATAGAAAAATATATCAATGAATATTCATAAACTGAATATACTCAGGTAACCACCACCCATATATTTTTTTTAAAAAAAACAGATGTATTGGCACCCCAATAAGCCCACCTTTACCCCTTGTAGTCACTACCCTCCCCAAGAACACTCTCTTGATTTTTAACAGTGTAGATTAGTTTTGACTAATTTTGTGCTTTATGTAAATGGACTTATACATTATGTAGTATTTGTATGTGGCTTCTTCCACTCAACATCATTATATTCGTATCACACTGAAATCTCTCAATATATACAGAGATTGTTCTGTTTGTATCACACTGGAATCTATATATATATAGATTCCATATATAGAGATCCTATATATGGAATATACAGAATATATAGAGAGAAAATCTTTATATATGGAATCCATAGATAGAGTCCAGTGTGATATAAATAGAACAATCCATATATACAAAATATATATTATAGATTTTATATATACATATATAATTTATATGTGTGTATATATGTTTGTGTATCAGTATTTCATAATTGTAGAGTCAGATTTATAGTTAAGAGTTACCTTAAGGTAACCAAATGGTAGCTGCCTTGACATTGTATGTGGTTCTTGTGGCTGGTTCCTGGGTTGTATGAAGAAATTGACATGTGCCTCTAAAATTAACTCCACCCAGCAAAATTATCCACAGATTTTGTAGGAATTTCTACCTCAGAGTAGAAATGCATCCTTGTGTCTAAACTTCATCCTGGAAGTTGCTTTAGTTTCTGGAGAAGAAAATCATTGGCAGCATCTTAGTTGTGCTCTTTCATGTATCTAATATTTAATTTAATACTTAATATGCTCTCAAAGTAGAGAAATCAAGAAGGCCAAAATCATAGCTTTGGAAGGAAGAGGTATAAGTGTAAAGATAGTGAAATTTGTCACTTTAATTTGAAAAATGGAAGCAGGGAATGTTTCTGGAAACAACAGAATCATAGCAAAAGAAATGGTTTGAATTGAGAGTTGGAGCCCCAACAGTGACTAACAAAAGCTGGACACTTGTGGAGTATAAACAGAGGTTGAGGTGAGGTTCTACCTATGACACTGAGGCCAATTGTGAACCATGTTCTCCTGCATTCACATGCCAACATGGCGTAGGGTTCGGTAGGTTTGGGGTTGTGGTTGGGTTTTGTGCTATATCTCATCTGAGAGGCCATTCAAATTGTTAAGCAAGTAGAGATGAGTGTTTAGGGGTTCTGGTTCTATGAATAACACTGGACTTTGAATCCTGGATCTCCCATCTTTTGAGTGTGAGATATAAAAGAAGTTAAGGACTATGAATTTGGAGAAATGTGTGACAGTGCAGGTGATGGATGGCACACATTAATTAATAACATCTGAGAGCCAAGACATCCCAATGTTGGACCTCTTCTAACTGAGCCAACTCAAAGAAGAGGAGTGGTCCTTCTGCTCATTCCTAAAGTGACTGTCATCTTCTGACCACTCCAGCTCATTCCTAAAGTGGCTCATCTTCTGACCACTCCAGCAATATTATTAAATTTAAAGAATTGAGTAGTCTCAGAGTAATTGAGGCCATAGGCAGCTTCGCAGCCTCAGGAGGCTGAAGCCAACAGCATCAAACAGCTTTGACAAATTCATGACAGCTTGAAAGACACGACTTGAAGAATTTATAAACAATTGCCAGGGAAACAAAGTGTTAGCAAACAGAAGTCCTATTAAATGCTTATTTGACTTTGTTTTTAATCAAAGTTGAAGTATATCTAAATTGTTTACATGATCAAGTTTAGTCTTTGTAATAACTCTATAACGTATATAGAAAATTAAGGATGAAAATAGTGAAAGAAACATACCAATAATCACAAAACATGTAAAGCAAGAGTAAGGTTTTAGACTGAAATTTCTTTCTCTATATCTCCCATTCTGTCTCTCATCTAGTGACAGTTGATAGAGCTATCAGATGCACATGAAGCTTATAAAACTTCATGTAGTTGAAAAAAAAAAAAGAGTACAGACATGGAATAAGACTTGGTAAGGAAAAGATTCATTAAAAATGGTGCTTTTGGCCAGGTGCAGTGGCCCATGTCTGTAATCTCAGCACTTTGGGGGGTTGAGATGGGTGGATCACCTGAGGTCAAGAGGTTGAGACCAGCCTGGCCAACATGGTGAAACCCCATCTCTACAAAAACACAAAAAATTAGCCGGGCCTGGTGCCAGGCACCTCCAACCCCAGCTACTCAGGAGGCTGAGGCAGGAGAATTGCTTGAACCTATAAAGAACTTAAATTTACAAGAAAAAAAACAAACAACCCTATCAAAAAGTGGGCAAAGGATATGAACAGACATTTTCCAAAAGAAGACATTTATGCAGCCAACAAACATACTGAAAATGCTTATCATCGCTGGTCATTACAGAAATGCAAATCAAAACCACATTGAGATACCATCCCATGCCAGTTAGATGATTAAAAGATCATTAAAAGATCTGGAGACAACAAATGCTGGAGAGAATGTGGACAAATAGAAACACTTTTACACTGTTGGTGGGAGTATAAATTAATTCAATCATTACGATGGACAGTGTGGCAATTTCTCAAGTATCTAGAAATAGAAATACTGTTTGACCCAGTAATCCCATTACTGGGTATATACCCAAAGGATTATAAATCATTCTATTATAAAGACACATGCACACATATGTTCACTGTGGCACTGTTCACACAAAGCAAAAACCTGGAACCAGCCCAAATGCCCATCAGTGAGAGACTGGATAAAGAAAATGTGGCACATATATACCACAGAATACTATGCAGCCATAAAAAAGGATGAGTTCATGTCCTTTGCAGGGACATGGATGAAGCTGGAAACCATCATTCTCAGCAAACAAGAACAGAAAAGCAAACACTGCATGTTCTCACTCATAAGTGGGTATTGAACAATGAGAACACATGGGCACAGGGAGGGGAACATCACACACTGGGGCCTGTTGGGAAATAGGATAGCTAGGGGAGGGATAGCAGAGGGTGGGGGGATTGGGAAGGGATAACATTAAGAGAAATACCTAATGTAGATGACAGGGGCATGGATGCAGCAAACCACCATGGCATGTGTATACCTATGTAACAATCCTATATGATCTGCACATGTACCACAGAACTTAAAGTATAATAACAATAAAAAAAACATCTTTACTAGTATAAAGCTTGACAAATAGCAGGATTAAAACAAATATTAGTTCCTCTTTCTTTTATTTTTTGTCTTCACTTTATATTAAATTCTTTTTTCTAGTCTCTGGTTAAAATACTATAGTAAGATAGATTTTGAAATTCGTAACTCCATTCCCATCCTCTCCACTCTCTCAGATTTGCATATCCAACTTCTGGCCTGACATTTCCATTTGAATGTCTAAAAGTTATCTCAAACCCTTACACCAAAGGCACTCTGTCCTTAAACTTCCACAGCTCAGCAGGTATTCATTTCATTTTCAAGACAAAAATGTAAGAATCACTCAGATGTCTCTCTTCTCATATTCCAACTCTAGTTCCTCTCAATTCCTTTCATCCCAACTTTCAAAGCATTTCTTAAAGTCCAGCCACTTCTCTCCGCTGCTACTGCTAACAGCCTGGTGCAAACCTGGACCATGGTCACAGACCCCTGAAATGTCCCCTTGTTTCTTCTCTTGCCCGTTACAGTCTATTCTCCCACAGCAGATGATCTTTGGAAAACATAAATTGGCCCATGTCACTTTACTGTTCAAACATCTTCACTGCCTTTCCATTACATGCAAAATAAGCATTTTATCATGAGCTGGCAAACTCCACAGGCTCTGACCTTGACTACTACTGCAACTTCATCTCCTACCATTCTCTGCTTCACTCTCTTGTACCGCTTCATGGCTCTTCTTGTGGTTCTTCAAACAGTTCAAACCTGTCTTACTAGAATCCTCTTGCCCTTTGTCCTGTGACTTCACTCAGGCCACCATGAGCATCACACTCCCAGGGAGGAGCACTGCCTACAACCACACTCTTTCCTTTATTCTCCCTAGCACTCATCACTACCTGGCATTACCAAATAGATGTGTTCTTTCATTTTCTACTTCCCATATTAGGATGGAAGAGCAAGGAATTTTATCTTCAGCCCATTTTGATATTCCAACAAGTAAAGTGTGCCTGACACAGAGTGGGCACAAGTGGGCTAGGTTTGCTACATGTATATTGAGATATTCATCTCCACAACTCTCAGGCTTTGAAAGTCAGGGACTAGCAACTTCCAGACTGTTTGCCTCTCACAAAAGCTGCATCATCCTTTTCAAATCAATACCCAAGTTAGAAACTCCAAATACTTTTCATTGCCCAAATTATAATCTACTCTGCCTAGAATGACACTCAGTGCTCTCTATCATCTGAGCAAATACTGCTTTTTCTCCTAGTTTTAGGAGGTTTCACCCAAACCACTTCCTCCTGGGCCATAAGCGTGTCCTTCTGCTGCCGTACTTGGATTCATTCTTTGCCCAAACATCATCCATACAAGGTTCTAAGTGTTTAAATTTTTACCGTCCTTCTACACTCAAATTCTGCCTCTTCTGTAAAACTTACTCTGATCCCTCTAATAATATACAATCTCTTTATTTTCTAAACAGTCTTAAAACTTCATTTGTTTTTTTCTCATGACTTTCTCTCTGCTTTATTGTTTTCCACTTACTTGTGTAAACAGATTTAACGTTTCCTTTCCTACCATACCTCAACTTATTGAGGAGAGGATCCATGAATAACTTACTCCCCAGAACACACAGCAGAAAATGATACGCGTGCACAGATCCCGTATCCTCCAGCTTGTTTAATTTATTAAATTGTTCTCTTTTGGGTTTTTAAGACTCAAAGCTACTTAATCTCAAACTTGATTCAAAGATCTCCTTTCCCATCTCCACTCATAACTCAAGCACATCTTCAGAGATTGGAATGGAAATTGGTGATATGTGACCCAGTCCTGACATCCCTCCTTCCCTCTGTT
This sequence comes from Sapajus apella, assembly GCF_009761245.1. NCBI lineage: Eukaryota > Metazoa > Chordata > Mammalia > Primates > Cebidae > Sapajus > Sapajus apella. The sequence goes on along the minus strand of NW_022437020.1, from coordinate 5,532,618 downwards.
TCTTCAGTTTGTGAGTCAAGAGAAGAGAGGAATATAGAGCTGGGTTTACTAGTCAAGATTGCAATCCACCCTTTGGTGCGTGTCACTGCCCCTCCCCACTAGACCGGCAGCATGGCAGGAATGCAAATGCTCACTTCCTCACGGACAGGGAGGCTCAAGTGGAAGGCGCCATGGCAGCTTGCTTTGAACAGATCTCAGAAGAGACACAACTTTCCTGTCAGTCTCTCCCGAATTCCTCCCCAGCTTCTGTCAAATCTGGGTCATTTCTCTGCTTCTCACTGCTGGGCAGCTCTCTGAAGTGAGCTGTCAGCGGGATAGAAAAGCCAGCTACTTTCCATATGCTTCATCAATTTAATCAAACTCAACCTTTCTTGTCATGTTGAAGGTGTGTGTGCGAGCAGCTTCGCCTCCACCTTTCTCTCAACATGGCCATCTCTTCAAGTCCTCTATTCTTTGTCCTGGAAGCCAAGGACAAATCAGTAATCCTCCTGGCTAAGGGGCTCAACTGAGAAGTAAAATACCAGTCTCTCCCAGCCACCTTCATTCTTTCAGGCATCCCGATCTGCACCTGGTTCTGTCAACAGCCTCTCAGTATGCCTGGGGCAGGTAGTGGTGGGGGCGCTTAGGATTGAGAACAACTCTCCTTCCCTCAAATTTTGCCCTTACCCACCATTTTGAGATAACATTATAAACCATACTCAACATCCTATTCGACATTACAGAGTATCTAAGTACCCACACTATACTCCTACTGAAAGTGCACAACAAAGCTATGCACTCATAGCAATAAACACTAACTTTTGAAACTGAATCTTAGCACAACTGTACACCATTTGTTCTTATCACATTAATTAAGGATAGTTGGCAACCAGCTACAAAAGTTTTGGAAATTCAAATACATATGTATTGAAAGAATAAAGGTAGACTTAGAGAATTGCGCAGAAGGCAAAAGAGTCAGGTTTCCCCAACATCCTTAGCAAACTAACACAGAAACAGAAAACCAAACACTGCATGTTCTCACTCTTAAGTGGGAGCTGAACCATGAGAACACATGGACACTGTGGGGGGGTGGACATCACACACTGAGGCCTGTTAGGGGGTGGGGGAAAAGCGGAAGGAGAGCATTAGGACAAATACTTAATGCATGCCAAGATTAAAACCTAGATGATGGGTTGATGGGTGCAGCAAACCACCATGGCAGAGGTATACCTATGTAACAAACCTGCATGTTGCATCCTAGAACATAAAGTAAAATTTAAAAATAAAATAAAATAAAATTTTACTGTTTTCGAATTTAGAAAAAAAAAAAAGTTATGTTTCCTAAAGCGGTGTTTCTCAAATGCACATCTCACACGATCCAAAGAGTAACTCAGCTTCCATCAAAGTCCACTTCACTGACCCTATCTCAAGCTTTAGACTAAAGTACAGTTTACCTGCTTGGATACAACTCAGAATCTAATAGTGCATTGTAGCAGGTACTACTTACTGCCCCATGCCCCCAAAATCTATTGAGCCCCCTCTCAATGGCCAATATTTCAGGAGAGGTTAGTCCCAGTCTCAACAATCTCAACCCTAGACGCAAGGGGTGAATTGGAATTGGTTTAAGTCAGTCCCTGGGGTTCCATTTCCCTTCCCCATGTGGTTTTCCCATTTCCCTTTCACCCACTTGCATGTGGTGAAAGTGTACTAAATGAGAAGTGATGGGTATCTACGGAGGACTTCTGAGAAGAATTTTCCTCATTCTTCAAGAGTTCACAGGTGTCCATCCAGGTGAAGGCCTTCAGAGTCATTTGTCATTGATTTTAAATTAATATTTATTGATAGCCTTTAGAACCTGGACTTCCAATCCTTCAATCATGACATCCATTGACTTGATGTCTTCCTGACCAATGAGAAAGAAATAAGAAAGAAAAGGGACATTTCAAAATGTTAATGCAGGCCAGTCGCGGTGGCTTAAGCCCGTAATCCCAAAACGTTGGGAGGCCTAGGCAGGTGGATTATCTGAAGTCAGGAGATCAAGACCAACCTGGTCAACAAAAATACAAAAAACAAAACTAGCTGGACATGAAGGCGGGTGCCTATAATCCCAGCTACTTGGGAGGCAGAGGCAGGAGAATCGCTTGAACGTGGGAGGCAGAGGTTGCAGTGACCCAAGATTGAGCCATTGCCCTCCAGCCTTGACCACAGAGCGAGACTCCATCTCAAAAAATAAACAAAAGAAAATAAAACGTTAACGTAATAATTAAAGAAACATGTCCTCCTAAAGCTTAAGCCAATTGCAGATGAAGATGCTACATGCAAAGCCGTGTTTAAATCTGTAGGTATGTCATCCCATTTTTAATCAATATACCTACTCCTGGGCCTTTGATCTGAGATCACTTTTTTTTTAAACTGGTGTTACTAGATTAACATTATGAACAATTCAGTTTAATAACCTTCAGTCTAATTATCGAATACAATTTTCTATGTAAGATAATGCTCAACTTTTAAAGCATTACTATCTTTGTTAAATGGCAGGAATTTCTTTTCTATGAATTTCTTGGGATATGATTCACACATATTCAAAATGTGCTGTTCAAGTGCTTTTGTGCACCTTTTTTTTTTTTTAACAAAGGTCCAAGGTGTTACTTTTATAAGTTTGGGTCTATACAAATAGGAGACAAGAATATGCTGGTGGAAAGCCTAAAGTTTTCTGAATGTAGATGAGCACAGATTAAGAGAGCAGTAATTAATTTCCTTTGACCTCAAGCTGAAATTCCTTTCTAAAGCTGTCATAAAGAGAAAGAGGCCAGAGAGGAGAAGTGAGACTGTGTAACAATGCAATTAAACCCTTGTAATGAGGTCGAGCCTTGGACTTGTTGCAACTGATATCATTATAGCAATGAGAAGGCCCTATATGGATGGTGGAGTTGTTTTTTTTTTTTTTACTTCATGCATTTGTGTGTGAGTGTGTTTAACTCTTTAACACCAGCTATGTGCTTCATTGTAAGAGAAATACATGGGAATTATAGACATACATAAAAAACACAAATTACAATTTTATTATTCAGAAGAGACATTCCATTGGCTGAGGCAGGTGATCTTTTGTATGCAAAGTAGAAAAGTGTAAGGTGAGTGGAAAGAACTCCAGAGTAAGAGTCAAGATAGTTAACTTGTCTCCTGTACCATGACTCTTAATTTTCAGGTATCTCAATGAGCTGAGCCCAAGTGCTAGGTTATAGGGCTCTGGTCTTGATTCTTCTACTAAATAGCTGTGTGACCTCAGGCAGACCCCTGAACATCTCTGAGCCTCAGCTCTCTCATTTCCTCATGTGAAAAGGATTCCATTTACTGTTTTTTTTTTCTTTGTGGTCTTATAATTGATCAACTTGCTCTAAGTTTGCATACTATTATGAATGTGTCAGTCTTATTCTCTCTGCAAATATTTATCTCTATTGAAGACAACTATATCTAAGGCTTCTAGTAGTTCTAATAGGCATAATATTGGTGTTGCTAAGACCATGAACTCTAAAGTTGGACTGACTTGGTTTAAAACCTGTCTTGTTATTAAGCAATGTGAGCTAGGTAGGTTACTGAATCTTCCTCTGCTTCAGTTTTCTTATCTATAAAATGAGCACACTAATAGCATTTACTGCATAGGGCTGTCATGAAGATTCAATGGATTAATGGACAAACAGTGCTTTAAAGAAAGTTTGGGCACATTGTATGGTCTCATTAAGGGTTAGCTTATATTATTTACCTAAACAGTTCCATTCTTAGAAAATCTGAGAGTGACAGACTTCACTGAACTTCCTAGAGAAAATCCTCCTGTTTCTGAAGTCAGGACACATGGAAATGCTCCTTTAGATTAGAAATAAAAAGCTTTGATCTCTACCTTGTATAATCAAGTTGCAAACCTTTCTTTTGACTAGAAAAACAGAATAGCCAACATTTTAGATTACAAGTGGTCTTAACTAGAAGGAAAATATATGAATGGAATAATTTTATTGACATTCTATAAATCAATAAATGCTGTAAAGCACACAGAGTCAGAAAACATAAATGAGTAAATAATACTAGACAGGACTGCCTGTCTTCCAAGAATGCTCTCCTTCCCTCCTTACTTACTGCTAACCAAGGGGTTTTCCAGATTTCTGATGTCTTCATTTATGAAGGATTTGTGCAGAATGTGAAGGAGCTTATAAACCCAAACAAACTGAAAAATTTTAGAACACAACAAAATTATTTAAAGAAGACAGACAAACCTCAAGAATGTAAGGTGATTTAGTTACTTTGGTAGAATATAAAAATAACCTCATAACTTCCTGGAAGCCATGAAGTAGGAAAAAAAAGAAAGCTAGAAATTTTAGATTGCATAGTTCTTGTGTCTGATGAAAGGAAATGTAAAAATCTTTCCATTTCATCAACTGCTTTTTAAAAAGTGTTTATTACAGACTCACCACATACTGTGCACTATGCTTGGTGCCAAGGTTATGAAGAATAAAATCTAGGTTTGGCCTGCAAGCAGCTTGCAATCTGCAAGCAAACTCTATTCTGGCTCTGAATTCTAGGATGAAATAATTACAGGGATCTATATTAGAAGAATAAAATTATGGATAGATTCATCAAACAAGATTTTGCCAATGCATGAAATGTTATTCAAATGTTAATTAATTTTAGATTGCCTCTCTAAAACAGCTGTTATTATAACATTAAGTCTTAACTCCATAAATACCATTTGACAATGAGCTAAGATAACGTGGGAATCAATCAGGGTCCAATCAGGAAAACAGAAACACTATGATTGTTTTAAAACAGAAACAATACAGGAGATTGGCTTACAGGCTATGGGAAAGCCTAGAAGTCCAACCGGAAATGGGGAAGCAGCTCTGGCTAGCAGAAAAAAGAAGGCATTGTTGCCCCAGGACTGGAGAGATAAAGGGAGAAAGTGGTCACTCCAGAGAAGCTGGAACCCTGGAAGAATGACAGCTACCATAAGAGCTGTCCCTTAAAGCAGAAAAAGGGGAGAGATAATCTCCTTGTTCCTTCACTCCTCCTCCAAACTTCTTCTGCTGCCTCCCATTGGCTGAACTCAGCTAGAAGCCATCTGCCATGAGAATCAGTAAAATGCAGCCTGAGATACAGAACAGAGTGAGGAGAAGGGAAAGAAATAACTTCAGGCCACTTGGTCCTAGGAATGGCACATCCTACTTTCTGATCATCTTCCACAGAAAGACCTTCAGTAACTGAGAGGCTCTCAACAGTGAATGAATCCATGTGGCTTTGGGAATATAGTCAGTTCATGCTAGAGATTTTAGTATTTGAAGACTGTTTTCATTATTAATTAAAGAGGGATCCCATAATTTTGGTATCATATCTGGCAGTGTAGGGATAACTTGTTGTGAAAATGTAGAATGCTGGCCAGTATTGTCACCCAGCCACAAACCAGTTCTATTCCTCATAAATTTGGCTATTTTGTTTTGTATGTATGTATGCATGTATGTATGTATGTATTTGAGACAGGGTCTTGCTCTGTCACCTAGGCTAGAGGGCAGTTCACTGCAGTCTCAAACTCTGGGCTCAAGCAATCCTCCCACCTCAGCCTCCTGAGTAGCTGGGACTATAGTTATGTGCCACCATGCTTGACTAATTTGTTTTTAATTGTTTGTACAGACGGGGCTCTCCCTGTCTTGCCCAGGCTAGTCTTGAACTCCTGGCCTCAAGTGAATCTCCCACCTCAACCTCTCAAAGTGCTAGATATAAGCGCGAGCCACTGTGCTCAGCCGGTTTCTCCTTTAAAAGGCGTATTTATTCTAATCAAGTACTTGAATAAACGGTAAGTTGGGATTCCAAGGTTTTGCATTATATATGGAGGAGAAAATATTGGCCCAAGAAAATTTAATAGTAATTATTTCTGATGTACTTCATTAGCTACTTATTCATTTCCAGAAATTTACTGTGCTTTTTTATCATGTCAGATCTTGACAACACAGGAGAGGACAAAATAGGCATGACCCTTGCTCCTGCGAAGATTTTGGTCTAGAAACAGAGGTTGACTTTCAACAAATAATCACACATTTAACATTCAAATATAGAATTACAAAATGCAATTAGAACTCTGGAGAAGTGTGCCATGAGAATTAAACCACAATACAATCAGACCATGAATCAAAAGAACATTTCTGTTCACCTGGATGAATACTAATCTCCATTTTTGAAATTTTAAACAGTATAAAAATATTAAGGAAAAATTAATAATTTTTCTGGTGAAAACCAAAAAATCACCTATAAATGTGTTTGCTGACATAGTTACTTTTATTTTTAATGGTTTTCTGACTTGAATTCTTTTCAAGAAGATATTGTTATAAATTTACACTCTCATCTTGTTTCAAAAATTATTTAAGGTTGATACAGTTGCAATTATATTGAACTTACAATGTTATAATTCCAGTTTTAAGCAAATATCATAATATATATCTTCATGCTTTATAAAATCATGGCTTTTAAGGATTTATTTAGCACATATTCCCTGAGACTCTAGCAAGTTCCAGGCCGTGAGCTCAATTCTGGCTCTGAGGCAAATGAAAAGTTGGGTGTGGTTTTGCCCTCATGGAGCTTACACTCCAATAGGTGCACAAAACTTCAAAGAGTTTTTGGGTCATAACTAATTTTGTCCCTATTAAGTTGTTTTCAGTTATGCATCTATCCACAGTACTTTTCCCTTCTATCTTTCCTCTCCATTCAGGAGGAATTCTAAGAGAGAGTCTATTGCATCCAAGAACAATTTTATAATCCTTAATTATAAGTACAGTTTATAAGACAATCACTAACATATAGGAGCCTACAATCAATACTTCTAGAGTTGGCTTTCTTTCAGTGGGCACTGTACTTCAGATACACAGTCTCATCATTGCTTTAAGTTAAATTAATACATCTTATTAGGAATGTGCCTTTTCTACTTTGAGCTACTGTAATAGAATACCTGAGACTGCATAATTTATAATAAACAGAAATTTATTTGGCCCACGGTTCTGGAGGTTGGGAGGTCCAAGAGCATGGCACCAACATCTGGTAAGGGCCTTTATGCTGTGTCATCCCATGGTTGAAGTTAGATGGGCAAGACAGGGTGACAGAGAGAGAGAAAGTGGAGGCCAAATTTGCTTATTTTTTATTTGTGCAAATTTATAGAGTTCATGAGAAAATTTGTTACATGTATATAATGTAAAGTAATAAATTCTGGGTATTCAGAGTGTTCATTACCCAAGCACATTGTTTGTTAAGTAGAGTCACGCTACTCTGCTTGCACACATTGAATTTATTTCTTTTATCTTACCCTATGTACCCTTTAACTCACTAACCCATTTCTCTTCTTCCTCTTTCCTTGTCACTGCTCATCTTTCAAACTTGCTTTTGTAATAAAGACACTCTCTTGATAAATAACGAAACTACTCCTGCAATAATGACACTAATCATTCATGAGATTAGAGCCCTGATGACCTAAGCACTTCTTATTAGGCCCCACCTCCCAACACTGTTGAACTGGGGATTAAGTTTCCAACACATGAACTTTGGGGAACACGTTCAAATCATAGCAGAGTTTGTCCTTCTATTTATTATTTGTTTTTCCTTCTAGAGTCTACATGTTTCTTCTATATTGTTTTATCTTTAGCAGCTCACTGCTAAGCCTAGACCATAGTAGTTGCACAATAAATTTTTCAGTGAATGAATGAGTATAAACCCCTGGAGTAGTAGTTTGCAACCTCAACCCCACACTAGAATCACCTGATGAGGTTTTCAAAATTCGAACACTCAGGCCACATACCGTATCAATTTGATTAGAATCTATGGGGGTGACATCCAGGTGTCAGTCATTTTTAAAGTTTTCCATGTGATTCCAGTGTGCAGCCAAGGCTGAGAATTGCTGCCTCAGAGCCTCCCTGTTCAACATGTGGTTCAGAGACCTGCAGCATTCGCCTCCTCAAAGAAGCTGATTAGAGATACAGACTCTCAGGGCCTACCCAGACCTAATCCACCCAGATCTGCATTTTAACAAACTCTTCAGGTGAAACTTAAATGTTCAAGAGGCACTGCACTAAATGTCTTTTCTCACAATTTTAAACCAACATATCTGTCTGCTTCTTGAGATCATGCCCATTACTCAATACCAAAACCTTACCCTTACATGAAAGAGAGCTGCCTTCTTTATAAATGAGCAAGAAAACTACAAGTCGGCAATTTTCCGAGAAAGGTTTTCTTTGCCAGGCTACTACATGTGTCTAAATCTCTGCCTGTTCTGAAAGGAAGGAAAAGGGCAAAGCAATGATCTCCACGCTGGGAGAGATAGAGTAGGAAGTTCCCGCATAAAGTAAATGAACCCCAGAGAAAAATCAGAGCTGGAAATCCCAATGCATAGTCAAGGTCTAAAAGTGAAGGGGTCCATAGGTAGGCAGCTGAGCTGGTAAGAAGCCAGAGATATTGCTGTAAGCATAAGAGTACAGTACATGACCCGGGACCAAATAAGTTGGTGAGAAGTCAGTCATGAGCAGCCTGGGCAGAGATAGGTTGGTTGGTTTCTTATATAAATTAGAAGTAGAAGAAAATGCATTGGAGACTGGCAGACTTGGATTTGAATAACAATGCAGCTCTTATAGAGACTGACACAGTTATTCACCTTTTGTTATCATCACCTGTAATCTGGGGATAATAATTCTTACCTCCTAGGTATTGTGAAGATTAAAAGTGGCAATACATGTAAACAGCTTAGTATCATGTGTGGCCCATGGGAACATCTCAATCAATGAATGGTGTTATTCATTGGTATCTTAAATCTTTTTCACAAACACATAACACTGAATAAAAAACCTTACAAGATAAAGGTTGTTATATTAGTCCCAAACACATCTATGAAGAAATACCCAAGACTGGGTAATTTATAAAGAAAAGAGGTTTAATTGGCTTACAGTTCCACATGGCTAGAGAGGCCTCATATATTACTCCGTTCTGACACTGCTAATAAAGACATACCTGAGACTAGGTAATTTATAAAGGAAAGAGGTTTAATTGACTCACAGTTCAGTATAGCGGGGGAGACCTCAGGAAACTTAGAATTATCAAGGAAGGGGAAGCAAATACGTCCTTCTTCACAAAGTGGCAGGAAGGAGAAGTGCAAAGCAAAGAACAAAAAGCCCCTTATAAAACCATCAGATCTCATAAGAAGTCACTCACTATCACGAGAAAAGCATGAGGGTAACCATCCCCCAATGATTCAATTACCTCCCACAGGGCCCCTTCCACAATATGTGGGGATTATGGGAACTACGTAATCCCCACATTCTCAGAATTCAAACGCAATTCTCAGAATTGCATTCGGCCACATATAACACAAACCTAACAAAAATTACAATTCAAGATGAGATTTGGGTGGGAGGACACAGCCAAACCATATCACCTCAGGAAACTTACAATCATGGTGGAAGATGCCTCTTCACAGGGCAGCGGTACAGAGAATGAGTTCCAGCAGGGGAAATGCCAGACACTTATAAACCATCAGATCTTATGAGACTCACTCTTTATCACAAGGACAGCATGGGGCGAAACTGCTCCCATGATCCAGTTACCTCCACCTGGTCTCACCCTTGACACACGGGGATTATTACAATCCAAGGTAATATTCGGGTGGATTCACAAAGCCAAACCATACCTGTTGTATTTATCATATTTTATGCCTTCTCTTCCTTTTCCTGTCCAAAGCAACCTAAAGAGAATTTAGTATTCCTTCGGGTTTTTGGTTAACTCCATCCAATGCCAGAGCTGATTGTATTTTCCAAGATGGCTGTGACAAGATCTCCCGTGTCACATACTCTTCTACTGTGACATTGACACTCCTTCCATCAGAAAGAAAGGCTGGTGACTATGGCACAAGAGATGCTTTGTGACTTCCAAGGCTAGGCCATTCAAGATGATGCAGCACTTGGGATGTTTGCACTCAGAATGCAGCACCAGGTTGTAAAGAAGTGGAGGCAATCTCAAAATAAGCCACAGGTAGTTGTTTAGACTGATTTCCAGTGAAGGCCCAAGCCAATAGTCAGCATCAACCTCCAGCCTGTGAGTGGGCAGGCCTTCACATGACTACAGTTTACAGTCTTCAAAACACTTCCAGCCATTGCGTCTTCCAAAATGAAGCCAGATAGCATGCCCCTGCCTCCTCATACTCTTTCTGAACACCTCACCCACAGAAACCGTGAGCATAATAAACAGCTGTTTTCTTATGCTATAAAGTTTGGGGTGGTTTGTTACATTTGAGTAAGTAACTGGTATACTGACTTTATATTTTCTCACAGGATTCAGGAGTCCTGCTGTTCCAGCTCTGACAGCCCACTCTGATACTGTGCCTTGGCACCCAGCAATAACTTATTAGAGAGCATTCTCCGAATTGCATTTGGCCACATATAACACAAACCTAACAAAAATTATTTTCTTTTATATTAACAAGTCCCAAACTAGGCGATTCCAGGGCTGTTGTAGTATCTTTATAATGCCAGCAGACTCAGGCACCTTCTATCTTTCCACTGAACAATTCCAAATGTGTCTCTTTCGCCCTTGTGTTTGTAAAACAGCTGTTACGCTGTATGAATTAAGGCACAACTTCAGTTAAGGCAAAAAAAAAAAAAAAAAAGGGGGAGGGCAAGATCAAAGGAAAAGCCCATTGCTCTGTTCCTTTATATCTGGAAATAATAACTTTCTTGGACACACCATCAATAGGACTTCTTAGCCAAAACGGACATAGCCTCTCTCAGCTGCAAAAGAGCCTGAGAAAATTAATTAATTTTCTCAAATGAGTACATTGTGACCCCAATCAAAATTGGGGAATCTTGCAAAGGATGGATAAGTTGTAACATATGCAATAAATTTAAAATGAGAAAATTAATACGAGGGCCCTTTGAGGTGTGGAAGATGGGAGGAGGGCCATGATGCTTGCTGGGCCATGCTGTGCAGAAGGCGAGAGGAACAAGGATATACGGTTTAAGGCCAAGGGGTCACAGGTTCAAGTCGCCACCAGGTCTTGCAGGACAGTTCTCTGGATGGCTTGGACAGACCCAGTTTCCCCACCTTTCTGGCTTGTAGTTCTTAAAAATAACTGTGGGATGTACTTGAAATGCAACATCCTGGGATAGGGAGGAATGGCCAGAGCAGCCCAGGCTCTGTTCCAGCGCCCCTTAGAAACAAGAGAGAGAGGAAAAGAATTAATGTAAGACAAAATGCCCAATAATAAAGGCCCCACAAAGAAATAAAAAGGGCTGGGCATGGTGGCTCACACCTGTAATCCCTGGACTTTGGGAGGCTGAGATGGGCAGATCATCCGAGGTCAGGAGTTTGAGACCAGCCTGACCAACGTGGAGAAACCCTGTCTCTATTAAAAATACAAAATTAGCCGGGCTTGGTGGTGCATGCCTGTAATCTCAGCTACTTGGAAAGTTGAGACAGAAGAATAGCTTGAACCTTCAAGGCGGAGGTTGCGATGAGCCAAGATCATGCCACTGCACTCCAGCCTGGGTAACAAGAGGGAAACTCCAACTCAAAAAAAAAAAAAAATTAAAGATGCCCTTTAATCCTTTCACCCAGAATTTCAAGTGACTCTCAGGCTATAAAACCCAGGACAGGCTGCTTTCCAGCATGTCTTGGTGGCGGGGCAAGTGGGGCACACACACATAAGACTCTATTAGCCCTCGGCAGCTTTCCTGAGTCTGGGGGACAGGCTCATAATGAATTCCAAGCTTCTCTTGTCCCTCGCTGCCTGTCTGTAAGTAATAAATGTGCTTTACATAACTTGTGTCTGAGTCTGCCTTACCAGACTCAGGCAAGGAGATGGCCAGGTGCAGTGAACCTGTTTCAAAGACCTGTTTCCACCACTGTGAAGTAGACATTACAAGAGTATTTCTATAAGAAGGCTGTTGAAAAGATGAAATGAGAAGAGCCATATAAAAGCACCAGAAATATATATATTACATCTTTAAATACATGCAAAATATATATTACATATTTAAATATATATAAATATATATTACAGCTTTAAATATAAATATATATTACATCTTTAAATACATATATATTTAAATATATAAATTTCTATGTTACACATGTATTATATATATTTGCTTAAAATATTAATAAATTTTATTTAGTTGTTTGTTTATTTTGGAGACAAAGTTTTGCTTTTCTTCCCAGGCTGGAATGCAACAGCATGATGTCAGCTCACCACAACCTCTTCCTCCCGGGCTCCAGCAATTCTCCTGCCTCAGCCTCCCAAGTTGCTGGGATCACAGGTATGCATTAAGACACCTAGCTAACTTTGTATTTTTAATAAAGACAGGGTTTCCCCAAGGTGGTCAGGCTGGTCTCAAACTCTGGACCTCAGGTGATCCACCCACCTCAGCCTTCCAAAGTGCTGGGATTACAGGCGTGAGCCACCACACCTGGCCTAAATATTAATAAATTTTTAAATTGGGTTCTTCTTTTTCCAGTATTTGATTGTGATATGAGTTGGGCAAATTCCAAGTATTTGCCCTCCTGTTTTCCTTTTCTATATAATTCCTGTACCTTTAGAGTTCTGATTCTGATTACTAGAATCTGGAGTCAAGAGAGCCCACCTTAGCTTTCACAGCCCAGGTGTCTATGAGATTGGAAGGCTCTTGACAAAGGAAGAACCGGCGATGCAGCAGGCTTGTGTAGGTGAGTGGAGGGCAGAGCGAACACTCAGTAACATATACTAGTTATTACATGTTCTACATGACAAAGGCCTTCCTAATGCATAGTCAGTCTCAGTGATTTGTAGCAATTTATATATTTTTAAAAAACATATTATCAATCATTACTTTTAATACAGCTAGTCTGCAAGTCACTACGTCATTCACAGAAAATAATGGTTTTATTAAAAGTCAAGGAAAAAAAAGGAACAACACATAAACACTTTTTAAGCAAGCTAGTTCCATCTTTCCACAATATGCCTCCAGTCATGGCCCAGAGGGCAAAGTTTAAGTCAAAACCATCTTTACTTTGCAACTATCAATGTTTTATGGTGCTGAATTTCAGCTAAAGCCCAAAAATAAAATCTCAGAGATTTGAGAAAGCTAACTGCAGATGGAATGAGAGACTTCCTTATATCTTGAATCTCACACCAGACTATCTCATACCAGATTGCTGCAGTGATTGTCCTGTCTCCTTTCTTCAAGTTTTTAAAAGTAAAGGAAGGCATGTTTACTATTAGGTCAAGCCAACCTTTATGAACCGGCTACCAACTGGGTAATGTTCCCATTCAAGACAAGAAATTCCAAAAATATGAGCCATCAAAAATAAATGGGAGATTTTCAGTTGAATAGCTCTGGACACCAGCTTGATTGAACTAGAAAAGGAAATGAAGTCTCCCAAGTAGCCTACTTCTTGGTGAAGACAGAAACTGTAACAGCAAGAGGAAAAGAAACAACTTTGCTTCAGCACTCTAACTTTTGCTAGTATGAGAATGAAAAGATATGGGATGGTAAGAAATCCTGTGAAACTTCCAAATTCTGAAAAATTGGGTCCTTTCTAATCACGCCACAATTGCAGAACGATCCCCACCTTGAAGAGAAACTCTGGAAGACTTGCTGTTAATTTAGCAACTCCAGGAGTAGACAGCCACTTTCTGACCTCTTCTCCATGTTTGACTGACATGAAAGGTACCATCAAGCCATCAAGCATTTATGATTTAACTCTCTTCTGTGAAAAGTTCCTTTTTTTTTTTTTTTTGGGGTGGGGGGGACGGAGTTTCGCTCTTGTTACCCAGGCTGGAGTGCAATGGCGTGATCTTGGCTCACCGCAACCTCCGCCTCCTGGGTTCAGGCAATTCTCCTGCCTCAGCCTCCTGAGTAGCTGGGATTACAGGCACGCGCCACCATGCCCAGCTAATTTTTTGTATCTTTAGTAGAGACGGGGTTTCACTGTGTTGACCAGGATGGTCTCGATCTCTTGACCTCGTGATCCACCCACCTCGGCCTCCCAAAGTGCTGGGATTACAGGCTTGAGCCACCGCGCCCGGCCCTGAAAAGTTTCTTTTACACTTCAGATGCTCAGAGTCTTCCTTAGGTCCTCCTCAGTTGACCCTTTGCCTTAAAACACACTTGAGGCTTAATACCATGGTTAGTATTCCAGGAAGTAATGAATGACTCTGAGATGTAAACGGACAAGAAATAGGCCTTCTATTTTGTAAAATAATTATCCAGCCTAATCATTATCTCCAGGACTGTTTTTGATTGATTGAGAAAGGGCAAATAGAAGCTGAGAATTGTCTTTCAGATCTAAATTCAAGTTGCAGAGACCAAAAACAAGGTCTCTCTTTAAGTGGAAATGGCAAAATGCCATTCTATTTTGATGTGGTTGAGGCTAGTTTACATGCATTTGTTTTCACTTTCTGCTTTTGTTCCCTGGCAACTAATTACAACTCAGTGAGGGCCGAGGTAGAGCTCCTCTAGTTCCAAGTTATAATTTGAAGGGTCAATATTTACTGTAAATCCAAAAGGAGACCCTTCTTCCCTCCCAGCACTGCCCTAGCATTACAGTATGAAGAACTTCCAGAGTGGAAAGAGGCTTGTTTTCATTTTTGTTTTTTTCAGTTTACTCTAAGTTTTTCATACCTTAATGTTTTGGCTACTGGAAAAATGCAAAACAGCAGTGTTAAAATGTCGTTTAATGGACCTATGTTAAGCTGGTTCAGACTGCTTTTCCTTTATCATTCTTACCCGGAGATACTTGGTTTCTTTCATTTTTTATTTACCTAAAAAACTAGAACTAGACTTTTCAGGAAATAAAAAATTTATATAACCATGGAAGTAATACAGTATCTTTCAATAAGGTCTTAACTACGTCCAGAATAGTTTTTCCAAACCTTTGGTAATAGGTAAGATTAATAAGGACGTTATCATTTCTCTCCTTACTCATTATTTAGTGGTTTCCTCTTTTTTACCTGTTGCACAAGAGGTAAACCCAAATAATCCCCAGAATAACAAAATGTGTGCTATTTATATGTATGTATTATAAAGTTACTTTCTGCTTTCTGACAGAATACTGAAGGATCTTGTGCCAGGGACATGAAGAAACAGAGAGTATAAAATGCAAAAATTATACAAATAACTCTCTTGATATACTCATGGAACTGTCAAGCTCTAAGACTTTTTTATTACTTTGAAGCTGGAAGCCATCATTCTCAGCAAACTAACACAGGAACAGAAAACCAAACACCACATTTTCTCACTCATAAGTAGGAGCTGAACAATGAGAACTCATGGACGCAGGCAGGGGAACGTCACACACTGGGGCCTGTCAATGGGTGGGGAACTAAGGGAGGGATAGCATTAGGAGAAATACCTAATGTTGATGACTGGTTGATGGGTACAGCAAACCACCATGATACGTGTACACCTATGTAACAAACCTGCATGTTCTGCACATGTATCCCAGAATTTAAAGTATAGTGAAAAATAAATAGATAAATAAATAAATGAAAGGCAGAGAAGAAAAGTAGAAAAAAAAAAAAGTATTGCATGGGAATTATCAAGTAGAAGCACAGAAAAAAGTAAGTTTCCATCCCCTAAGAGGTTTGCAGCAATGTCATTGTTCAGGTAGCCTGCATTCAGAGAACACAAAGATGAAGAGAGAATGACTTAAGTGGAGGTTGAGGAGACAGTCATGGACCCGTGACATTTTACAGGTATTGATCAACTTACGACCTATGCAACTTACGACCATTCGACTTTACGACCACAATCGCTAGCCACGACTGCTCCGCGTCTGGCAGCGCAAACGTTGCCCAGCTGGGCGTACAACAGTGTGGACCAGCTTCTGGCAGCACTACCATCTCTGCGTGCATATAGCCTACTCAACTTATGACCAAATCATGTTACGACTGGTCTGTTGGAACCAATCGTGGTCATAAGTCAAGCACTAGCTGTATGTGGTTCCAGAAAACATCACAGTAGTGACTGAAGCCAGAGTGGTTAAACTCAATGCTTGCTCTTAAATCACTGCTTGTTGAAAACTTCTGGCCCCATTTCAGACACCACCTTCTCACCTTCTACAAAAGCCTGTTCCATAATCTCCAGTTGGGATAATTCAAGCCCTCCTTTGCAACTCCATACTTTCATTACACTTTCCAAACTTGCATTATGATTTTATGATGCTTCTTTCGTTGTATCTTGTGGTGCAGGCATTATGTCATATCATAGCCCACATCTACTGAGCATCGGTTATATGCTAGATCAGCTTGTCCAATCCTCAGTCCATGGACCGCCTGTGGCCCAGGACTGCTTTGAATGTGGCCCAATACAAATTCATAAACTTTCTTAAAACATGATGCGATTTTTTTGCAATTTCTTTTTTAGCTCATCAGCTATCATTAGTGTTCGTGTATGTTATGTGTGGCCCACAAAAATTCTTCTTCCAATGTGGCCCAGAATAGCAAAAAGATTGGGCACTCCTGTACTAGATAATGCAACAGAAACCAAGGACAGGATGGTGAACAAGATTGAGATGATCTGTGCTCTTGGGAAGCTTATAGTCTGTTGGGGAAAGCAGACAGAAGCAAACAGATAATTATCAACTAGTTCCAGCTGATGTAACATGCAGTGTTCTAACAGATATCAATACTATTCCTTCCTGAATTAATTTATATGGATTAAGTTATGTATATAAAATATGAATATTTTATATTCATAAAATATAAATAAATATAATTTACTCACTTATATGTTTCTTTGTATACACAATTAGCAAACCAGTTTTTAGACACAATATTTAATAAGGCCAGTGGTCATACTCTCAAGGTCTAGCTGGTGACTTTATCCCAGCCCTGCTGAAGCAGACACCATTTTCTCAGTTGTGCTATTCTTCCTCGTGGGTTTCTTGTTTCTCAGCCTGCATTCAGCTGTGAGCAGCTCTCATAATGGAAGAGGGGGCTTCAGTGTGGGTTGACTGAAACGTCTCCATCAGAATAGCAGTCGGTGTATTATTTGATGGGTTTAACTCTTGCCCCCAATATCTTGCAGTGCTCCTGGCTGTAATTCATATTTCCTGTGTCTTGCTTATTCACGTTGATTTCACCCTGTTCGTTATTCGAATCCAGTACTTTCATTTCATTATTCCAACAGTATTTCCCTCCCCGTCTCATTTCCAATTGTTTTTCTTTTTTTTTTTTCTCAATATTCTCCATCCATTTTCATCTAGGAATTTCATTTCCATCTCAGAGTCTATTTGAACTCTAACGTTTCATTAACATTTCATCTCTGGTTTTTCTGAGTTCTCTTACATGATTCAGGCATTTAAAAAACTTCTAAAACTCTTAGTTGGTAAGTGCTTGCAATGCATACAATTCTTCAATTAAGAAAATTAACTCTCATAAATACACATGATATAGTAATGCATTGCATTAGGTACAAAATAAATACTTCTTCAATGTTACCTGAAGTTTAATTTCAAAATACTAAGTAAATAAGTGTTCTTAAATTCCTGTCATTTATATATAGTCACTACCTTCTTGCTCGTCTCTGAGTTAATGTCAACACTTAGAAATTACCATAACTGGTGTCTCTTGTTCATCAGATGCCACACATTCATTAGCTGAGCAGTGATTCTCAACTCTGATAGTGCATTACAGTCATCTAATTTAAAAAGCACCATCACCTGTTCTCCACTCCAGAGAAATCAAAGAATAATATCTTTGTGTGGCTCTATAGCAATGGTATTTTGTAAAAGTTCCCAGGGGGTCTTAATATGCAGCCAGGAATAAAAACCACCACCACCAAAAAAAAAAAAAAAATACCCGACTAAATCTTGGGGAAGCACATAGAAATATTTTGAATATACAGCACTGGATGGCTGCAGGCGTGCATGCCTGTACTAACTAATTTGGAAGGCTGAGGCAGGAAGACTGCCTGAGCCCAGGAATTTGAGACCAGACTGGACAAGATAGTAAGATACCATCTCCATTTTAAAAAAAATACAGCATATGATAAATTCTAGGAAGAAATAACAACAACAACAATCATACTGTCTGTTATTGATGTGTCAATTTTCTGTCTTTTCTGATTTTTTGATGCCTGGTACCTTGCTGATCTTGAAGAGACTGTGCCTTCCAGGGCTTGCCAAATTTTACAGAGTAAAGGACTCACCTGCAAATGTGCCTGTCATGTGCAAAGCAACCAGTCCAAAGCTCATTCCCCTCTACTACCTCCTTCATCTGGCTCTTACACTCCAGGCCACTATTCATTAGCCAGGTATCCTACAACTGGGACAGTGTCCATGCTCCAGAGCCCCAAAATTATCCAAGCTAGCCAAACCTAAGCATGCTTACCCTGCCTGGCCTTGCCTTTCCCATGAAAACCATGGTAAAAGTTCTTGCCCACACATTCTCTTGGCTCCCTCTGCCTCCTGACCCACATTGGTAGTTCCTCTTGTGGCTGCACAAGGCATGCCATGCCTCCTGTTTATAGGAATCTGTAAATATAAAAAAATTCTTCCTTCATAATAGCCATTTCTGTATCTGCATGTCTTATTATATCTGATGAAAAAATAAATCCCAGGTACTTTAAAAAATAATAGCGGTTTCTCAGAAAAGGTGATATTTACACTGACACTGGGAGATTATAAGGGAAATAGGAAGAGCTTTGAAATAGAAGGAACAAGAAGATACAGAAAGAGAGAGACCCACAAGCCAATATCCAAAAAATTGGCAAGGACTTAGCTGAATTGAAGCAACTGGGAAAGAGGCTAGCAATGAATGTGGTCATGAAGGAAGAAGCTAAATCACTGGGATAATGTGTGGCCTTATTCAAGGCCTGGTATGGGAAGGCATATGACATTTCTGATGAACCTGTTCACAGTAGCTTACATTTCTCTTATTTAAGAAAACATTTGCTGATTCCCTTTTCCATACAAAGCTCAGAGCTAGATGCCACAAGAAAACAGGAACAAAAATGACATAGTCTCTCTTTTTAAGTTGTTCAATGTATTAAAAGAGACAGATAACTCCAATTTAAGGGAGAGGTGAAGCTAAATTTGTTGATTAGAGCTCTCGAGCCCAGCACAGTGGCTCATGCCTGTAATTCCAACACTTTGGGAGGCCAAGGAGGGCAGATTGCTAGTGCTCAGGAGTTCAAGACCAGCCTGGCCAACATGGTAAAATCCTATCTCTATGAAACACACAAAAATGATCCAGGTGTGGTGGTATGCGCCTATACTCATCCCAACTACTGGGAGGTTGAGGTGGGATAATGGCTTGAGCCCAGGAGGTGGAGGTTGCAGTGAGTCAAGATCATCCCACTGCACTCCAGCCGAGCAACAGAGCCAGACCCTGTCTCAAAAAAGTTAAAAATAGAACTCCGGAGCTTCAAATTTTTATTTGGGAACATTAACATTTTAGTAAGCAAAGGCTGCATCTATACAGTCTAATCCTTACTATTTTGATCTAAAACTGTATCCATTTTTGCCTGCTTCATAGGCTACAGTTCCCTAGCACAATTCGTTTTCTTCCTATATTTCACACAGGCTTCATTTCTTTTTTTTCTTGGTTAATAAAATCTTCTTCCTCTACGAAGGTTTATAGTATTTTATCTTCATGGTGGTTTTTCATATTATAGTGGCCTTCTTTCTTCTCTCTCCTCAACCCCTCCCAAGAGTTGTACTTTGATGTTAACATTATGAGCCTTATGGTTCTTTCCTCAATATTTGTCAGATGTCCTTTTGATCCCCCCCCAATTTTTTTCTGTTACCACATTATGGCATGTTTCCTGTAAACAGCTCAGAGTTGAATTTCATTTTAATCTAATCTCAGGCCTGTTTGGTATAAGAAATCATAACCTATTGACAAGTGGAGTGTCATAACTGTTATGTTTGGTCTTATTTCTATCAATAGGTGTGGCTCACCTATCATCTGAAATACTCTTTGCCCTCACACAACACTGCAGGATGTTGGGGTAAAATTGCAAGCCACTCTTCCATTTTGGGTTTCATTTCCAGACAAGAAAAACAATAGATGGGGTGGAATTAGAATCAGGTGAAGTTGATATCTGGAACCAGCCCTTCCTTTTCTGAGGTCCTTTCCCACTTCTCACTTCCCAGAGGGGTTTCTACTCTGTCTCTTCCCTCTGATTGTCATGGCTACTGGTGCCTTCCCTGTCCCCGAGACAGTACACTCCTTCCTTCTTTCTTCTGCACAAAAATTCTTACTCTGAACTCATCTCAAAAAGAAAGTAAATTCTAACTATACGCCAACTACTACAGTGCCCACTTAACCTTCCTAGGTATCAGGTTGTTAACTAAATGGAGTCTTTCAGGTGGTATAGGACAGATATTTTCAGACAAATCTCCTTTCTGCTGGAAAGAGAGAAACCTACCACCTGCAATAGTGCAGACTCAAAGATTTCTCCCCAAACCATAGAAAATAGAAATGCAAATCAAAACTACATTGAGATACCATCTCACACCGGTAAGAATGGCGAACATTAAAAAATCTGGAGACAGCAGATGCTGGAGAGGATGTGGAGAAGTAGGAACACTTTTGCACTGTTGGTGGGAGTGTAAATTAGTTCAACCATTGTGGAAGACAGTGTGGCGATTCCTCAAGGACATAGAAATAGAAATTCCATTTGACCCAGCAATCCCATTACTGGGTATATATCCAAAGGATTACAAATCGTTCTACTATAAGGACACATGTACACGAATGTTCATTGCAGCACTGTTTACAATTGCAAGGACCTGGAACCAACCCAAATGCCCATCGACGATAGACTGGATAGGGAAAATGTGGCACATATACACCATGGAATATTATGCAGCCATCAAAAACGATGAGTTTGTGGGGACATGGATGAACCTGGAAACCATCATTCTCAGCAAACTGACAGAGGAGCAGAAGATCAAACACCGCATGTTCTCACTCATAGGCGGATGTTGAACGATGAGAGCACATGGACACAGGGAGGGGAGCACTACACACTGGGGTCAGTTGGGGGGAAATAGGGGAGGGACGGTGGGGGGTGGGGAGCTGGGGAGGGATAGCAGGGGGAGAAATGCCAGATGTAGGTGATGGGGAGGAAGGCAGCAAATCACACTGCCACGTGTGTTCCTATGCAACAATTTTGCATGTTCTTCACATGTACCCCAAAACCTAAAATGCAATAAATAAATGGGAAAAAATTAAAAAAAAAAAAAAGAAAATCTCATTGTACATCTCAGTCCTCTATTCCTCTCCTTGAAGGAGAACCCATAAGTGCTCTGTCTTAGGCATCTGGCCTGTTCTGCTCTTAAATGAGGTTGAAAGAACCCCAGTATTTGCCACCTTCCGGCTTGGTTAGGCACTGAGGCCACAGGCCACATTGTAGGGGTCCAGCTCAAGTGTTTGCCTGTTGTCAACTGAGTTTTCTCAGTGATGGAAACCTCAGCCTCTTCTTGTTTCCTGTGGTGCTCATCACATTGCTGTTGCTGTGGACTACAGGCTTTGGGTTTACTCAGAGTTGGGTTCAAATCCATGCCTTGCCATTTATGAGCACTAGAAGCTTAGGTAATTACTTAAGAACTTTAGGTCTCAGTTTTCTTAGCTGTGTGGTTAAAATAAAGTATGTGCTCTATGTTGTTAGGAGATAAAAATAGAAGAATCTTGGCAAAGGGCCAAGCATCCTATCTGGCTCAATGTTGGCTATGACTGTAGTTATGATCAGTATAACTCAATGGTCCTCAATTTTCTATAGTGACCAGCTGACTATGCCAGCTAAACAAACTTCACACAAAGGATATCTAAGCGAACACTGATTTTCATTTCTAAAAGAAGCTTATTCAATTAAAAACATTTAAAAACCCTAGGCATCCTATCACATTGCAGAGTACCACAGATCCAAGAGAATCAACTAAAATATTGCAAAATATGGTTGAGCAGCAGAGATTAATTTCACTATAAATGCCGTTGTTTAAAAATTTGCCTTTAAAATCAGGAAGGGGAGATATTTCAGCAAGTTTTAAGCAGTTTGAGAAAATGAAAACTAAATCCAGTATTGGTGAGATTTCAAGAGATTCCATTAGGACAAGGCAAAGAACATTTGCAATAAAAGGACATTTCCAGGAACTTCAACCCAGAGTAGGATATATACACAGAGAACTGCTGAAGCTCCAGGAGAGGCAGGCCTGACCTGACAGAACAGTCCTACAAAGTCGCCAATAAAAGGAGAAGCATGATTCCCACAGGGCACGTCCAGTTCGGAAGCGCAATTAGAAACACCAGCATGACAGATTTTTTCCCCCATAAACCGGTGAGGGAGTAGCTCTATTTCTCATTCCGTAGCTCCATTAAAGCCGTTCCTCCAAGTCTACACTTTTCATCAAAACAAACCTACGTGTTGGATGTCTTAGTCTAATCTATGTTTAAATCAATAAGCAAACATAAAAGATTTCATGGAGGAAGCTATGTTATTCACTCTCCTGTCATTTGCCACTTAACTGGGGAGGAGGGATGGTGGCAGGGAAAAGCGGTTTATGTTTTTGATGCCTGCATTGTTTTGAGCTGATCTTTTTACAATCCCAGTTTTCAAAGTTGTGTCACTCTGAAAACAGCATTCTCTCCAGTTGGCTCAAACCAAGAGCCTTAGGTGACAATAAAATGACAGTTGTCACTCAAATGCTTTGCAAGTTATAATCAGTACAGAAGTTAAATAATATATCAAAGCACTCTTTGTCTTTTTATGACTATGAAAGTAGGAGACAGTGATTGTCTCAGTGTTCATAATACTGCATGTATGATAAATCTAAATGGCTCATCAAACTGTGTCCAGCTACACACCCCCCAACTTCATTTTTCTAATTTCTAATTCTAGAGTGGTGTCTGGATGCTTTGTAACTGGTGCCGGGATTTTTTTTCTTCCTCAACATTTTCTTGCCAAGTATATCATTACAAGATTCTGCAGTAACAAGCATTCTTCTGTTCAAATTTATATCAATTAGTTGAGGACAGTAATTCAATTGGACGACCCACTGGATTTTGAAAGACTCGCGACCATGTCAAAGTGATGACCTTTTTCTTTCTCTCTCAGCCAAAAGCAATTTTTTAACAAGGAGCACTGGAAAGAAATGCTGGTTTAATAATTAGTTATTGATCATGGCCAATGCCATGGTGAATACCATTGGATTAGTCAGAGGCCAGTAAATCGGAGCACGGTGTTTCCCTTGTCAAGATTGTGAGAGAGTGGGGAAAAAAAAGCAAAGAACTGACAGAATAAGATATCAAAAACAGCTTCATTAAGTACATTTTCATCTTTGATAGGGATTCTTTTCATTTTCAAAAGTAGTAGTAAAATCTTTAACTGGAGTAGATTCAAAGCCAAATTATTTGAAACACTTAAGATAAAGCAACTTAACAGTATACCTCCACTTAAAAACACTGTAAAAAACCAGCTATGAGTTAAGTAGACTTGGAAAACACTAAAATTGCTTTAAAATAACACCATGCAAAGTTATTTTGATAAATTAACCCTGCTTTGGCCAGCATTTTTGTCTCCCTAAGATACCATTAACCCCCATGCCCTGAGATGCCCATTAAAAACAATTTGGATACATGCAGAAAAAGACTATAACAATTATAGACAGTAGCTTTAAAAGTATAATTGACTTTTCTGAGCGCTAATTTAGGCATCACTTTAGGGCTGCATAAAAACCTCCACATATGAGCCACTTAATGGAAGGAGAAACTTAAAAGATGATTTTATCGTACTTTGAGGGGAAAAATGTTTCCATTAGTTGTACAATTTCTTCCTAGAATAGAAAAAAAAAAAGACACTGAAAATGCAACATGACAACTAAGTCACAACTTCTAGCTAGTTTGAAGGTGGGCATATCCAATCCTTACTCTGAAAAACAAAAATGGAAGTCCCTCTATGCTCCATATTTAAGGAGGGGGTTTTCTGTTGAAATCAACCACATTCATGATAAAGTAGTTACAGTATAGAAGGACTCTTAAACATAATTTTAGAAATGAATATGTGGATACTGAGCAGATGAATCAGATTACTCAACTCTGGCTCTATGATTTTCTATTTTCAGGGGTCACCTTTTCCCCAGAAAAAAAAAATGTGCTAATTTTACATCTAATTTCAAGTGGTTCTGGTGGTTCCAGAGAATAGGGGTATACCCAAATGTTGTGATCATTTTTAGTCCATTCAAAAAAACGACCTTTAGCTTTCAGCTTGCTGTCAAGAAACGAAAAGTGATGTCCCAACACTCCATTCTTTCACTATAATAAAAGACACTGAAATAAAATCTGGACAATAATTTGATTGTTGTGACTCTTTAAGAGTCTTCACAACTCTGATTCAAGAACACAGTGCTTATAGTGGTTTTCAGAGATGTACATAAGAGCTGTACATCTCTATAAGCATGACAATATCCTGGGATTCTCTATAGGATGTAGCAACTACAATGATCAAATTTATCCCTTAATTATTTTTGAGACAGAGTTTTGCTCTCATCACTCAGGCTGGAGTGCAGTGATGGGATCTCGGCTCACTGCAACCTCTGCCTCCTGGGTTCAAGCGATTCTCCTGCCTCAGCCTCTGAGTAGGTGGGATTACAGGCACCCACCACCGCACCCAGCTATTGTTTGCATTTTTAGTAGTGACAAGATTTCACCATGTTGGCCAGGTCGTCGTCTCAAACTCCTGACCTCAGGTGATCCACTCACCTCAGCCTCTCAAAGTTCTGGGATTACAGGTGTGAGTCACCATGCCCAGCCTCACCTTAATTTTTTATGTCAACCTAACTTTAGAGGTCAAAAAGAAATTTTTGGTCATTGAGTGGCTAATTTCAAGTGGTTCTAATTTTAAGTGGTTTACATCTAATTTCAAGTGGTTCTGATAGTCCCAGAGAATAGGGCACACCCAAATGTTGTGATCATTGAGCAGCTGAAGTATATTGCTATTCACATTAATTGTATACTTTGCAAGAAGACCAACTCTCACTTAGTATGCATGTTAAAAGGTAAAAATAAAACACCAACAGCCACAAGTGAAGACTCCTGGACTTCCAACGAAGTGGGAGTTCTAGTTTGGTTTGACCTTTAATGAACCAGGTTAGCTTGGACATGACACTTCAATTCTCCCATCAATAAAATGAGTAAGATGTCTACATCCTCACTATTCATTGTGGACTCCAAGAGCCAGCAGCTTGGCATCACCTGGGAGCTTGTTAAAAATGCAGGACCTTGGCCAGGCACGGTGGCTCATGTCTGTAATCCTAGCACTTTGGGAGGCTGAGTAGGGCGGATCACCTGAGGTCAGTGATTCCAGACCAGCCTGGCCAACATGGCGAAATCTCATCTCTACTAAAAATACAAAAATTAGCCAGGCATGATGGCATGCCCCTGTAATTCCAGCTACTTGGGAGGCTGAGGCAGGAGAATCACTTGAACCCAGGAGGCGGAGGTTGCAGTAGGTGGATATCTTTGCGCCACTGCACTCCAGCCAGGGCAACAGAGCGAGACTCCATCGCAGAAGAAAAAAAAAGCAGGATCTTGAGCTCCTCCTTATTCCTATTAAATCAGAATCTGCGTTTTAACAAAACGTCCAGGAGATCTGAAGCTCTGAACAGTGGTTTAAAAGACCTTTAAGATCACTTCCAATTTTGGTGTGGGGGAAAAGGGAGTGAGAAACTCCCTAAGTTCAGAAGACAGCCCAACATATCTGCATCTCTGTGTGTCTTTCTGTGTATGTGTGTGTGTGTGTGTGTGTGTGTGTCTGTGTGTGTGTGTGTGTGTGTGTGTGTGTGTGTGTGTGTGTACGCAGGTGCCTGTGTTTATTTACTTTCACATTTCACCTCTTTACCACATGGATGCCTGTGCAGCTCCCTGAGCCTGTAGGATGACACATTTGTCAAGTTCTCTGTGGCTTCATGTTCAGCTAAACAAATGTGCTGTCAGATGCCCTGAGATTGAGCAAAATGGGATGTGGACCCCAGTTCTGCTGTGGGGTTGGTCTGACTTAGATGTTTTCCACTGAGGTCATGGCACAAGGAATTAAAACCTCTTTACCTCAAGAGCTCATCTAAACTCACATCCAAATTAGGAAAGTACAAGAAATAAATAATCTCATCTGTCTTTTTTGCCAGCATTACCTGATGTGTCAAGTCTGTCTTTAGTATCCCTACGCCAAGCTGACAGCTCCCCCTCGTCTGCCCCCGCAATATCTGGATCGATAGGGACAGACACCCCACCCCTGAGAAGATTCACTTACAGTAACTGCTGAGGTGCAAGTAGAAAATGAACAATAGAAGGCTGTCAAGCCCGACAGCCAGCCCGGGATGTATGAGCGCTGAGCTGACAGCAAGGGCCTCAGAGGGTAAACTGCTTTGCTGGAACTAATTAAACAGATGAAATTATTACATGAATATGCAGATGTTGTTTACATTTTACCATATGGTATTATTTCAGGTAATAACTCGCAGGAGAATCCCTTCCTCTCATCAAGAGGAAATAGGTTGAAAAGAAGGCCCCACGTGTCACCTTTTGGTTGCCAGGCAGACACTGATAACTCTGGTTTCCTCTCTGAGTCATGGGGAGTGTTCAGTTGGATTCTTGTGGCAAGAGCAAGATAAAGCTGGGGCCCCTCTCTGAAAGTAATGGGTTGGGAGGCAGGGTTGCCTTCGCTGAGCTGAAACGGTGGCTCCAGCTGCTGTAAAATTCACCGGAAGGTTGAAGTGCATCCTGCCATAGACATGGTGCCAGTCTGCAAGTCACAGAAAGAGCCAGCCAACCACCTCATGCCTCTGTAGCTGCCTGCCATTTCCTCTAAAAGTTGGGACTTCAAGACTCCAAGGCTTAGATGACTAGAGAGCAAGGCAACTGATTTCTAAACTGCCAAGTCAGAACCATACCATCCAGATGAGTGTCACCCCCTCCAAAGGTGCCACCTTCAGAGGGAGGCAATGCACTGAAGCCAAGAGCCTTGGCAATCAATGAGAATGTGTGTGAGAAAGCAGGGTCGGCACACTCAGGCAGGACTCGTCATTCTCCCAGGGATGTCAATCTCCCTGATCTTTCCTCCCATGCCTCTATTAATGCATTCACATCCAGTCATTCAGGCCAGTCCTACTTGAGATGTTCTCATCCCTCATCCCCCACGTTCAACTAAGCATGAAGGCTTTTCCTCTAAAATGGTCCTTGCATGTTTTCTGCCGCCCCATCCCCAGTATGTCCTGCCATGGCCTTCAGCATTTTTAACGAAACTCCTGTAGCAGCCTGTCTATCATTCTCCTTTTCTTACTCTCTGCTGTCTTCGATCTAATTAGAATTATTTCTAAAATTCACATCTCATCAGTCCTCTGCCTCCCTTAAGAGCAGTCAATGGCATATCACTACTTTCAGTCCCAAGCCAACTCACAGACCTGCTTTACAAGGTATGATCCTGCAACCCATTCCCAACTTGTTCCTGTTTCTACATCGAGGTTTTTTCCTGTGTTGTTCTCTGTACTTGGACCATTTCCTCTCTTCCTCCACCTCCTTCTCTTACTAGCTTACAGCTAATCAGCCTTTTATGTTTGTGTTGGAATTTGTTGTAATGATTGCTATTATTACAAGGAAAATGTTAACCATCAAATCTGGCCCTGTCAAAACTCTGCATTATTTACTCCTATGGGATAATCAGACCAAAGAGCCTTCTCTGAATTTAAACTCCTTTATCTATCCCCACATTAAACAAATGCAAACATAGATACACACATATAAAATCTTTTTTCCAAAACTGAGATCCTGTTATTCATGCTCCTCTGAAACTAGCTCTTGTCACTTTACAATGTCATGGGCATTATCTAGATCAAAAGATAAAAATAGATCACATTCTTTTTAATGCTTCAAAATACTCCATGCTATACGTGCATTGTTATTCACTAAACTATCTTGCTATTACAAAATATTCAATAGTCAAGGTTTTTGTTCTTTTCCTTTCCTGTTTTTTTAACTCTCTAGGTGAAAATAATGTTTCTACAAATTTTCTTGTAAGTGCTTACTTATTGATGGCTTTTTTTTCTGAAAGGATTGATTTCCCAAAATGGCACTTCTAGGTCTAAAGGCACATGAGCTTTTAAATTTAATAGATATTTCCAGATGGTTTTCCAAAAAGATTGTAGAAATCTATACTCCCATCAGCAATACATGGGAGTTTTTATTTGCCTACATCCTTGATAATGTTATATTTTACAGCTTTTTGTATTATTTTTGTTCCTGTTTTTATTAAGATGTTGTATGTTATTTTCATGTCTAGCTCCTTCACTCTGAGGGAAGTTCAGTGTCATTTACTAAGTTTATTCTTTGTTTTCAAGCTCATTTCCTATTTTTCCATTGTGATGTCTCCCTTATGAATTTGTAGGATTGTTTAAGCTAATTCTTCGTCTTGTGTGTGACAAATATATCTGCTCAACACATGACTGTTTTCCCTTATAAGCTTTTGGGTTTCCCAAGTCCCCTGAAGAAGGCTCTTCCTACCCTATGTTATTCAAATATTCATCAGATATTTAATTCGTGTATTTTTCATACTCCTTTTTTCTTTGGAAAATTTTCTTAGCTAGTTCCAATATATATTCTTCCAGGTGAACTTCAAAATCTGTTTCATTCCTTACCCATCCTCCTAAAACACCATAAAGAATTTGAATTAGAATTGTATAAAATTTATTAACTTGAGAAAGTTTGATATTATATAGTAAAAATATTATTATCCTTTCTAATTTGTATCTTGTTTTTGATCTTCAATAGGATTTTGAAGTTTTCTTCATTTAAATTCTGTATTTTCTTATTCACTTTTTATCTTGAAATTTTCCTTTTATTGTATATAGTGAGTGCATTTTTACTTTTCATCTTTCAGTTAGTTATTACTGTAATTGAGAAGCTATGAATATTCTTCTTGTCTTATTAATTCCAATTATTCATATTATCTTATTAATGCTACTAGATTTTAGTGGCTTTTTTTAGGTTTACCAAGTAAGCAGTCACATCTTCTGCCAATAAAGATAACTTTATCGCTCCTTTTTCAATAATTAATTCAACTTATTTTGTTTTCTTGCTTTATTGCAACCTCCAAATAATGTTAAATAATAGAGGTTATTTATACAATGCATATGAATTTAAAATGATTTCGGTATTTCAACATATGATGCTTATTATTTGTTTTGGGATATATATTTGTATTAATTAATTTTGCAAGAAATATTTTATTAGTAACAGTTGCCAAATTTTGGGAATTATCTTTTTGGCATCTATTGATTAAATGAATTGTATTTATTGATATAATTAATTATGTTGGTAAAAGTCCAAATGTTGAATCTTTCTTGAATTTCTATTAGTCATGCTATGTTATTCTTATACTGCCAAATTCTATTTGTTAATACTTTTTTTAATTTTACAAGCAAAATTGCACTGTTTTATCATGTTTTGAAATTGAAGTTCTGCTAGCTTCTTAGGCTGAATTGAGAAACTTTGGTTTGGATGGGTACAAAGCCTTGCTCCTCGAAATGCAATTTTCAGGTCCGCAGCACTTACTAAAACTGTGCTTTAGTATGTTTTCCCAGTCCTACTAAATTAAAATCTAGAGTTAAATAAGAACCTCCTGTGATTTGTATACACATTAAAAATTTTAAAGCACTGGTATAAATAACACAGTGATTATTCACTTTTTTCAGGTTATGTCACCCAAAGCTGAAAATCTGTTTGGTTGTGGCATCTACTGAAAACTGGCACTTGGCCGGGCATGGTGACTCATGCTTGTAATCCCAGCACTTTGGGAGGCTGAGGCTGGTAGATTACAAAGTCAGGAGTTTGAGACCAGCCTGGCCAATATGGTGAAACTCTGTGTCTACTAAAAATACGAAAATTAGCTGAGTGTGGTGGCACATTCCTGTAGTCCCAGCTACTTGGGAGGCTGAGGCAGGAAAATCACTTGAACCTGGGAGGCAGAAGTTGCAGTGAGCCGAGATTATGCCACTGCATTTCAGCCTGGGTGACAGAGTGAGACACTGTCTCCAAAAAAAAAAAAAGAAAGAAAAAAGAAAAGAAAACTAGTACCTAGGTGATAGGTTGAGAGGTGCAGCACACCACCATGGTACACATTTACCTGTGTAACAAATCTGCACATCCTGCACATGTATCCCGGAACTTAAAATTAAATTTAAAAAAGAAATCTTGTAGATTATTGATTGTCTTCCTAATTTTTCTTATATATATATCTGTTCAATCACTTTTCTACGTCTTCTTGATTCAAATTTGAATGTTGTATTTTTCTGAGTAATCTCAAGTTTCCTCCAACTTTTCCCTACAAATACTTCAGATCCCAGTGTAAACAGATGCATCTCTGTGGACGGGATCCCCTCCCAATGTCTGCAGCCCTGCCACTGGTCCCCTGTTCCCTGCTCTGTTCACACTCTCTTCTTTGTCTGCCATCATACTTGGCATGTTTTATTATAATGTCTTGTTTAACTGCCTTTCTCCTCTGGTTGATTATCAAATCCAAAAGGGACAAGAAGATGTCATTTTTGTAGGGCTGGCACCAAGCAAAATCTCTGACACATAATAGGCATCCCAGAAATATGCTGTGTGGCAATTGGATGGATAGGTAGATGGGTAAGTAATATTCTTAAATATAGTAATCGATATGCAATTTTCTTTATATCCCTTGCACATTCCATACAGCCTAACATCCTACACCCTTCCTGACACATAGAGGACATTCACATTGCCTGGTAAAATATAAAGTGTCTAGAAACTGTAAAATGATTTAATGATGGTACTGGGGATATGATGAGAAACAAAAAAGACATTGTCTCCAGTTAAACCTACTCATTTACACTCTAGTAACTTAACTTTGCTTTCATTTTCATTTGCTTACTCATACAGTTTGGAGAATTTTGGAACTCCTCTCGTGTTTTCAACTTTCATACTTACTTCTGAAAATCAGCTGGGGCAGGAAATCATCACATAAAAGTATTGGTTTTATTTTCAGAATCAGACAAAAATAATTTTGTTCTAGAGAAAAAAAAGTAGATGTTCAAGCTCGACAAAACAATTTCAGGTAAAAAAAATCAAATGTAAATATGAAATAACAAAGCCAACTTACTTCTGGCACACACACAAAAATCAAAGTTAGTGCAGAAAGAATAATTCTCTGAAATGTGTTAAACATGGAGGAAGTGCACAACCCCTGAAGAAGCACATATTGAAGTTCACCCTGAGGCACAGGGGAGTTCTAGTTTCTTTATTTGAACATTATCTCATTTTTTTCTTGGCATTTCCCAGTTTGTGTGTAGATTGTTTCCAAATGGTGGTTGAAAATCATTGTTTAAAATTCACATTATTGCTCCAATAAGGGATGTGTTGGGATCTCAAGACAAACCATAGGGAGTTATTGGGTGAATAGTAATGAAATCATGAAGCTCAGAGGGCTGTTCATGTAGGAATCTGTCTTTTGGTTAATGGGTCCCCTGGACGAATATTGAAGTAGACACCTGGCTCAGTCAGGGTTCTCCAGAGAAACTGAGCCAATAGGATATACATATGCGTGTGTGTATTTATTAATTTATATAAGGAATTGGCTTATGTGATTCTGGAGGCTGGCAAATGTAATATCCATAAGGCAAGTGAGTAAAAATCTCGAGCTAGTTGATGTTGCAGGTCTGAATCTGAAATGTGTAGGACAGATCAGCAAGCTGGAGACTCGGATAGGATTTCTATGTTGCAGCTTAGAGTCAGAATTCCTTCTTCTCTGGGAAACCTCAGACTTTGCTCTTAGAACTTGAACCAGTTAGATGATAGCCACCCATATTATCAAGGGCAGTCTCCTGTACTTAAAGTCAACAGATTGTAGATGTTAATCACATCTAAAAAATACCTTCACACCAATATCTAGATGAGTATTTGACCAGACAAATGGACTACAGCATAGTCAAGTCAGCATAAAAAATTAACCCATCACCATAACCCTCTGTGATAGTTGTCCCCATCCCACACAGCCCACCAGGCTTCGGTCTGCTCTAAGACTTCCTTATGCTCTCCCTATTCAAGCCTTTCTCTTGGTCCTTAACGTCCCCCTTCCAAAATATTCATTCTTTAAAAACTCAAATGCCATTTGTTTTAAAAAAGCAATTTGGTCAGACTAATTTGCACTAATATGCAAGAGGTAGCTAGAATTTCAGAAATCAACACAAAAACTGGGTGGATTTTTGGAGTAGAGGAGAAGCAATTTGTAGGGGTCATTTGCACTAAACTAGGGAATCACAAAACACATTACACGAAGATCTGGCAGGTAACAGAAGTGATTAAAGTGGGCGTAGTCTACAACCATTGGTCCAGTATTGAGAATTACAGTAAATTGGACAAGACCAGACTCAGCTAATCTCTCTCCAATCTTTGCCATGTGGGAGGAGTTCAATGTGGCTCCATTTTTTACTTTTTCAAGAAAAGCTAGAAATTCACATTTGTGGGACACATTTCCCAATCATGAAGACACTCCGCAGGCTGATAGTTCAAGACTCTATTCCTTACTTTTCTCTTCGCCATCTCTTTCTTTCCTGTGATTCTGAGTTTTCTCATAATCTAAAAGTTTGGTTTCCAAGTGTAACTCATTTGGAGAGAAGAAAGAGAGAAGGAAGACAGAAAGACTATACCTATGGCTCATTTCTCCAAAGCCAGGTACTTCCAAGTTAGAGAATTTTTTGGTAGAGTCCTTCCCTATACACCAAGGCCTGGTTGACTTTGTCTATGCCTATGGGGTTTGTAAATCAGACATTTCTTTTCATAAGTTTTCACTCATTTTGAAAAGCCTAACTTCTCCCAAAGACATGCAGTGCATTGGACAACAAAATTCAGGATCAGTAATAACAGAACTTCTGGACCTTGACACAAGCCATGCTATACCCAAGATACTCAGAGAATAATCACATGATCCTAATCGGACTAGCTTCAGAAAGGAAGACAGAATGAGAAGCGATGGCCATCTTATTATTTGTCCATTTCTACAGGCAGGGATGTTTCTATGCCTCTTTATTTATGTTTATTAAGGAAAATGCAAAGATTACTCAAGATGGAAATTGTCCTTGCAACTCTCATGGGAGTGGATTTCTCCTGACTCACTTCTCTGGCCCCTTTGGTTTGACATCTCTCTGTGCTCTCTGAGATACTTAAAATGATGCTTCTCTCTCTGTAGTCTGCATAAGATTCACCTGGGGGTGTCTAAGGATGCAGCTCCCCAGACCATACTCCAGAGACCCTGAGCCAATACACTTAAGGAATCTGCAGTTTAAAAGTACACCAGACAAGGTGAACCAAGGATCCAACCTAAAGAACACTGCCCTAGGGGAAGGAAAATGGGATCTGATGAGAAAAGACTAAGGGGGAATCCCTTCTTAACTGGACACTTACTTCAGTAGTAACAAGTGATGCTTGGCAGTTTATCTAAGAGTTACAAGGAAACCATGTGTGTAAAACTCAATGTTTTTCCTTAAACGAACCTAGCTGTCTTCTGTTAATTGACAGGCAAAGGACAGACTTTCATGACAATTGGATTCCATGCCTTCAGTGGAACTCCAAACATTTTCACAAAAGATGGTAATGGGGAAATTTGCCCTGCCATAGCCAATTATCCAGAGTGTGTCTGCTCAGTGGTCAAGCAGAGAAGTTCACACACTGTTACTTATCTCTTCCCACACACCTAAATTTGTTCTCCAAAGGATCGAAAAAGACTCACCAGGCCTTCAAATAAAAATAGTGATGCAGTATTTAAGTGGGATTTGAATTCAATTCCACGTCTTCATAGATAAATGATTAAAAACATACTGTTCTCTCTTTGCTACCTGAGATAAACAACTGCAGACATGCCTACCCAGAAGCTGCTATGGAGCATCCGGGAAAATGCAGTGTCTGTTTCTGAAGGATTTGTGTGTATCTGACAGTCAGATGCTCTGTTCTCTGTGATGCCTCTAGGTAAACTGTTTATAATCTTAGAAACCCTTTGGGATGCTCACAGCAGATGATCATGTCTCAGTGGCATATCTGAAAGACTAAGGAACTAGAGGCCCTAGAGTCCTGTGACAATGAAAGACTTGACTTAGGTATGAAAAGAAAAGCATTTGAGGCAGCTAAGATTAGCAACTTGCTGTGTCTGGAATGCATTGTTTCTATCATGCTCTTCTGAAAGTCATATATACATGGTATGCTTAATGCAATAATCTATTAAATCGCCAGCCATCTTCCACTCCTCATCTGCAGTGACTGATAAAATTTGCCACTTTAAATCATGTAATTGGAGAATAAGAGGAATGAGCCCTGCTTAAGCTTTCCGATTTTTAAAAGTCTTCATGCAGACAGCCTCAGCCTAACGCACACTGAAATAATCTGGAATGCTTTTTAAAAATTTTGATAGTTTCAGCCTAGACTATGAAATCAGAAACCCCAGGGGTGACTAGGTCATTTTAAACTCCCTTATTTGAGGTGATTCTAAGGCAGCCCCAGTGAGCTACTGGCAATTGTATACATTCAAACTCATGCTGATGGGATGCCTTGCAAGTAAGAGCACCTTTGAGATGGTCCCCTTTGGAAAACACCTTAATTGCTAAATATCTGAAATACTCGATGTCAAATTCTGTGCCATATTGAAGAGCCAAAGTGAGAGTTCACTAACAAAGAGTAGTTAGTTAAATGAGTAATAGGTAGTTCTGAGCTAAAGCCAACAATCACACTTTTATTTAACTGACGCCCATTCTAGGGGTTATTTTGAAATATAAGAAACCACAGGTTGAGTTTGTATCTTTAGATAGGGGACAGGGGGAAACCTAAGTAGAGTCTCATTTAAGTTTAACAAATGCCACATTCTTCTTCTATCTAAACAACGACTCCTCTACCAGCCCCACCCACCTGCCATTATCAGAGAATGGAAGAAGCAATGGCAGGAGTTATTTGTAACCCATGGGCAAGTCATTTAGAAAGTACTCTTCATACAGTTCTATATTAGAGTTTGCAGCTAATTGTATTAATTGCTAAGCAACAGGTTGGAAGTGTGGTTTTACCAAGGGTTAGAGAGACACAGCAAAAACTGAAACAAAACCAGCCACACATATTTGCACTACCTCGGTACCCAGGCAAGGTGCTCAAAAACTAATTGACAACTCCTCTTTTCCCAGAGAGGCTTAGTTAAGATTTAGAAGGGATGAAGAAAACACACACACACACACACACACACAAAAAAAAAAAAAAAAAAAACGCTAATAAACTGCCCAAATATACTCGCATACATCCTGGAGAATTCCAGCTACAAAGAAAATACCTTTTGAGTTCAAGTGAAAGCCCACATTTGCTCCCTGAGGAACCCCAATTATAACAAGGGATCCTCTTTTTATGTTCTCCTTTAAGGAAAAGTTACCACAAATCTTGTTTGGAAGTTCTCAAAATCTTTTGTTTAGTGTTATATTCTAAACAGAGTAAGTTACAAACGATCGGAAAAATCTCCAGATATTTGCCAAACTAAAAGTAAAAGAAATTGCAGAATCTTTTGTGCTTCTCCAAAACCCAAACTCGACCTTCCAGCAGGTGGGATCTAGTCTTCTCAGAAGTCTATGGGAGTGATGCACTTGAGCTGCTTGTGCCAACATGTGCTGTGGTCAAGTGTGGGACCCTGGAGGGAGGCAGAGTCCCATTGCATCAAGGGTGAGTGCCCTCCATGAGCAGCTGCTCTGGGCGGCCACAGGAGTTGACCCACATTCATGGAATATAGCATTCTTCTCATGGTTTTTCCCTGTCCAGGGTTCAGGTCTCAGCTCAGACATCATCTCCCAGAACACGCTCTCCCTGTGTTCGCAGCACATCGCCCTGCCATTCCCTTCATGGCCCTCCCCTCTATCTGTCGATGCCTGGTCTGCTTTTTCACTCAGTTATCATGATTGTCCCCTCCCAATCATAAGAAGAGTAACTAAAAAAGAGATCTTGTTTGTTCTGCTCACTGCCATGTTCTCAGTTCCTAGCACAGTGCCAGCTTTAATGCATACTCAGTAAATGCCAAATGAAGGAAGGAAGGAGTAGACAAAGGCAGGGATGAGGAAGTGAATCTTGAGAAAACACAAGGGTCAGGGGGAAGCACTGGACCAGGCAGACAGCAGGTGATGAGTTTCCCAGGCCATCTGAAGGGCATTGGTGCAGGGAGAGGCTACGGAGCGTCTGCACAGGAGCCCAGAGGAAAGGAAGAAGGAGACAAGAGAGGAGACACCCAAGACCCCCCCAGCCATTCCACAAACACATAAGCACATATGACTCCCAGTATCTGAGACTCTACTCTAGTCCATGCCCTAGGAACAATAAAAATAAATATTATGGTGCCTTCCAGCAGGGAGACCAGCACATAAATGGACATTATTTGGGAGATGTTAATAACCGTAACGTTTTCTTCATCATCATCATGATCATCATCATCATCACAGCTCGCATTTATCGAGCACTAACTATAGAGCAGGCACCATGCCAGTTCCTTTACATGGATCAATTTATGTAATCCTTACAAAGCCACACCATGTTATTACCTCTTTTTGTGCTGATCCAGAAACTGAGGTTAAGCCAATTGTCCAAGGTCACAAAACTAATAAATGATCATAGGCAGGTAAAAGGTTAAGTGGTTGTAAAGAGAAATAGAGAGCGAGAACAATACTGGAATCTAATAAAACTTAAAACCAGCTTAAAGAATGAGGCTGATTTCTCTTTTGGCTCCAGCAGGATTTGGGGGGACAGCAACAAAAATTCTCTTCTTGACTTCTTGACCAACCTCTAGCTAGGCTCCTTGAGCCCTTTTCTCAACGAGGCCTCAACCTTGGCCTATGAAGACTTGAATAAACTAACATGGTTTCTAATAGCTCAAAGCCACATATCTAGGATGACCCTAGTCCCCCTTCTTAAAGTGCCTGCCAAAATAATTTACTGTTTGTTCCATCCAACACCTGTTGATAGGGCCCCTCTGTGGAAGGATAAGAGCCTAATTTCCATAAGTGCCACTGAGCAAACTCAGATGGATTTCACATTGACCAACTGCTCCTTCCTGATTTTTGTAATTTTTTATTTCCCTGACTCTACTCATTCCCCTCCATTCTCCCTTTAAAATGTCCAGTTACCTCGGTACAAAGCAGAGTTCAGCTCGTATTGAGCTTTTTCCCATTGCAATTGTTACTGATTAAAATCTGTTCTTACCACTTTAACTAGTGCCCAGCTTGGTTTATCTTTGACAACAGCTAGCAATCACCACCACAGTGGTGGAGCTAAGACCCATACCTGACTCCCAAGCAGCATGACTGCTATGGGCAAATTAGTCTATCACTTTGTCAGGAGGAGAGAGAAGGGGTGAGGGCCAGGTCAGAGAATGTCCAATGATTAATACTCAAAATAGGCCAAGCAGGGTGAAAACATTTCCCAAGCAGATTTAGGGGGATGAGGGTTTATATACTCACAAGTGGTAACAACATGAACAACTGGAAAAAATGTCAATCTAGTTTGTGTATTGAAAGTCAGTGGTCTAGTGGGGACATGGATGGAAGAGGTCAGGGATGGTGCATGCTGGCCACAAGGTGAGGCAAAACTGTGAAAGGCCTTATAGTCTAGACCATGGAATTTGTGGACAGTTGGTAGTCATAAAATATTTTAAGTGCAGGCTAAGGAGGGGGTATGATGGTACCTCTTGTAGGATTATCTGAATTTTGGATTATCTCCTTGTTACAGTTAGGTCTTGTCCCCACCCAAATCTCAACTTGAATTTTAGCTCCCATAATTCTCACATGTTGTGGGAGGGACCTGGTGGACAATAAATGAATCATAGGGGTGGTTTTCCCCATACTGTCCTCATGGTAGTGAATAAGTCTCATGAGATCTGATGGTTTTATAAGAGGTTTCCCCTTTCACTTAGCTCTCATTCTCTCTTGCCTTCTGCCATATAAGAAATGTGTTGCTTCCCCTTTGCTTTCTACCATGATTCTGAGATCTCCCCAACCATGTGGAATTATGAGTCAATTATGCCTCTTTCCTCTATACATTACCCAGTCCAGGTATGTCTTTATTAGCAGCATGAGAACAAACTAATACACTCTTTGAAAAAGAAACTGTAACCCTATACTGGCCAGCCACCTGCAGAGAGAATACTACACCACACAGGAAACCCTAAGTCAAAGGCAGCCAGGGGCCTTCTCGAACAGGTTCCCTTCCATTCAGGGGACATATAATTTTTATTTTCTGCAGGAAGAATTGGAAAGTGTCTCACCCTAGATGGGAATTTTCTGCAACCAGAATAGAGGAGGAACATCAAAATGCATGCCAGCAAAAATTGTACACAAATTTCGCTAAAGGTTGGAAAGTTACGCATAAATTTTGGTGGCAGTGTTCCTGATAGTTCCTGTGTAGATTAATACTGACATTTGTTGGCATTCCCTAAGCACCCACTTACTGGCAGGGTGGGGGGATGAACCAGGAGCATAACACAGCAACAGAAAAATATCAGCCTGAAAGGAGCATTGGTAGAAATTCTGTTGCTAATTAACAAGGAGCTAGGTGGAAAAGTGACCTCGAACACATCAACAAGATTAGCACATCGTGGTAAAAGACACACTTTGTTGTGTAATGGTCCCGTTTATCTCAAAATCATCAGAATCCTGAGGTCTGCATTCAAATTTGTATTGTAGCATTTTTCGTTCTGGACGATATACTAAGTGACTGTAAATAAGCCTCTTAAAACAGGGGGTCTTCATAGTCTTTGGGTCATGGATGTGTTTGAAAATAGAATAAAACGTGAGGTGAACACACACGATTTTGTTGGGCTCCTTGGAAACAAGGTCTGTGGTTACTAATAAAGAACATGATTCCTGAAGATCAAAACCACATCTTACCTCTAAGACTGGGCTTCCCTCAGAGGGTGGAAGAGTCGCCAAACAGTGTCCACATAGACTCCAGCCTCCAGAGATGTCACAGCTGAAAGAGAAGTCATGTGAGAGGGCTCAGAGGTCAGCTGTTCTGGGGAGCAAAGAATCACGGTAAACTGAGGTCCCTGCCCAGGGAACAAGCACAAGGTCAAATATCTCGGAAAATATATTTGGCAAAAAAAGAGCAACTCTTCAGCATCTCAAATCCCTAAAATAACTCTGACCAAATTGATAGCTATTTCTTTCCTAAATTAAAAAAGTATGATTATAAAAGAGGTATGTTGGTATTAATTTTATGTTACTGATGAATATGAAATATAGTTTTCAAGTCATCAACATTTTTGGAGTTCTAATGATCCTCCCCTGTTTTTATTATGCAAATTGGTATTCCAGCTTGCAGATAGGTGATAATCAGACGACTGTCTAAAGATCTCCATGGTTTAAACAAGTTCATTGCCATTCTTGTCTCTCTTTGGATCAGATGTATAATTTTTGTGATTGCTATGCAATCTAGAATTTAAAAGTGTTCCCAGCATCCTGGGAAGATCCATCTGAGTTTTTTCTTTTCCTTTTTCAAAGTTTGTACGGATTTAAGAAGTACAAGCAATTTTGTACTCTTTGGGGTATATTGTGTAATGACGAAGTTGGAGCTTTTAGTGTAGTCATCACCCAAAATAATGTCTATTGTACAAAGTAAGTATGAGATTTCACATCATCCACTCCCCTACCACTTCCCACCGTGTCTCTCATACCACACTCAATCTCCATGTGTACATATTATTTTGTCCACACTTATAAGTGAGGATATGTTGTATTTGTCTTTCTGTTTCTAAGTTATTCCAGTTAAGTGGATGGCCTCCAGTTCCATCCCAGTTTCTGCAAAAGACATGATTTCATTTTTTCATGACTGAATAGTATTTCGTTATGTGTGTATAATATTCCCTTGCGTGTGTATGTGTATATGTGAGTATATATACACACTAGTTTTCCATTATATATAACAGAATACTATTCATTTTCTTTATCCAATCCTCCATTGATGGACAATTCATCTGTTTTTTCTTTCTTTTTTTTTTTTTTGAGATGGAGTCTCACTCTGTTGCCCAGGGTGGAGTGCAATGGCATGCGATCTTGGATCACTGCAGCCTTCACCTCCTAGGTTCAAGTAATTCTCCTGCCTCAGCCTCTCGAGTAGCTGGGATTACAGGTGCACACCACCACACCCAGCTATCTTTTATTTATACACACACACACACACACACACACACACACACACACATATATATATATATATATATATATACACACACCTTTAGTAGAGATGGGGCTTCACTATGTTGGCCAGGCTGGCCTGAAACTCCTGCTTGTGATCCGCCCTCCTTGGCCTCCCAAAGTGCTGGAATTACAGGCATGAGCCACCATGCCTGGCCAATTCATCTCTTTTAAAGATAGTGGAATGTTTGCCAATTTTTCTGTAACTAGATTCTGTTTTGAAGGTTTTATCCTTTTCATTTTTACAGCCCATTATTTTCTAGCTAGAGTCTCAAATTTGATTCTGAAAGTCACTTAACCTTACCTTCAAAGAAAAGATTTCAAAACTGATCTGATACATCCATCCAAGTTCCATCCAATGCAACAAAGCCAGGCACATATAACCTAATCTTGCTCCAGATTACATGATGAGCTCCATAACAGTGGCAATGAGGAACTCACACCAAATCTGGTGGTTGCCACACAGAATCCCATGGTGGAAGCTTCACTTAAGGGAACCCTGTCAGTTTCCCTGGCTTTCCAGCTATCTGTCTCTCTGTTAATGTCCTGACTGGTTTAACAAGCATGTAAAGCAGATGCTGTATTTGCCTTCATGTTTTTTCTATGGGGGAAAAAAATCCAGTTGACTTTTTCTTCAGTTCTAAACCTTTTTTTTTAACAATGGAGGTGCAGAGCTCCTCTTAAAAGCAAACAGTATTTTCAACTAACTAAATATTTAGTCAGTTTACTTCTCTAGTGAAAAAGGAGGTGGCTATATTCTACATAAACTCATTCCTATGTAGATCTCAAAGGTATGCCTACTGTGGCTGGGTCATTTTACTATGCTGGAGGATATATCTTTCCAGCCTCTGCAACAGGATAAAATACTTTTCATCTCAGAATAGTTTTTATCACCAAAACAAAAAAAATGTTTAATATTAAGCACCTGGCCAGGGGCAGTGGCTCACACCTGTAATCCCAGCAATTTGGAAGGCTAAGGAGGGTGGTTCACAAGGTCAGGAGTTCAAGACCAGCCTGACCAAGATGGTGAAACCTTGTCTCTACTAAAAAAAATACAAAAATTAGCCAGGCATGGTGGCAGGCACCTGTAATTCCAGCTACTTGGGAGGCTGAGACAGAGAATTGCTTGAACTCGGGAGGCAGAGGTTGCAGTGAGCCAAGATCGTGCCACTGCCACTGCACTCCAGCCTGGGTGACAGAGCCAGACCCCGTCTCAAAAAAAAAGAAAAAAAAATTAAACACCTAAGCATCAAGCATTGATAGGCAGTGGTGTATGCTCAGAGGTAGCTAACTGGGAAATTATAGCCTACCCTGAAAGACAAACAAATCATAAAAATAAAGTGGTGGAATGAGTGTCACACTTAAAAAGTCAGCTCTCACAGTATGAGACTTCTCCCCATTGTGCAGAACTGTTGCGTTCTCTCTCCAACTGAGAAAGATTCTAAGGCAATGTATCTAATTGACTGGATTTTGTATGTCTAGAATCAGACCTAAGCAATCTGGACATAGGATAAAATACGATAAGAAATTGTCTGTGCTCAGACCATAACTCTTCCACTTTCCAACTGCATGATTTTGGCCAAGCAATTTCACTTCTCTGTGACTCAATTTTCACACCTGTAAAATGGGACTCACAATAGCACCTACCTCACAAGGGTGGTTGTAAAGATCAGTATCTCTAAAGGGTTTAGACAAGTGCCTAGCACATGACAAGTGCTGTTAAGCATTAGATATTATTTTTCTACAAAATGGATGTTTGCTTGGCGAATGAAT
The DNA here is from genome assembly GCF_009761245.1 of Sapajus apella. Taxonomy (NCBI): domain Eukaryota; kingdom Metazoa; phylum Chordata; class Mammalia; order Primates; family Cebidae; genus Sapajus; species Sapajus apella. Next base: position 5,490,615 of record NW_022437020.1, on the reverse strand, counting down.
GAATAAACTGATTCGGTCTTTTCTTGTGATCCAAGTAGGATTAACTGTAGTGAATCACATTTTATAAACAGATAAAGCGAGTCAAGGGGTCCTTTGGGGTGTTTATTGGTCCCTCTACAAAGAGACTTTGCTCCTCCTGGGTGGAAATACCTTGGAGTGATTTCATGGAGATAAATTAGAAGCACAGTCAGGACTGGAAATCTCTGCAGTTCCAGGGCTTGGACCATGGCACTGTGGCTCCTCCAAGTCCAAGCATTCTGTTTTACTACCCGAACTTCACCTTCTCTACTTATAAATAACCCTGATCAAACTGCTGATCAAACGATCATTTCTCTCTATGATTCAACCAGGAAAATCTGAATTTGATACATTTCTGAATTCATGAATTTGATTAATTTCTGGAAACATACAGTCAGGGATAGATTGCAATCTCATTGACTCTTATGCTTGCTTTTCAAGTTTGGCTTTTCAAAATCAGATTATGTTGTAGCTTTAAATTAAGTACTTCCTAATTGATTAAGAATAGATTGTTTTCTGCCTGTACTATGGCTTCAAGGAAATCATGATGGATATGATCCATAATGGAATACATGATAATTAGAATTTTTTTAAAGTGAGAAACTCCTAACATATGAAAAGATATAAGTGCATGTATAGTTATTGTGGTTATTTCTTTACATATCATATTGTTTAGAAGCCAAATAAAAACTTTTAATTTAAGCATGGTGGTTTATTGTTTGGCTGTGGAGGTGTACTTAGGAATGGAGGTGTACAACTGTTTGTTTTGGCAAGGTATGTTAAGATGATGAGCCATTCACTTCGACTCTCAGCCGAAAAGTATACTCTGATCACATCCATATTCCCAGGCTGCCCAGAGCAGGGAATGAATTTCAAGAAGTTGTGAAAGTTAAGAATCACCCATGGGTGATTTTCTTTTCAAGCCTGCACATCTAGACTAAAATCCTGGAAAACAGTGGGAATTCTAGAAATGTGTATTAATGAGTATGTGAATGAAATGACAACTTCAAGATCAAGGAATTAACCCAGAATTTGACATGGACAATCTTAGCCCATGTTGTGATTTGATCTTACCTCCAAACATGTTTTAAAATTTTGCTGTCACCTAATTAGTGGATTACCCTCAGAAAGAAGAAAGGAAACATATACCTATAAGCTGTCTCTACAGTTATTTCTCTAAGGCTACAAGTATTCACACAGTATTCATATACTGTAAATTAATTACAGTTTTTCAAGAATAAAATAAGTTCATGAAAGATAGTTTAAAAGTTGATAATATTTTGGCATCTCAAATTTGGGAGCATTCTGGTTATTCCTCTATTTAGGTGAATGAATGAAGAAATTTACTCACACATGGGGCCAGTGTTTTGAAAGAGAGTATTTCTAACGGCATGTGAGATTTTGCACCTGTAATTATTTTGGGGTACAAAACTGGCTACACCAATAATTGCTCCTATAAACAGCTAATTGTAGCTGCTGTTAGCCACTTGTGGGTGTAATTAGCTACTTGCCCTTAATCTTCATGGAATGCCCAATTCTCCCTGTAATTAGTCAATTGTAGACGCTGTTTCTTTCACAAGAGAGGAAAGACCGTGGGTTATCTCCTTTAAAATATTGTAGAGTAAATCTTTAAATTTGAATATCAATTTATGGCAAACATGAACAGAAATAATTCCACCTATAAAATGAATTGGAAGTAGTTTTACTTTCCCTACCTGTGTCTTAGGTACTACATGCTGAACACTGTTCCAGGGACGTATTTACAACAAAATGAATTATTACTGCCTATGTATTATTAACCAGTGCTATCATTTTTATTTTTTAAAATTATCCTCCTACTGTAAATGTCTATAGAATGTTCAAGGTATCTCAGGGTAATTACATAACAGGATCCTGCTACAAAGGACTTCAACATTTAGAAAGTTTGTTTATACAATGGACTTCTAAAGCTTACTAAAATTAAAGGCAGAACTTATGAAAGTGTGTATAAAAACTATGTTAGTTGCATGGCTTTGGGCATGCTGTTTAACTTCTCTAATCTCAGTATTCTCTTCTGTAAAGTGGAAACAATGATACTTCCACTTCTCCAGGAGGCTGTGAAAGTTGAAGGAACAACTGTTGATCTCACTGTAGCAAGCAAAATTTAGTGCCTCGGAGTCATTGTAAAGCATAGCATCTTTCTCACTCTAATGTTAAAATGTGGCTTTGATATTTGCTCCTCAAATAGGAGGATACCATAAGAAATAACATTTTTTTCCTATCCATTTTCTGCTTTCTTGCCTATGAATCTTTGGATCTGTGATCTTTTTTCAAAATAAAAAAGCATAAATATTTGAAAGAGGCAAATTTCAATAGTGGATAATTAATTTTAAGACGCTATGTTGATATGGTTGCATATGTTATATATTGTAGCATAATGTATATATAAATATAAATTAGTACTATGTCAGTAGCATCACTCTCTAAAAATTTGCAAGCGACCAGGCAGTGTGGCTCGCACCTGTAATCCCAACACTCTGGGAGGCCAAGGAGGGTGGATAACCTGAGGTCAGGAGTTTGAGACCAGCTTGACCAACATGGCAAAACCCAGTCTGTACTAAAAATGCAAAAATTAACCGGGTATGGTGGCACGTGCCTGTAGTCCCAGCTACTCAGGAGGCTGAGGCAGGAGAATCGTTTGAACCCAGGAGGCAGAGGTTGCAGTGAGCCAAGATCACACTGCTGCATTCCAGCCTCGGTGATAAAGTGAGACTCAAAAAAAAAATTGCAAATAATTCTTATAATCCTTGGAGCATCTTATGAGTCCCAATTAAAGGGTAAGATAGCATATGGCGAACTCCCCAGGACGTCGGTTGTGGGGCTGCCAACAGAAACCCAGTCCTTAGCCCAAATCTAGCCTGTTGGTGTCATAGTAGCAGCATTTTCTCATTATTTAACTACAGAAGAAAAACTCTAAAGTATTTTACTACTCCTGGGGTGATTTCAAACATAGCTTTAAATGATAATGATTTTGGCATCAATCATTTTCTGCACAAAAGATGGTATATATTCTGATTATCATGTGAGCTCTCATGCGTCTGTTCATGTGTGAGTGTGTGTACGTGTGTCTGTGTGGATATATGAGTGAATAATGTTGTCATAAAATAGACTGGAAGCTTTGGGAGCTTGAAGCAATATCTTTCTTCACTAAACTGCTTTATTACTGCTATTCCCTCCCTCCTGGGCATGCAGTCAGCTGAGACTAGGCCAAATTGGCAGTCATTTTCAGAGAGCCTGGCAGCCCCGTGATCTCTGGGAGCTCCCAGGCTGCATTTCCCTCTCAACCAACCCTTCCAAGGGTCAGTAGCCACCCTGACTCCCGGGCTCCAGCTCGCCTGCGTTGGGACATGAGTCAGGACCAAAATAAATTTATATCTTAAAGTCATACTGTGAAGGCATGCTCTACTCCCTGAGGTATTTTCATAGTGACAGTTCTCTTTCTGACTGCTTTCCTAATCCTCTAACTTCAGAGCACATCATGCCAGAAATGCATATGAGTGGCCAGAAGGAAGAGGGCTCTCTGGTGGCCAAGGGGTTAACTTGATAATATAGTTTTTTCTTTAAAAAAAATAATAATTTGGGGAGATGTGTTGACTGTTGATAAGCAGACCTGAAATAATAATGGCAGAGGCTGCTTATCATGAGCAGGCAATAGTTCTATGACAATGTTCCAGCTGATGAAAAAAATGGGAACAAAAATTCATAGTGACAGTACTGGGAGAAACAAGCCATAAATTCGATACTAAGTCATAAAATACGGACTAACCCAATAAACACATGCTACTGTTATTATATTAATATTGTTAAAAATATCATAACATTTTAAAAATGGAATAGAGGTGGAAGAACACTTTTTTTAGAGGTAATTTTCACTCAATGTGGCCTAGAGGCAGAGGAATGTCTTTTTTTTTTTTTTTTTTTTTACTAAAAATACTAAAACTGTAACTTGGGTAGCATAGTCAAGAACCTGACTTGGAAAAAGAACAAACACAGGATGATCACATTTCTTCTCCAAAGAAGGGAAGGGAGCTGGAACTAAAATTTACTGAGGGTTTTTTAATGAGGCAAGCACTTTGCATTTGCAATGTCAACTTATCATACAAATAACATTCGAGGCAGGATTTATTTTTCACATTTTAGAACGAAGAACAGTTAAGTACATTGTCCAAAGCAACACAACTAGTAGGTGGTAGAGTTGAAATAAAAATCAAAGGCCGTCTAATTCCAGATTTGGAAATCAGATGTTACAAGGCCCAGAACCTTAGGTATAGAGGAGGCAAAACAGGTGGTAGGCTGTAGCACCCCAGATAAGGTTGGGCTCATATAACCAGCAACACTGGTGCATAGTGCCAGCTGACTCTTATCAATTCTAGAATGGCCGATTTTTCCAAATAAGCCAAAAATCTAGATTCTAATGTGAAACCTCACTTTTGAAGCGAGAGCATAAATGAATAAGTCTGGGTCCCATGAATTGCCCAATAGCTGATTTTTGAGAGATTGTGCTGTCATGTCTTTATTCTTACCTCCACTCCACACTTTTCCCACAAAAACCAAAACAAACAAACAAAAACCAGGCAAGGTGATTTTGGAGGTCTTTTTGAGAATTTATGATTAATGCCTGTTTCACTTTAGATATTTACCATTCAAGAAGTACTTTCATTCTAGATGCTCTTAGCATAATATTATGTCTTTCCCTTATAGAAATCCCTAACCATGTCACAAATATTAATTGCAGGCCAGTGAGAAGTGCATTGTCATGTAGAAAAGGAGAACACCAGTTATTGAGAAAGCTTCAAATCTGGTCCTCAATGAAACTGGAGTTTCATTGATTTATGAGAAGCTTGCACGAATTGCCTGACTTGTAAAGTTTGAAAGATGAATAATGAAAAGATGTCCTTCTTCAAAAGCATAAAGTACTTTGGCATTCTTATTTCCCATTGGTGACGTAGACACAATGAAGTCATTTGACTAGACCAAGAGTGTGCAACTTACTAGACATATACACAAAACTTAGTGTGCTGCACTCTTGCTCAGATTTCTGGAAGCAAATTTGATGATGGTGGCCCTCAGATGAATGTGCCAACTCTGGCTAAATAAAAGGCCTTTAGCATCCAGAGCCCCTTATTTGCTCAGCTTGAATATGACCAACGTGACATATCAAATTAGATGTCTGTATAAGTTTCAGAAAATCACACAGGATTTATGGAGAATAATTTGCTGATGTTTTAAATCTCCTGATGGCCAGTCTTGTAAATAACAGAAATGAGTTCACTGCCGGCTACACATTTTATTTCCATTTCTGGCTGTTTTCTTCCCCCTTTACTTCAGCCCTCTGTGTGTGATAGGCTTTCATTCTCGACAAGACATCAGAACTTGACTTAATAGGCAGCAGGGGTAAAATCGCCAGCTCTTTACATGTAGGGAATCCGGAGGTATACATACAAGCCTCACTCTAAGATGTGATAACGTAATCTAAAGCCAGGCCCAGCCTGTCAGTTCAGGTCTAAAGGGATTTGATTCAGTGTCAGAACCTTTGGCTCACGAGGTCACTTTCTGTTCTTGCTTTTCTTATAACAAAAGCAGGAAAGGGGGGCGGGCGGTGATTCTGGGGTGTGTGTGTGTGTGTGTGTGTGTGTGTGTCTGTGTGTGTATGTGTGTGTGCACGCGCGCTCTTGTGCGTGTGTGCATCCACACGTGTTTTTTCAAACCTGGTGATTTCCTCCGCTGCTGTTTGTTGAGCACACGGCCTTTATTTCGGCCTCCTGAAACATTTTCATTAGACAGAAGCCTCTGAAGTATGCTCCAGACGTGGATAGTGCAACTAAAAATCGTAGGCCTCTCTAGAAGCAGCCTGATTGAAATCAGCACTGTGTCAGGGCCTGTCATATCTCAGAAAAGACATAAAACACACGGAAACATCAATAAGCAACAAGCTTCTGACAGCTCTGAGACATTCCAGCTGACAAGAAGAGAAAGGGGGTGAGGTTAGGGCTCAGGGGGGATATTTAAAATGCCTAACAGCCAGCCGAAGTGTTGGCAGGCTTCAGGGAGGCCGAGAGAAGACAAGATAAAGTCTATCAGGTTATCACCTGGTTCGAGGTGGACTCCTTCCAAGGCTACTGGGATGAGACGATGACACAACCGCTCGCACCCCATTCTACCCCCCTTTGTTTTTAAATGTTTCTGAGAATCAAGCTGCATTTATAGTGTTGCCCAGACAACGTTTGTGCAAGAAAAAAATTTTTTAATGTTAAAAAGAAGAAAAAAAAGAGAAATCGGTGAATTAAAGAATTCTGCTTCTAGCTACAATGTACAGAAATCAAAAAGGATTAACAAGGTTTTTTTTTTTTCATTTAATTTCCTGTACACCAGAAGCTTTTGTTAAGAGATCAGAGATATTGCTATTTATTGAATTTTTAATATGATCTTTATTAAAAGGCAGCACACATGTTTGGTTTTCCTTCTCTCTCTCTTTTTCTCTCTCTCTCTTTCTCTCTCTTTTTAACATGCATGGATATAAAAATCAAAGGCCAGGAATGAACCATGGTTGTCTGATTTCAGTGCTTTTGTCATATGGGTGAAGATTTGGATATAGTACATATTTAAAATTGTTAAAGAAAAACAGATAAATGGCCCTCTACTTTTTAAAATGGTTTTTGGTCTTCAGAAAAAGGATTGGTTACTAGGTGTTAACCCTTCAAGTATTTCAGCCAGCTAGGAGAATTTTCAAAAATGTCTTCTAGCCCAGTATGATCCATTACAGGAAGGTAAATGAAAGAAAGAGAAAATAATTTAGGTTCTGGTTTTTATTCTCCTTCACAGGCTATGTAGGGCACTATTCTTCCCACGTGCAGACCCTGGCTGATAGTCAAAGAAATCTCTCTTCATTAAAAAGATTGAGATGTATCCTTGGGGGATGCAAATTCGTAAATTTGGATTCTGGACTCATAGATTATAGATTCAAAAGGAGGGCCTGTTAATACCTTATGAACTTTAAGGCTGAGTTCATTCTTTAGGTGCTAGAGGTTATTTCTGGAGACCCCAATTGTGTGTGCACATTCTGCTTTTTCCATACTCACATCTTAACCATTTTATGTCAATTATCCCATGCTCATTTGTACTTTTATGTAAAAGCAACCAACTTTATATACAGTAAATGGAAAAGATAGACATTCAGTAAAAGATGGTGTGGTGGAAAACCAAGTCATCCAGCACCATTGCCTGAATTACCTGGGGCAGTTTTCCCCTTATCACTGTTCCAGTTTCTCATCTATGAAATGAGAGTAATGATACCAGGGGTTGTTGATAGGGTGAAATGAGATACTGTATGTGAAACTGCCTACACAGTGCTACTCGTTTTTGTCATCTTTTTAATAAAAGCAAGAGGAAGAGAAAAAGAGTTCAATAATGAAGGAGAGGAAATTAATAGCATAAAAACTTAGGCTACAGTTAGCAACTGCTATTGAACAAAAATGTACCTCCTAGCCTACCATCCAGTTTGCTAGGCTAGAGGCGCACTAAGATTTCCTTCCAGCCATCAGAATGCAGGGCAGGTAACAGTTGAAGGGGGAAGCAGGTCCGCGTTATAATATAATTATAATAATCCAAGGAATGTGATCTGATTGACGGTGCATTTGGTTCCCTTGTATTACATCCTCTGTCTCTTACAACAGTCTTATGAGAAAAGAAGTGTATTTAGTCCCCTGTTCACACACACACACACAACCTACAGAAAGTGCAAGTTGGTCCCCCAACATCCTATTAGAGAGTTTTTTGTTTCATTAGAAGCACATCTTCTTCTTTGCAATTTTTCCTGTTCTTTTCATCAAAGGAACCCTCCTGGTATTAGAAGCCTGGGAAGAAGCCATGCTTAGACCTAATGACAGAGGAAGGAAAGAAAACAAAACAGAACAAAGAGCCAAGACTTTCCATGTCTGGTAGTGAGTAGAGTCTTCAATACTGTCATGCCCTGGCCCTGGCAGGGGCTGAGAGTCCTTGCTTTCCTGGCTCTTCTAACCTGGAAAGTTCCTCATTATTTCATGACTGCACTACAACCAAACTTCAGCCTGTATCCCTGAAAGAAAAGGGGATTGCAAGGAATGGTGGTCTCTCATGTTTTGTAATGTTCCCATGTCCCCTTTGCATGCCCTCTTGGTTGATTAGGTAGTAAGCCCAAATTAAAAGCCACCTTGAACCTGTAGGTGTTGGCATTCTGGACAGTTTGGAAGCTAAGTCAACCCTTTGTGAACTGGCTTAGTGAAACTTCCCAGGTTAATAACTGCTCAAGCTTGGATTTTAAAAAGTATCTAGAAAGCATTTTTAGCCACACAGATCTACACTATGAATTCCTGCTATCTTATTTAACTAGCTACAGGGAAAAGTCCAACATTAAAAGCTCCTTTTAATGTCCTACCAAACAGTTTGACTGGAAGTTTCTTGAGTCCAGCTCTGTGAATATTTATCCACAAACTTCTCTTCCCTAGAACAACATGCTGAACAGAATTAAAGCTGAAGTAAAGCATTTTCTGTTTTTACAGCTCTCTGGCTCTTTTGACACGTAAATTGTAACAAAATAAGAAATTTTTAAAGTAATATATGTGACTTACTATAAATGTGATGATGTGTACTTCAGCACTTTTTTGGTGTTTATTATTCATTCTTTTTTTTTTTTTTTTTTTTGAGACGGAGTTTCACTCATGTTACCCAGGCTGGAGTGCAATGGCGCGATCTCGGCTCACCGCAACCTCCGCCTCCTGGGTTCAGGCAATTCTCCTGCCTCAGCCTCCTGAGTAGCTGGGATTACAGGCACGCGCCACCATGCCCAGCTAATGTTTTGTATTTTTAGTAGAGACGGGGTTTCATCATGTTGACCAGGATGGTCTTGATCTCTTGACCTCGTGATCCACCCACCTCGGCCTCCCAAAGTGCTGGGATTACAGGCTTGAGCCACCGCGCCCGGCCTCATTCTTTCATTAAAAAACTACTTAGTATGGAAAGCCAAATATCGTATGTTCTCACTTGTAAGTGGGAGCTAAGCTATGAGGATGCAAAGATAAAAGAATGATATAATGGACTTGGGGGACTTGGAAGTTAAGGTTGGGAGGGGCTGAGGGATAAAAGACAACACATTGGGTGCAGCGTACACTGCTCAGGTGACGGATGCTCTAAAATCTCAGTAGAAGCTCCATGACCACTTTCAAGAATTCAATATATTTTATTAAACATTTTATATTAAATCAAGCTGAACTTTTAAAAGTATGGGAGTCACTATGACGTAGGAACCAGAGTCCTGGGCTTACAGAACAGACCTGCTTTCAAATCCACGAAATATCTAATCCTAGCTGTGAGACCCAGAATTAAGAGACATGACGTCAATCTCAGTTTCCTCATCTGCAAGCAGGGAATAATATGAGTCGCTGCGAGGATCAAATTAACTCTGGTGAAGTGCTTAGCATAAAAGTTACTTACTTACTTAACTCTTACTGTTATCATTATTAAATAACATTTTCAATATTGTTTTAGATAATTGCATTTTAATGAATGTTCTTGGCTTTGAAAATCTTTGTAAAAGATTTTCAAATCCAAATTCTGGAAACAACATGGCACCCTTTTTCCCCCTTCCAGGTTATATTTAGTAGTAGCATAAGAAAAGAACTGATGAGCTATTTGAGTCATGACTTATATAGCAATTCATACAAGCCAAGAATCTCTTATTCTAGGAATTAAATATAATATTTATTTTCTGAAATCTTTGCTTTTTAAACCATTCTGATATTTTAATTGTTAATTGCGTTAAACATTAAAAATTTGGAATCATTACAGTGATGGCTAAAACTACACAAGTAAGATTTGTTCTTCTAGTCAGAATATTTATTTGTAGAAATCTGATGATTAAATTCCTGGAAGATATTTACACAGAAAAAAGTTATGTGTTTTATTCTAAAAGAAAATAGAACATCAAATGAAAAGTCGTTAAAGGGATGGTATTTACATGCTCTTCTTTCTGTTTTTTCAAAACAAATGTCCCTATTATATGAATTAGCCCATCAACATTACATTAGGCAGGTAAATAAAATGTATCCAAATACCCAATGGAATGATGACAAGCAAAGATGGGTTGGGGGGTCCTTTGGACTGCTCTTCTATTATGAAACCTCTCAAAAGGCCCATTCATCTAAACTGCCTCATACACAATATTCTCAATGACAGGACAGAACAATACCATCCTAGTGCTCACTGAAGCTAATAGTTTGACAGTACTCACATTTTATTGATTTCCTGGATCCTTCTGTTTGGCGAATGAAACACTACTGACCTAGGTAGGTATTTTCCATCCAGGCATATGACAGACAACTGCTATAGAAAAAGTCTCAAAAGAGGACTCAGAAAATACACCCACCTGAAAAGTGTAGATCACCAAGTGTACCTCAACTGTAGGTTTTAACAAATGTACATTTTAAAATGTCCTCCCCTCCAAAAACCACATTTTAGCTTTTCTATCTTTTGTATCAGGTGTAAATCCTTTAAGGATTTTTGTGAGACTTAAATAAAATAATCCTTGGAAAGTACTTATTCCAGTGGCTGGCCTGTTGTAAGCATTCTGTAAATATTTTCTATTTTTAAATGCTACTATTTTATAATAAATCTAAATATCCATTTTCAAAATAGTAATTCATTTGTTTGAATAAATGAACTATAGACAATAACACTGATAGAGATTTTTGTTACTTTTTAAAAGATTATAAAATTTTGAAATAGAATTAAAGCTCCTGACTAACTAGAATTACATGGTACACAGTTAATATTTTTAAAAACCATCTCGGCTTTCCCTAGAAAAAAGTCACTTTAATTTTTATATAAATATATGAAATTCGGTGAATAAATAATATGTGAAAATCAAAGAGACTAAGGAAGTGATTGACATCTGGATTACTAACCCATTTTCATGATAACTTTGGAATGATTATCAGAGGTATAATACAGGAGAGCAGCTCATAACTTTCTAGAGAAATTAGGACAGTGAAAATGATCTCAAATTATTACAAAAGATTTGCATATATTTGTGCTAACCCCTTATCAAAAGCATTATCTGAAAACAAAGCAAACCACTAGAAATTGAATCTTCAATTTCTCTTTCTTTTTCACTAAACGATACTATGAGCAAGAATTTGTATTCATTTACACAATATTGAAAGCAAGAGATGGGGAAGAAGTGTTGGAATAAGGTCTCTTTTTAATATGTGTGTTCAAATGGGGAATGTTTATGATTTTACCAAAAGGAGTTCCAAGTAAATGATGCAACAGTGCTGCGAAAATTTTAACTCGGATTTCTGACCATTTCATTAGCTATTGTGGTTACTATTTGAATTTATAATTTATTCTCTAAACAAGATTTAGCTAAAAAATAAGAAAAACAGAACATCCAAGTAAAAGAATGGTGTTTTGACGGTTAAAAAAGAGCAGAGTTAGAATCAAGGCAACACATCGAAAGAGTGCGAAATTCTTTAGGCATGCCAGTCGGTTCTCTTGAACAAGTAAGTCATGGTCATGGGAAAGGAGATGTGTTGAAAGAGACTCGCAGGCATAGCAGACAATTTCAAGGTGTGGTTCTGTGATGCAGCTTATAAAAGATATTTAGGTTTAACAATGGAAGCCAAGCACAGTCTGAGTATCAGTGAACATTTATATGTGAACATTTATTGAAATGGATACATGTAGATCATTGGCTTGAAAAACCTGATTGCAAGAATTGTGTGTATAGTATAATCTCATTTTACTAAAAATATATGCACAGAGGAAGATCCAGCAGATGTATACACTGATAACTGTAGTATTATCTGAAATTTTTTAAAAAGAACTCTATTTATTTTCTATTTACCCTTCTAAAAGAGCACTGGGAATTGTTTTTATATATAAAGGAAAGAAGTTTAATTGGCTCACAGTTTAACATGGCAGGGGAAACCTCAGGAAACTTACAATAATGGCAGAAGGTGAAAGGGAAGTGAGGTACCTTCTTCACAAGACAGCAGGAAGGAGAAGAGTGAATGAGCAAAAGGGGAAGTGCCCCTTATAAAACCATTGGATATCGTGAGAATTCACTCACTATCACAAGAAAAGCATGGCGGAGCTGCCCCCAAGGTTCAGCTACCTCCACCTGGTCTCTCCCTTGACCCATGGGCATTATGGGGATTATCAGGATTACAATTAAAGATGAGACGCTGGATGAGGACACAGTCAAAACATATCACCAGCCAAACATGATGACAGAGCATGCTTGGTAAGGCACAGCCTCCTATGACAGTAAAATGCGCAAAGGACAAGAGTGACCCTCTCATTGTCTAGTCTGTGGCCACTTTCAGCTCCTGCCTTTCTTGACATTGCTGAAGATATGACACTCTTTTCGTTTGTTTGTTTTTGAGACAAGGTATTACTCTGTTGCCTAGGCTGGAGTGCAGCTCACTATAGCCTCAAACTCATGGGCTCAAGGGAGTCTCCTGCCTCAGCCTCCTGAGTATCTAGAACGACAGGTGTGTGCCACGAAATCCAGCTAATTTTCTAATTTTTTGTAGAGATAGACTCTCGTTTTCTTGCCCAGGCTGGTCTTGAACTCCTGGCCTCAAGTGATCTTCCCACCTAGGCCTCCCAAAGTACTAGGATTATAGATGTGAGCCATAGCATCTGGCTAAGAAATGACACTCTTGACCCTGTTCTCTTCTTGATTCTCTCCCCTCTCTTCACCGCTATGAAGACACTCTGTTCTCCTGCTCCCCCTTTGTATTCCAACCGTGGCCTCTGCCTTTCCTCCCTGGCACTCTCCGTGTATTTTATAACTAAACACACCCAAATATCAATGGGAAAAATGTTCCATTGAAGCAGACGCAACGAGGCTACCATGCAATCATTTTTACACATTGTGTTTAAGAGCCTTTTGTATTTTTCAAAGTCAAGTTCACTGATCACTTCCTTTGACATTTACCTGACAATCAGTGCTATTTTTATGAATTAAAAGAAAGCGAACTGATTTATTCTTTGCCTAAAGTTATTAGAAGATGCACTTAAAACCCCTGATTTGAAACTGTGTCATAAGATACTGAGTGAGTCCTGAGTGAACTAATGAAAGCCGCTTTGGAGACACTTGATTCTTAGAATTTCAAGTAATACTGTGCTGGAATGTTACACTGCGGCCCATGACTTTAGCATGCAGTCAATAAATTCTAAGCCTCAGTGAGCAAGGCTCCCTCTGTGTGACTTCACTCATAAAGACAATTACTGTGCTGAAAACGTGTCTGCATTTACAAACAACACTCAAATGCTCCTATGCCCCTTCTGCTTCTGATTAAGAACTACTATTTATAAAAGGTTATCAAATTCTAAGTAAAGTTCATTCTCTTGTTGTTTTTATTATATCACATGTACCATTTTAATTAAAGCACCCTGCATTGTAATGAGTTTACAATTTATTTGCATTCAATTAATGAGCTTTGGAAAAGAACCATATCGGCATACCCTCCTCTACTTTTTCCCTTTTAAAATGTTACAAAGATAATTATTTGGGAAATGGAAACTCTGAAATCGGGAGTTTCAAAACCATTCGAATCACATTAAAACCATTACCTAAGTCTAAGAAGTTATTTTTCTGACAGGGACATACCTGAACCCAAGCCAAGGTTTCTGATAAGCTGATGCAATAATTTCTCTTTAGCAACCCATAAAGGCACAACCAAGATTTGTGAACATTTAACAGGTTTCTCATGAAGAGAGGCACAACCTATAGGAAACAAGGATACCATTGTCATTTGGGGATGGTGTAGGTTGGAAAGCTGAGGTCGTTTGGAAAATTCAAATGTTTCTAATCACCTTTCTCTGATAATTGGCATTAATCCTACCTCATCATATTTTTCCTTCTTTTTTTAGTGGAAGAAATGCTCATTCCATATTTCTTGGGGGTTTTTTGGGTTTTTTTTTTTTTTTTTTTGCACTGAATAAAGTTAACTGAAGTTTCTTCCATTTTAGAGAAGGTACCTGGGATTTTACATGCAACCTGCCTTTCGCTTTCTCTTGTATAAATTTGAAATACTTCACATTATCTGAGTTACTTTTTTTAACCCCTCTTGAGAAGTGAAATCATCTCAATGTTTCCTTGCTCACTTCAATTCTTTGATGTAGCATTATCTTTTCCCCCATCATGAACAACCTCTATGGCAATAATCCCTTTCCTCTGCAACAAAAGAATCTGGAGTTTTTCATTAAAGTCCAGTTCAGCAAAATACAGCCATCTGTTTGACTCTGTGTCTTAAATGTCACATTGCTTTGATGAGAGAACAGATGTCCAGCCGACAACTGTACAGATATAATTGGTTGGGTACCGAATATCTAACTTCAGGGCCACTTTATAGGTACACATTTGGACCTCAACCAGTTTTCTCCTTAATAGATGAAAACAAGGGGAGTGTTTGAGTCATGTTAATATCTTTATTAAGTTGTACCACAGTTTTCTCTTTTTGAAGATTAATTCTAGTGTTTGTCTGTCTGCTTTTGTAGCTACCATTCAATCCTGGTGGAAAAACGTCTACTCCTCCCTCTCCACCCTGTCCCTTATGAAGACCCTAGCCCTCGAGGCTCCCTCTGATCTCCCCAAACTAAACGTCTTGGTGTTTGATTTTCCCACTCCTGATTTTATACTTTCTCCACCCTGGCTCTGAGACCTGGACTAATGCTTCCCTTTCAAGTCTCCCCATCCCCGTCCCCTTGCTTCGAATACCACCTCTTCACAAAGCTCTCTTTATGTGTTTTGTGGCACTGGGGAGTGGCTTTGGGAAGTGGGTAATGAATGTATTCGCATACATAGTGGAGGTTGAGAAAATAGAATGGATAATTGGATTTTCAACAAACAGGCTCATTATCCAAACTCAAGACACCAAAACATGAAATTAAAGTAAATGGTTTACGTATCACTTGATTTTGCAATATATTTCAAATTCTACAATGGCAGGGGTCAGATATTTTGTTTCTTTTGTGTTCAATCTCTTTCACCAAGGGCTTAACAGGTAACTCTGAATGCAATCCATGACTTTTCAGCAGGAGAATGATGCAAAAAGACAGTGTTTTTTAGTTAGATGAAACCTTTGAGAGCATTGGAAAAGCCTCTGGTTGGTTCATAGGTGGTAACTGAAAAAGGCCTGGGAACTTTTCCATACTCACTTAAGGTCAAAGGCTCATTTATACCAGAACTGGGATCGGCATTCCATCCCCTCAGCCCCTGATTCAGTCAGGACCATTGTACTTTACAGATAATTGTAAACTTAAAGATTTGTATGATAGCTTATTTTGGCATCCATGCTGGCAATCCTAGGGTTAACCACTAAATGTCTGGTCCATATTTAAGCTTTTATTAAGTTATGTAGGAGCCTAAACCATGTGCCTGGCGGGGAGGAGGGAACTGTATGCAATATTTTAAATACTCTAGCAGGTATAACTGATTATAGAGTTAACAGACAACATACAGGCATTTTACAGTATTTGTCTCTACCATATTTCCATGCGGTGAGGAAAGGGTCATGAAATTTGGGGTAAAAAGAATATCTGTGCCATCAACTTAACATATTTGCCTTCAAAGTATATTTCACTAGACACAATATGGACAGCTGCTAGATGCAAGGACATTTTGGGGGGCTGCTTAGGAAAATCACAGCCTGGAAGACAATTTAAGATACAAAACAACAAGCATTTATCTTAAAGGGAAAGAAGCCAGAGGAGGTCTCCAGAAGGAAATGGTCTCTGCTGTAAACCTAAGTAATTGAAAGAAAGTTTGGAAAGGGAGAAAGGGACAGAAAAAAATTATAGATCACTAAAGGAAAGCGATATCATACTACAAAGGTAACAAAGGAACCAGATTCTCAAACCACGTTTAGGAGCCCAGATCTGTTTTGCGGGCATTGTGAAGAAAGTCAGGGCATACTGAAGGGCAATGCTCTGATGAGATCTGCATTTTGGGGAGGACTTGATTTAGAGGGAGGCCAGTCGTAGGGAGATCACAGGCCGGGAGGCAAGTGAGGATTCTATGGCAGCCTCTGATTGAGACTCTGCAGAGTCCTATAAAGGCAGCATCCAGACTACTTATCATGTTTGACTGGCTCTTACTAAATCCCATTCTCTTTTTCTTCTCCCTTTTCCTTGCCTCCTCTGTCTGGAAGCCTCCAAAGGTCCCAGCATCACATACGTGACCAAACCCATTCCTTGTAACCTCATCCCAGTCACAAAGCTGAAGGACAAATGGGGAGTTCGGTGTATGCCTGGACCACATGCCCTACATTAGATCTCAAAGCATGTCTTCACGGAACTTAATAATACTAGCTAATGTTTACTGAATATTTATTATATGTCTGGCATGAATGTGTACAACAACTCGATGAAGGAGGTACTATTATCATCCCACTTTACATGTAAAAAATGAAGAGAGAGAGAAAGAGGAAAAGGTAATGTGCTGAAAGTCACACAGCTCAGAAGAGGCAGGATTGGGACACAGACCCAGATCATTGAACTTTTGTGCCCAGCCCTGACCACTTAGCTCCTGTCCTGCCTCTTCTATGTGTCTGTAATAGGTGGGATTAAACAGCATCTATTATTATATCCTATCAATAGAAAATCAAATTCCATGTTCCAAGGAACCGGCAATCAAGTGTATATTTGAAACAGGTCACACTGAGGAAATTTGCAAAACCTATGTGAAGAAATTCACAAAAGTTAATACAAGGCCATAAAAGAAGACTCAAACAAATAAGGAAGTATTTCATGCTCCTTGACGGCAACACTGAAGACTCTGAGAACAGCAATACCCTACCAAATGATTCTGATCAAATACAATCCCAAGCAAAATGACAACAGGAATCTTTGGAACTTGAAAAACAAATCATATTATTTATCTCTAAGAAAAATAATGTATGAAAATAGCCAAGAAATTTTAAAAATAAAAACAAAGGACAACAAACAATAGTGGGAACTGGGATTGCCGTGCAAGCAGCAAAATATATTACAAAGCTGTAATAATTAAGAGCATGTATTAGTGTTGCCTTAGAATAGTAAATCACTGAAGAGAATAGAAACACAGAACATATATGTACATACATATAGATGGAACATATATATATATATACACACACACACATATAGATAGAGCTATATACATATAGATAGATGGAAGATGATATATATAGGTATAGACATACTGTATATATTGGAATTTAACATGTAACAATGGAGTGATTTTGAAATAGTAGAGAAATGGAAGGATATCCAGTAAATGTTTAAAAAAAAATTGTTCAATTGAGAAAAAGGCAAAAAAGCTATAGCACTATGCAGAATATTCAGAACAAACTATAGATACATTTAAAAACCAAAGAAAGAAATTTAAATTATCATAAGAAATTCTTGAAGAAATTTGTTTCATTTTCAAAAATCTTTTTACTTATATACAAAATGCCAATGCCAAAACAAGAGAACTCAGTACATTCAGTTTTATCAAATGTGTAATTTGGTGTGAAAAATATCATAAATGGAACTAAAAACCAAATGATAGTCTCAAGGATGAAATATTTGTTACTGCAAACAAAGAAGTATTATTTATAAGAACTCTTCTAGGTCAATAACTTGAAGACAATCTACCCAATAGAAAAATCGGTGCCTAGATTAACCAAAGCAATCTTAAAAAAAAAAAAAAAAAATGTGGCCAGCTTCTACTTCCCAACCTCAAAACATACTACAAAGCTACAACAATCAAGACAGTGTGGTACTGGCATAAAGATAGACAAATGGATAGAATTGAGATTTTAGGAGAGGAAAACTTTCCATTTATGGTCGACTGATTTTTGACAAGGGTGCTAAGGCGACTCAATGGAGAAAAAATACTCTTTCAACAAACTGTTCTGGAACAACAGGATAGTCACATGCAAAAGAGTGAAAGGACATTCAACTCACATCATATGGAGAAGTTAACTCAAAATTGATCAAAAACCTAAACATAAGAGTTTAAAACAGGTTGGGTGTGGTGGCTGATGTCTATAATCCCAGCAATTTGGGAGACCAAGGCGGGCAGATGGCTTGAGTTCAGGAGTTTGAGACCAGCCTGAGAAACATGGCAAAACCCCATCTTTACAAAAATACAAACAATTAGTCAGGTATGATGGCATGCATCTGTAGTCCCAGATATTTGGGGAAGCTAAGGCAGGAGGATCACTTCAGCCCAGGAAGTCAAGGCTATAGCGAGCCAAAATTGTGCCACTGCAATCCAGTCTGGCTGACAAAGTGAGACTCTATCTGAACAACAACAACAACAAAAGAGTTAAAAAAACATAAACACTTAAAAGAAACAAAGGAGCAAATCTTTGTGATCTTGGATTAGGCAATGATCACATATGACAATAAATCAAAAGTGCCCCCAAAATTAGGTAAATTTGACCTCATCAAAATTGAAAACTTTCATCCTTTGAAGGACACCATCCAGAAAGTAAAAAAGATAACCCACAGAATGAGATAAAATATTTGCAAATAACGTATTTGATAAGGCACCTGTATCCAGAATGCAAAATTCTTCCAACTCAATAATAAAAAGGCAAATAACCCAATTTAAACATGGGCAAAAAATGTGAATAGACATTTTTCCAATGAAGACATACCAATGACTAATAAACACCTGAAAAGATACTCAACATCACTATTCATCAGGAAAACACAAAGCAAAAGCAAAATGTGACTACTTCACACTCCCTTGGAAGGCTGTAACAATATATACAGATAATAACAAGTGTTAGCAATGATGTGGGAGAATCTGAAATCTTCGGCGATGGTTGGTGGGAATGTAAAATGATTCTTTGAAAAACAATCTAACAATTCTTCAAAGGGTTAAACAGTTGTTACATAACCCAGCAATTTCACTCCTAGGTGTACACCAAAGACAATTAAAAACATATGTTCCAAAGTTTGCTCATGAATGTTCATAGTGACATTAAAACAGCCAAAAAGGGCAAACACCCTCAAAGTCCATCAGCTGATAAATGGATAGACAAAATACAGTAAATCCATACTATGAAATGTTATTCAGCCACAGAAAAGAATGAACTACTGATAAATACTACAACACAGGAGAAACATGGAAAACATCATGCTAAGCCAAAGAAGTCAGGCACAAAAGGCCATATATTGTATGATTGCACTTATATGAAACGTCCAGAAGAGGACAATTCATAGAGACAGAAAGTAGATTAGTGATTGCCAGGGAAGGACTCGGGGGAGAAAATGCTAATGGACATGAGGTTTCTTTTGGGGATGATCAATGCACAACTTTGCAAATACACAAAACCCACTGAATTGTACACTTTGCATGGATAAACTTCAAAGTGTGTGAGCTATATTTCAAATAAGTTGCTATTGTTTTCAAGGACAGAGATTGAACAGAAAATTCACCAAAAGTCAACACACAATGAAGACAGGTGACAATTAGTAAAATGCAATTAAAATCATGAGGAGGTATTATTTCTCATCCATCAGATTTGCAAAATCAACATATCTGACAATCTCAAGACCTGCAGAAGATGTAATGTAATGTAATCAGAAATATCATAGAGACTGGTTAAACTTGAATTGGTACAGCTCCCTTGGAAAGCAACATGGCAACACCAAATAAAACTACAAGTGTATTCATTACCTTAGTGATTTTATTTCTGGTTTAAGAAATATTTGCATGTGCACAAGGTGAGAAAGATATTCATTACAGCATTACCATTGACAGCAAATCATTGGAAACAATTTAATTTATTCTTTCATCAAGGAAAGAATATTCAAAGAAACTGACATATTTGTATTATGGAATATTATGCAGCATATTAAAAGAATTAGGCAAATCTTTAAGGACTGATATATAACATTGTTTTCAATTCATATCAAGGTTTTGAAATCACAAACAATACATACACTTTGACCTTATTAGTGATTTAAAACACGCAAGTTATTTGTGTATATGCACATGCATATATTTGTATTTTGCACCACAAAGATGCAAAACACAGTTTATAATGGTTACCTCTGAGAAAGGAGTGAGTGTCAAGGAAGGCTTTAATTTTACACATGTTGTTTGTATGTTTATTGTTAATGACAATTATTTATCTCATGTAATTAAGAAGGAAGTTTGAAAGGATCACAGGAAGGGAATTAGGAAAGATAGGTAAGGAAGAAAGGAGAAAAGACAGAAGACAGGGAAACCGTGGCTTATAAGGCTGAGAGGAGGCTGCTGATTGTTTGGCTTCCTGCAGAGAACCCCAGAGAGCCAACAGTTTTGTGACTATTAAACTCACAGTTATGGCTTTTATTGACTGAATTCTCATTTATAAAGTCTCTACAGCAAAAATTTTCATGTAGTATTCACAGAAATAACTATTAAAATATACTCTGTTCTTGAAAATTATCAATAACACTACCGCATCATCAACTGAGCAAACCTGTTGGATTAAAGCTATCAAAGATTGTTCCCCAAGCAGTGGGGCTGCCTAATACATATGCTCTGCTCATGGTTCTTGGTTCCCTCTGCTACTTTGATTTAAGAGCATTAGGAAACTGTGTAATTTTTTTGGCCCTCTTTTTATTTCCATGGTAATTTATGTCTGTGGGTAAGCATTTTATTTTATCAGAGACATGGGGCTAGAGTTATTTTCCAAGGCGCTTGAGTTTTCCTTTGATGCCACTGAAATTAAAGGCAGAGCTGCAGAGAGTACCCATGCTGTTTGTCAAAGAGTCAGAGGTTAGAATTACATTTGCTGCCATTTATTGTGACTATTCCGTGCCAGTAGTTAGGGTAGCACTTCTCATAGGCAATGCAGTATTATTAATATTGCAGACATCAAAACATTTGTGAATGGGATATAATTGACTTGTCAGTCACATTAACAATATCCCCTGTGGAATACCCTTCCAACAACAGGCGAGCAGAATATTCTTAGGTTATTTACATTAGAATCTTTAAGTCTTAAACCTTTGAAAAAAATGCTGAAGATTTATTTTAGCTTTAACACAGTATGAAGATATAATTTTGTATACATGACGTATATGAAAGTTGATAGCAGAGTTTACAGTCAAGATTACTAAGCAATAGTTTTGAAAGAACAAAGGATTGTTTTAATGAATAACAAATATGGTCCAAATTTAAGTTTTTTTTTTAATTAGGATCTTCTCATGTTATAAGATTATGACAAAGTTCCACAAATGTTTAATTAAGCTTTGAGTAGACAAAATAAATACTTAGAACTTTAAGCTAAGGCTTAAAAATTTCTATAAAGTAGATATACATAAAAATCCCATGTTATATAGAGAGAGAGGAGAAAATAAATAAATTGTTAGCTAAAACATAAAATTTAAATGTGATTTAAAATTATATCTTTCTATCAATAGGTTAAAATTAATTTTATCTTGAAATGGATCCAGGGGCAGAAGCAATTCTCTAGCTAAAAATGAAAGTTAAGGCCTCCTCTGATTGCAATGTAAAATTAATAGGGGTTAGTAATATATACCGTAAATACTTAAATATCCAGGACACAGAAATATTCGGAGGCATTATTAAAAAGTCAGTTTCTACATGATATATAATATTTGTTTCACAAGCAAATTGCCTATTTTAAATTGGAATTACATTGATGTTTTAGGAAAATAGAAAAACATTTAATAGAGTCCATGTGGTCTTCCAACTAATTTATCTGTGAATTTTTTTTACCATGAGACAGACATGCTGTTCTGTCGTTTGAATTTTTACAGGAATATCCAGTAAGGAATTAATAACAAGCCATTTTATTTACATGAGAGCTTTCTGCTTTTTATTTCACCCATATTATTGGCCCAGCTCAGAAAGTATTCTCAAATTTCATGGACTGAGTCCTTTTATGCACATAAATAAACACACTGAGTGAATTGTTTGATGGAAACATTCCACTGACTATAGTAAACATACCCTATATAAGACATTTGGGAGTTTACTGAAGACTCCTTCCTCTTTCATTGAAGTCAATGTCATAAGTAAAATAAATTTTTAAAAATCCTTTAAAACATTCCACAATATTGAAGTATTGTCAGTACTTTATAATTAACAAATTTACCCCTAAAGAGGACTTTCATTTTGAGCAACCCACTGGTTTGAATGTCTAGATAGGAGAAAACACGTGAACTGTTTCACAGATCCTTTCATTCACATAATGAACATTTATTGAGCACCTACTATATGGCAGGTGCCAAGGATACAGAGGTGGGCAATATTAGTTGGGGAGAAAGAGACTTTTATTGTATTATTATGTAGATGTATAATCACACATCTTATGAAAACATAAGAAAGCAGCTGTGAGGCTGGGCTCAGTGGCTCACGCCTTTAATCCCAGCTATTGGGGAGGCAGAGGCAGGAGCATCACTTCAACCCTGGAGGTGCAGGTTGCAGTGAGCCAAGATTGCGCCATTGTACTCCAGCCTGGTAACAGAGGGAGTCTCTGTCTCAAGGAAAAAAAAGAGAGGAAAAAGAAAGAAAAAGAATGAAAGGGGGGGAGGGAAGGAAGGGAAGGAAAAGACTGGAGGGTAAAGGAAGGGAGGGGAGGGGAGGGGAGATAAGGGAAGGGGAGGGGAGGGGAGGGGAGGAGAGGGGAGGGGAGAAGAAAGGAAAGGAGAGGAGATAGGAAGGGAGGGGAGAGAAGGGGAGGGGAGGGGAGGAGGCAGCTCTGAGACTATAAGAGAAGGACTTTACTAGTCTGGGTTTCAGTGAAGTTTAAAACCAGAAAGTGAGATTTCCAGACCTTAACAAACTCTGCCAATATACTTGTCATTTTATGAGCCCCTAACTTGCATTATTGCTTATAACTACTCTTACAAAGCCTTTGTACATTGAGTCAATTAAAAAAAAAAAAAAAAAAAAAAAAAAAAAAAAAAAAGAATGCTCAAGAGGTAGTTAGCTAAGCTTTGAACCCTGTTGTTTGCAAGATCGGCTTCGTATAACATATGTCTCTTGGGAGTGCCAGTCTCCACATTTGGGATGGCTAGACCAAGCTGTGAGATAACAGTGCTTTTTTTATTTTTAGTTTTTAACTTTTGTCTTATTTTTTGTAGAGATGGAGTCTTGCTTTGTTGCCCAGGCTGGTCTCAAACTTGCATACTCAAGTAATCCTCCTACCTTGACCTCCCAAAATACGGGTTTTATAGGTGTGGGCCAACACACTTGGCCAGATGACAGTTCTTAAATTTTCTAGTTGTGCAATGTAATAATCTAATAGCCAAGATACACACTTGAGATCAAGAAACATTGCCATATAATTTCTCTGTTTTCTTTTCCTCAGTGGAAAAATCTAAAAATCTTTATTTAATTTTCATAACTGTAATATGTTATGTCTAATCGGTTTGCCAAAAACACAAATTATAATAGCACCTGGCTTACCTTCCCAGGTATTCATTTAAAAATCGTGACAAAACAACCTTTCCTTTCTCACCTAGGTTATTTCAATTTTGAACAATAAATAATTGGGAAAATGTCAGTAGAAAGGAAAATAATAACCAATAATTTTTTTTGCTGAAATTTGCTAATAGTGAGACCAGATTCTCTCTCAATTAAATATATATATATATTATATAGTATATATACATATATATGCTATATATTATCAGTGTAATTAACATTTATGACTTACTATAAAACCAGTGTTACATAAAACATTTAAAATAACCTGTGGTTATCTATTGATCATTTTTCACTAGATCCAGACTGATTTTTCCCCCTTGTCAACTCTTTAAAATTTTGAATTAACTTTCTGAAACTTCTAGTATGCTAACCTGCCTAATGACCCTTCATATAACCATCTCTGAAAAAATAATTCCTAGTAAAAATAAATGTGCGAAAATTGTTCAAAGGTGGAAAAAGTTAATTTTGCAAAGGAATCATGATTCCAAGTTTGAGCCTGCAATATTTTTAAGTAGGTTGAGATTGATAACTCCAATAACACCTACATCCCGAAGCTAGATCTTTTCACGTTCCTTAATAAAGGAAATGCCTAAAAATTATAAGGCACATTTTGGGCAGACTTGGCCAACAACCTGTGTCGAAATGAATAATACCATAGCATCAAGCTAATACGATTTCCTTTAGCCAGACTTGCCACCACCAAATAGTCACCTTTTGTAGGGTTATTATAATGGCTTAATTTAATCTTACCATATGCACAACACGGATATGGTTACTGACAGATAACAAAACTAGTTGCATTCATTAAATACTGCTATAAATCTCTCTTCTGAAATAGCTATAATACAGCCTTCCAGCAACAACAATAATGTAATTCTTAATCTTTTTTCTGTGATATTATATAACTGTAGCCTGCAGCTAACTCTCACTGTAGGTGTTGGGGGTGGTGTGAGGTCTTTGCAGTCCTCTGAGAAGGTGGTGCGGTTAGAGGGCTGGAGGTATTTGAGTAGAATGATGGAGACTGGAAAAACAGAAGTGAGCAAATTCCTCCTTCACCATGGATGGAGGAGAGAAACACATCTTATTTCTGAAGTCCTTCTGTGAAGCCGTTCCTTTATATTCTCATCAATGTACACTTTTCTGAGAGCAATTCTGGGCATTTTCACTTCATGGGGAATAAGTTGTTAACTATTGAAATGTGCAAGTGTGTGGTTCTTAGAACACTGGTTTTATAACGTTTAAATGTGAAGGAGAAAGTCCACTCTTGTGGCATTTGCAAACTCATTTAAAGCTTCACTCTGCTGAAACCTGTATGATTTTTATAATATACACATCAAAATAGATTTTAACAAAACTAGCATTCTTTTAGGAAGTTTTTCAGTGTTCTAATCTTTGGAAGCACAGAAAAGTTTCAGATAATCAAGTTACGTTTTTTTATTTGGGAGGGCCTGCCCTGCTTATTTTAAAGCTCTCTTTTGCACAAACCATCTGTATATTGAGAATTAAAAGAAAAAGAAAGGAAATAACCTGTTCCAAAGATCTCAAGCATGGACAGAGGGTGCTTTATTCTTCTGCACTGGCAGTTTTAAGATTAAGTGCCTCTTTAGGCATCTCAGAATTATCAAACTTGTCCAGTGGCTGAATATTCTCTGCAGAATTTGTTCTACAGAAATTTTCTCAGTATAGATCTGTCTTCGCTCTGATTTTTATGGCCGTGAGCGTTTTTGAAGGCTCCCAGAATTACCGGCCTTCTGATTGTTTTCTTCTTTTGGATGAAGACCATGAAAGCATCCAGCTTAGGTACACATATATGCGCATGAGATTTCTAAGCCAATCACAGGGAAGTGGTCTCATTGAACTGAACCCAGGATGCCAGTGTGACTGAGTCTGCAGAGTTTAGAAACTAGCAACAGTGTGTATTATTTCCTTTCCTTTCATTTCATTTCATTTGTGAGAGATAGAGCTGCAACAAGAAGCAGCAAGTTTCCTCTGTCCCTTCGACTAAAAGCAGATTCTACCACTAAAGTCAAATTGCATCTTCATGAAAAGAAAACGAGTTTATGATGCTTAAGACTGACCTAAAGGGCTTGGATTCACTAGAGCCAACCAGAAATCAATCAATGCTGGCTCACACAGTGAACGCTCATGTCAGGCAAAAGGGCTATGCTTAAGTGGAATGTCATCAACAAAGACTGTGAAGACCTCTCAAGTGGCTTCACCTTCCCTGAACTTCTCAGGAGGAAGTGAAACTATCCTCATCGTTGCTTGTTAATATCCTTCAGAGGGGACTTGGTTTTAGAAAATCCGATATGCAAACATACCAAATTATAAAATTACAGGGAGGATGCAGATTTGCATAGCTTTGTACCACACCACTGCGGGGCATGACTGTCTTCCTGGGCTGGATGGAGTCCATCCTACTGATGACCTAAGCCTGGAAGCATTGTGACAGCGCCTTCCCACAAATGCACTAAATATGTAATTTATCATCATCAACAACAGACAAACCTCTTTGTTAATCTTTTTTTTTCCACATTTTAAATTTTATTTACAGGAGTATATTCTACTTACTTGTTAAAGGCTACAGCTAGCTTAAGACAAGTTTTTGTTGTTGTT
Source organism: Sapajus apella (assembly GCF_009761245.1). Classification (NCBI taxonomy): domain Eukaryota; kingdom Metazoa; phylum Chordata; class Mammalia; order Primates; family Cebidae; genus Sapajus; species Sapajus apella. The sequence continues at coordinate 5,464,472 of NW_022437020.1, read as the reverse complement.
GTTTTTGTTTTTTATTGCCTTTTAGGTTTAAATGGTGCAAATGCTATATGTTTGCTGGACTATGTTCCTGGATTCCAGTTACAAATTTCTGGATAGCACTATCAAGTCTAAACTTTGCTATTGCTTGTTGAGTATGTATGTATACATGGGGGAGGTAGACGTGGTGATTAGATCTTAAGCTGATCTTCCTCACAGGTTTCCCAGGACTGGTGCAGGCTTATGTGGAGTTGCAGAATCTGAATTTGATTATGCTCTGGCCTCAGCCTTAGACTGAGCCTCCACCCACACTGATAGCACACAAGTTGGCAGCCATGAGTCACTCCCTGGAACTTTCCCAACCTGTCCAGAGCCTAGACACCCAACTCCTTCCAGAGAATTTCTTTGTCCATCAGTGAACCAAGACTTCCTCAGAAATGCAATTATCCAGGCCTAATAGATTCATTCAAGTCCTGAAGTTCCCTCCCACCTGTTCCTTTCCACCTGCCAGTAGAAGACTGCTTGGAATAATTCTCATGGAAATCTTGAAGCCATAGTTATTCATTCGTTGTGCCTCAAAGCCTTGCCATCCCTGTCCACACTGCTCAAGATGGGAAGCTCCCTGCTCAGTGCCTTCATTACCACCCGATTCTGTGCTGCCTGACCTCTTCCCCAAACTCCCACTCTGCCTCCCAACCAAATGTTTCACTGTGCCTTCTGGGACCCTGTTCTAGAATCTGCAAGCCTTCCTCAACTTCAGTGGAGGCCTCCTTCATTATATGGTCTCCACTAACAGTTGACTTCCGCCCAAGGGCACTGTTCCTTTACCATCTTCTCAGGTGGAGATTGCCTCATACTCCAGACCTTCATGAACCTTAGAATTATGATGCCCTCGCTGATCCTTCTCACTAAGTCCAGACACCTTCTCCTCCAATCCACTGAGGCTCGGGTGACTGAGCCAGACCATGCTCTGCCCTCCTATCCATCATCCATCTTATTTACCCATCACTCATCCAAGACCTGAGTGTCTGCTTCACAGTCCCTTCCCTCCCAAGTGATGCCATCATCCTAGGTGCTTTCAGCATCTTCACGAACACACAGCTGGTTCCCTGGCCACTCAGCTCTTCAAACTATTTCCATTGATTGCTCATACATCTCTGTCACCCACTCTGATTACCACACTCCTGACTATGTCATCACTAATAACTGCTCCATTCCTAAAGTCATGAAAATCCCAGCATAGTAGAAGAGTTGAATGGTGGTCACATAAAACTACCGTTTTAGCTGCACTGAGACCTCCATTTTCCTGACTCTACTCTACCCTTCATCCTCCAGCTCTTTCTGGCTTCACTTCCTTCTTTATCAAGCTGAGATTCAGTGACAGTTTTGATAGGCAAGGTTTGTTGTTTCCTCAGCCCCCATGTTCCTGAGCTCTTCCATCCCATCTGCCTAGAAAAACTCAGTGCTGGATCCACTCCACTGTTTATTTGCTCAGTGTCTTCTTCTCGGGTGCTAAGCAATGCTGGAGCAAATCACACAACTCTAGACACTGGGACCACGAGAAACTGAAGATCTCCAATTTCATCCAAGTTCTCAGTTCTGCCAGCCAGTCTTTACTTTTTATGCAGCCTATTCTCCTCCCAATAGCAATTCCCAACATTCGCTTAAAGTTTTAACTCAGGTAACTCTTGCTCACTTTGCAAAGATATAAATTCAAACACCATTGTGAGAGTCCTCACACAGCATCCTGCCACCTCCCTAATGCACTTGTGCCTACAATCCTTCCTTCTGCTTTTCCATTAGGAGAAGTGTCCTTCCTTCTGCTCAAGACTTCACCCACAGCATGCTTTCTGCAGTAACAAGAAGCAGCTAGTTTCCTCTTCGGGAACTCACTTCAACCCATCAGCATTTAGATATGTATTAACACCTTCTTCCAAAAAAAAAAAAAAAAATTCCCTCAACTATATGTCTCCTCTCTTTGCAAGTGCAACTTCGTGAAAAAGTGCTAAATCCCTCTCTTTTCTTCTTCCCTCCCCTTTGCCTGACACTCACCTTCAATCAGTCTTCTTTTCCAACAATCCCACAAAATTAATTTCACATCACTCACATTCTTTTTTAAATTTATGGACACTTTTTCAGCATGCATCTAATTTCAGTGTCACAGTACATAAATCCTTGTATCCACCACCAAGAATTAACAAAGCCTTATCATTATTTCTCCACAAAATAAAAATATTATAAACACAATGAAACTACCTCTATATCTCACTCCATCTCTTTTCCAAGCACATTCTCCTTTTTCTCCTTCACTCTCCAGATTCAGCCACTAATAAATGCTTAACAAATACTGTGTGTGTTAAATACTGGTTGAGTCTAGTATGAGTTGACAAGATAAATATTTGGCCTGTGTCTTTTCAGTCCATGCCTCCACGGTTCTATTACACATGTATTTTATATATATATATATATATATATATATATATATATATATATATATGTAGTCAATACAATACATACTACACACTCAATATACCATCTTCTGTTACATCTTTTAGAATGTTAACCAACCAAATAGTGTCTTGCTGGGATAATACTATTGTTTGGTCTTTTCTCAACTCAACATTATTTGAGTACTATCCATGTTGGAACACAAGTATTTGAATCATTAATTTTAGTTGTTGTGTGATATTCCATCACATGAATATGCCTTATGTGATTATCCATTCCAGCACCAAGAGATGTTGACGTCTACAATTTTACAGTACAATTACACATACAAGTCACCTATACTCTACAATACTAGAATGAGCATACGTTTATGCATTTTCTCTTGCATAAGGGTAAGATTTTTTTCCAGAATACACACCTAGAAGTGGATTTTCTGAATGGAACACATACATATTTTCAACTGTACTGGATTTTGTCAAATTGGTTTCCAAAGTGATACCAATTTCTACTCCCACCAGCTATGAATGCCTGCTGCTGTTTACTCACACCTTCACTGATATGTGGCATTGTCAGATTTTTATTGTTTGCCCAAGTGGTGCAAACGGTATCTCATTTTGGTGTTAGCATACAGTTCTACCATTGAAAGTGAGGCTGAGCTTGCATTCATATGCTTTTCGGTCCCTCATATTTCCTCTCATGTGAGTTCCTGAATTCCTCTCTCTTTTCTATTTTTCTTCTGGGTTATCTTTCTCTTACTTGCGTGCAGGAGTTTGTCATTATCTTTCAGTCTTTGAGTTAACCCTTCTTGTCCCTACATACCAATTTATCACCAAGTCCTGAATATCTGTCAAAAATCTCTCTACTTTCACCATCTCCAAAACCAGGACGACTCCAGTGGAACCCTGCCATGTCATATCTGAATTGCTGCAGACAGCTTCCTAACCATCTACCCTGCCTCTTGTCTGGTAGCCTCTAACATGCACAGCAATCAGGAAATATTCCCATTACACCATTTTCCTACTCAAAGTGCCTTAAAGGTCTCTAGTTGTCCTCCTGAACATGACATAGAGGACAGGTATAACATAGCCTCTTCCGTTTTCTTCAACCTCATCTCAGTTTCTGCCCTCTAGTTCACACACCCGGTGCTCTAGCTGTGTTTACTGACTTTGGGTTCTGGTATTGGGCCATGCTCTCTGCTGACATCTTGGCCCTTGCACGTGCTGCTTGTTCAGCTTTGGGTCCTGGTGTTGAGCCTGCCTCACCACCACCACCTCCATCACCTGAATAATTGGTTCTCAGTCTCCAGATCTCAGCACAGAAAGCACTACTTTTTAGATTTCACAGTTCCAGGTGAGTTGTCTCTTTTAGAGGCTCCCATGACACCTCCTGTTTATTTCCAGTGTTGTGTGTGCCATATTATATCATAATAGCTGCCTCTTTGTCTGTATTCACCAGTAAAGAGAGAGAGAGAGACGATGAGAATGGGAGCTATAGCCACCTTCTTTTCAGATATAACTCCAGTACCTCAGGAGATGCTTGGCTTAGAGAAGCTGTGATTCATAAAATAGAAAGAGATTTGATCCTCATTGTTCCAAAACTAAAGCGGTAAATATCGCAGTGCACTCACTGAGTTACTGCAAGCTCAATCCACTTAAGCAAAAAAGATAAAATGAAAAAAAAGTCAGCATACAAAAAAGTTTTTGAAAGGACACTTCTTGTGCAAATACAAGATCTTAACAACAACAACAAAAATATTTGATTGATGTGAGTCCTGAGTGTACAGGACTCTCTGGAGTGTGTGTTTATCAAATCTTATAGAAGCTTAAGATGCATGAATCTGGCCTTGTTCATAAAGGAATATGAAGCATGCAAATAAGAATACGCATAAGAGGCATTTCCCCCTTAAACATCGTTTTTTTTCCAGAGTTTAACTGAAACTTACAGCTCGTCCACTCTGCTTGTCTATACAACTATACATTTATGATAATATGAGTACATATTGTCTTCAGAGAAGTCTTAAGAACTTGTAAAAATAAGATAAGAATTACTTCCAGCTCTCCATTATATAGAGCTCCACATATTTGATGAGTATGTTTAGAATAGTTTGATGTTAGCACAATCCCTGTCACCAGTTCAATGACATCACTTTTTAATAGAAAGAAAATGTGATGGAGTTAGACAGATGTTGGTCAGAACCCTGGTTACCTACCCTCCCAGAGTTTTAGCCTAAATATCTATAAAACGGGCATTTTAAGAATAGTACCTTTGTCTCAGGGTTATTGGGAGGATTAAATAAGACGTTAAATCAATGTGAAATACACTTAAAGATCCACATAGCAGGCTCAGAATACTACTGTCCTCTCCTTCTTAAGCAAGAATCCTCCTGAAAACTGTGACTAGTGTTGACCCTCTGCTTAGATCCTTGTTTTGAGCTCATAACAACATTTCAGAAAAGATAGTGGCAACCATTCATTGAGAGCTTGCTAGAGACCAGACACTGCAAGTGCTTTGAAACCTGACCTCCTTTAATATACAAAACAAAAACAAAAACCCACTTGAGATCATGTGTATTAGAATGTCCATTTTCAGAGGTAGAAACAAGGTACAAGGAGGTGAGAACTGATGCAATGAAATGAATGATAGACCAAATTTTCAGGTGAATGTTTTGTAATCACTTAAAAGCACCAAAATCTCACCACTTGGGAGGGCTTTTGAAGCACTTCATCTTTTTGACAGGGCTACTATTTTGGAAGACAGGAGGAAAACATCTAGATATTAGCAAAGCATTTTACAAAATGAAGGGCATAAACAAGAAGAGAATATTAAAAAGACAGCAATTACAAAGAATTGATCCTGACATGTAGTAGCTGCTTAATAAATGTGATAGAGTCCAGAGCTGCCATATTTCAATCTATGCCAAATGCCATAGCCATGCCAGCTATTTACAGCTAGCATCTCTCCTTAATAATAAGTGCCCAAATTCCCAACTGTTAAAAACTTTGAACATCTCACCAGTTGACTAAGAGTTGTACATAAATGTTTTTCTATGCATAAAATTTGATGGGAACTTGAACATTTAAACATTTTTATTTCTAGCTTTAGGAAGTAAAACTGATTCAAATCCATGTACTTTAATCTGAATGAAGATAGAAATTTGAATTTCCAACTATAGCCACGTGACCAATGAAAATCCATGATTTGGAATTTTCCTTGGTTGTTTCTTATTAATCATCCGTAAAATGGAAACAAAACCACTTATTTCTTTGTAATTAGTGCCACTTCTGAAACTCTATCAGATAATTTGGTTAACAGGATTTGGCATGTATCAAGGCTGGATAATACAAATTATCAATTTTTAGCCAATACTTTTCCAGGGTGAAACTTATTTCAAATAAAAATCATATTTACAAAAAGCATTTTTTAGAAAGTTGAGTACAAGGATGAAGGAAAAAGTTCGTGGAGGAAATGTCCTGTACCTAGATTGAGTCTATCTTCGGTTTCATCTCCTTTCCTGTGGGGTTACTTACCCTGGGTATGTTTCCTTCCCACAGCACCTTCAATGGAAAGCTAACAACAGGGCAAAGAAAACGAGGGCAGCTTGAGTCAGTCTTCACAGCTGTGCAATAGGAGTTCTGGTTAGAGGCTCAGGGGAGAAATGAGACCTGGGCATTACTTTGGTTTGGAAGTAATATGTGGTCTCCTGGTGCCTCCATGAAATTTGGTTCTTATAAAGGAAATGAAAAGTAGTGTTTTGAGGCTTTATCTTCATAAGGCTTTCTTTCCCCTAAGATTTCTGTGCAACAGAAAAACTTTTTGAACCTTAACTATGTCTTCCAGTACAGATAATGGCAACTACTTAAACTGCATTTAAAAAGTGCTGAGTAGTTGATCACAGTACCTAATGATGTTACTTATCTCCTCAGAGTCTGATTGACACTAAAAATAATAAATTAGAACAGAAAATGATTTTACCAGCTCTGTGGGCTGACAGGCAGGCTAAGCATAATACCCTCCATTACGCTTGTCATTGAATTCTATATGTATGGTTCAGATACAAACAAGGAAGACAGGATTGTACTGTGATTTCATGACTTTTATCTTCAATCACCTCTCACTCAAACATATAAAATTAATTTGTCCACTTAAAAAATTCAGGCAATATAAAGTCAGGGCAAACACTTTCTGTGGCTATACAAACATTATATTCAACAGCCTATTGCGCAAGCAGGAGTGAAATAATAAATTAAAAACTGTCACTCCTGGGTTATCTAGGATATAGCCTCTGAGACACCTATTTTCTTCATCTGATCTAGTATATTTATAAATTCAGAATCAATAGCTATACTTGCTGAATCACTGGGATCCATTTGGAAAATAATTTTTAAAGGGGTCAGACTTGAAACTATCACATATTACACAACGAAGCAATAGATTTTAGGCAGTTAGTAAATCAAAATTAATTTTTACAACTATTTAAAAGACGGTTGGTTTAATTTATACCACAGTGGTTGTGGTTGTTTTGAATTTCAGTAAATCATGGTAGATTTGTTCTTTGCATTTGGAAGGAGAGAAAAAAATATAAAGTTCAGGAAAAAAAGTTGAAAATATTCCTACTTTTTATTTTAGGTAAGATCAGCAAATCATTGAGGATGATTTTTAATTTTAATTCATTCCATGAGCTCTCCTAATGCAATCATTTTCTCCATGGAAGTCCTTAACCACAGTGGCCATTTGCAGCTGATGATTTTTTTTATATAAATAATTTATAAAGCCACTATACACTTATACTTTTACACTGAAAGAGAAAGAGAGAGAGAGAACAGAATTGCATCTTAAACTCTATTTACAAATTTACCTTGGCAGGCCCTCTTACTGCCAATAGGAAACGATGTTGCATATTTAATTTGCTCTTTTGTTACAACAGGGCTTAGGTTAGTTAATTTCAATTTTCGATTTCAAAAGCTATCAAATATGGCTCAGATGAGAAATCAATTTTTCTCAGCTGCCTCTGTTTTTGTGATGGGAGGCATCTCATTGGCTGAAGGTGAGCCATGTGACATGGCAAGAGATTAGTTCACCAGACCCTGTGTTGCTGCCACCTCAATTACTGCCTGCCTCTTGTAATTTAGCCTTATAACACCTAATTTCAAGACAGAACTCATATTTAATTCATGAAAGCTTCCACAAGAGTAATTGTGAAATAAATTGCCATAGAAGATATCCATTTGTGACTCATTTTAATTTTGTATGCTAGTAGCATGCTATTTATTCTACTTGTTTAACACTTTAGCACAAACATTTTTTTTTAATATTGAACTTTATGCACTGATAGCTGCATACTTTGCACCATTTTCCCACATTACATCATCTCCTTTACTGGGATTTCCTTACACAAAACTTTCACCCAGTGGTATTTCCAAAGGTTGTTAAAATCAAGAACTTATAATCTCCTAATTATTGAATACTGTTGTTATGATCTGCATAGAACTTTAAAAGCAGCAACTAAAAATCACAAATGACAGCAGATAAATGGTAGTTAGATGACAAGGATCATTCAAAGGGCTGAGAAATAAATAGAGTTTAATTTAAATAATATTTTAAACAAAGGCATTCATTACACATATTGACATTTTCATTTCAACATTGGTATATATTTTAAAATTCTTGAACCAAAACATGTATATTTCCTGTGTATACACACCATTTTGTCCTTTTCCTCCCTGTTGCTATGCCAACAAGGTGGGTGAGGCCTTCTCAACTGCCAAACTCAGCTGTCATCCCTTCACCCTAAAAGCCTTATAATTGCTTTTATTTGCATACGACAATTAGGCAGGATGGCTCACAGCGAGAAAAACCAACCTTTCTCTCCCCAAGTGCACACAACGCCAGCCTGTAATTTATAAAAGATACGCGCCATGTGGTGGAGCACTAAAATAGAGTGATGAGTCCTTTCATCTGATTGTAAGCCATTAACAAAAGAAAACATCCCCTTTCAGGCTATAAAAAATGCCTATCTGGTGTGAACCTGCAAAATCACAGAGTGCCCCCCTCCCCAACTACCCCCACATAGACCCTTCACATGCATTATCACATTGAACTCAAAAGGAGCTCTAGTAAAAGAGTTACATTTGGGTGTTTATGAGTAATGGGGTGCAAATAAAATCCACACTGGGCTAAAATTGCGTCCAGTGTAGTTGGTGTTTGGGGGGTAGATTTCGTTTTCTTCTTTAAAAAAAAAAAATAAATACCTTGTTTTGCAACACATTGCATGTTGAAATGTCATATTCATACAGTCATTATTACTTTTTTTCTTCAGGGAAACCATGCAAGATTTTCTAATCAGCATTCACATCTGTGAAAGCTCAAGTCAGGAGGAATGTGGATGGTTTAAATCATCCTCTGTTTCGGTTTTCAAAAGGTCTTCAAAAATTAGTGTCTAGTGTAAAAGGTCAAAACATGCTTGGAAATCATTTCAGTGATTTATTGTCATTTTTTCTCATGATATTAATTCTGATTATTAAGATATTTTAATTTTATTCTTACATGCTGCATCAGAACTAAGATCAAATTTTAAACAGATTTCTTTTTTCTTTTTTAAGCAATATTTTAAGTGACCAGTTAGGCTGTAAGGTTTTTTCAGCCTTCTCTTAGAGTTTGTGCCATTGGAGATCTTTACTATACAGAATGAGCATCAAATGTGAACTTCATTTCTTCTAAATTATCCCATCTTTAAAACTATTATTCAGAACATGAAAATTGTGACCTATTTATTTATCTATGAATCTTTTAAAAAGCAGTCAGCACTCTATTTTTATTCACTAGATACTGAATAAATATCGATCATATAGGCAATTTGGGCCCAGGATCTGTCAATGGACATAACTAAGCACAAAACACACAGATATGTGTCTATTTCTATGATTTTAGAGAGGACTGTAATTACAACATCTTGAAATATTTTATCTAGATTAAGAATTATAACTTTTTGTTCCAACATACACAATTATAATAAAAAAGAATTTGCTAAAACAACAAAATAAAAAAGTAAATAAAAACACAGTAGTCACTTCAAAAAACAACAATAAAATTAAACCAAAACATTGGCTATCTAATTTTTAAAAGTCAAATTCCTTTGGAAAATTATGAAAATGGGAATACAAATAAAGCTGACACACACCGCAAGTTTGCAGGAAGAGAATAAAAGACATGAACCCCCCCAAAATTATAAAATACCAATAAGCAATGAAAAATGCTGAACCTCACCAAAAAGGGGAAAAAATTCAAGTTTTAGAAAACACACAGTCCACCCACTGTCACTGTTACTACTTTTCTAGAGGACAATTTGAAAATGTGCAATGCCATTTTAAATAAGCATACTGCTTGACCCAGAAATTCTACTTTTAAAGTTTATCTAAGGTAAAGATTAGAGAAGAACGAATAGATCTATGCAAGGGTGACTTTGCATATGTGCAATTTTATTAATACTGAAATTTTACAACAAGCTAAATGTGTGTTAAATAAGTTGTACTATATTCCTATGCTGGACTATCATGCAACCATTAAAAAGTTAATATAGACCTCTTTGTTTCACATGAATACCTACCTAGCTATATCTACATTTATGTATAAATGCATATATATATATATATTTAAAGAAAAAAGAATATACTATTTCACCCAGGTAAATATATATTTGTATACATACACATGTAGGTACACATATATGTATATAGACTATACACATACACATACACACAAAGAATCTGAAAAAGTATACCACACCTATTAGGAATGGTGAGTTGGGCAGACCTCAGAAGGAGCCCATAAATTTCTCTGCATTGCTTTAATTCACATCACGCACAACTTTAGAGAAAAGGTACACTCTGAAGGAGAACTTCAACAAGTAGTTTTTTTTTCAGGGCAACATGTATTAAAACTTTCCCAACATTACTATCTCATTTTTCTTTTTGTCTCTTCTAGAGCATTATTTAGTTTCTTGACCTTTTCCCAAACCTTATCTCTAGTTTTCTGTTTCAGTACCAAAATTTTTGTTTGGATAAAATTTATCAGCATGTGAAGGATTCATCCAGAAAGGGTAAGGCAGTACCATAAGGGTCTAGAAACTTGGCACTTTCTGTCCAGGATTATTAATATTAATTATGGAACAAGGAAATATAACATATATCTATTTCTATGAGGGTCTAGAAACTTGGTACTTTCTGTCCAGGGTTATTAATATTAATTACAAAATAAGAAAAGGTAACATTTATCTATTTCCTGGATGGTATGTCCATTTCTTCTTCCTACATAAGGAAGAAACAGGCCAGTCCAAAGGACAGCAACCTTGCTTGAAAGTTTGGCTCTACCTCTGTCTTGTTGAGTAACACAGCCTGTTTACTCCAGGGTTTCCAGCATGGTTGTAGCAAGTGCTGAATAAATAGCTGTGAATCAGTGGGATGAAACTGAAAGCATTACAGTCAAGCAGGAAACTTCACAGTATACATTACTTTATGCTAGACTATAGTAGAGGTAGGTATGGATAATCTTTAACAATTACACTACTGATTTCCTCTCACTGGCAAAGTTAAGAGGAAAACTCAACTATTTTTTCTGGATAAGTCAGCATACACTCAACATTTTACACAGGAATACCTGGATGTGGAAAACAAATATATTTTACAGATGACTTTGTTGTGTTTTGCTGCACTTAATTAAATAATTTCTTCATTCTCTATTTCAGTTTCCTAGCTAATACTTGCTCTGGGGACAAAATTTTAGGACCCTGAAATAAAAGATTCCAGAGAAAATTATAGTCAAGAATTCACTCTTATTGGAAATATGGAATAAAAATTTCAATAATATTTATCCTTGAAAAATATATTGGCATTTCATTAACATAATATTATACAGAGATGAAATTCCTTAAAGTTAAAGGAAGCCTAACATCCTAATTGATTAAAAATGTATGTGATTTTAAGATCTCTTTCCAAACAGAAAAGGTGAATTTCTCTATCCTTTTCATTTGTTAGGATAAAGAATATGATAAATTGCTGTAAATATAAGACCAGATAAAAAGTTGTTTTGAAGACAGTTCTAACGTGTAACATAAGCACATTTATTGAAGGAAAATATAAAACATAAGAAACTGGATAAAAACAACATACGTAGGATGAGGTTTTTCAAGATTATCCTTAACTTATACTTTGCCAATGCAATAGCTTTATGCCATTTTGGGCTCTATTGCAGTATTTAAAAAAATAATACACATATCTTAAGGACAGTGTTGTGTCGCTGTGGTTTTATCATGCAACTCAGAGACAATGCAAATACTCTTCTTGAAATATAAGAAGAAATATAATAAATAAATTTTGAATGTATAATATTTGGAGAAAAGGAGAGTGCTTTATCTGCATTCCATATAAATTTTCTTTTTTAAAAAAGTTTTCAAATTATGGCTATAATTTTAAGAAACCATGTGAATTTTGTGATTTTTCTCTTATCTACAGAGTATCCTTCTTGAGATGAAAACGCACATGGGATAGTGTCATGAGAAAAACGTTTTATGGGGAAGCTGAATTTTATCTATTGTCTGTTTCTTCTAAGCTGCCTTTCATTAGTGGCTGGAGCACTGGAAGGTGGGAGTAGTGACTCAGTGAATATTGACTGCCTTGGAAATTTAAAAATCTTCTCACTTTTCATCCACAGACTTGTAGATACCCATTTCATCTTATTATGTGTGCTATTTCTAGAAAAGATGTATCAAATTTATTCCACGACAGCAAGTGCACAATTATGAGGAACCATTATGCATTATTATTGTTCATTATTACTGTGGTTCAGATCAGATCATCTCAACGGAGAAAGAGCTTACACTTTTCTTTTTCAAGGATAGACTTCAGTTCATTGTCTGATGAGATGTGTGTGGCAGTATTGGTTGGGAGAATGCCCTAGCAAAATCAGGATTCCTTTGGAAAAACTGTCCAGGCAGAGTGTTGTACCTTTTGGCTATAGTCTCTTTACAGAACTTTCTTATCTCTTTATTTTCTCCCCAGAGTTGTAATTAAAAGGTATCCATGGCTAAGAACTCTAAGTCTCATATGAAACCTCGTGTGGAGTGAATATTCGTGAGATGTTAATAATAAATTACGAGATGGACAGGCAGAGACTGGTTTCTGCTCTTTTTTGCCCCTGGTCCGTGAGCTGCAGAGTTGACTCTGACACTTTTAGGGAACAAAGTGTCTCCAGCACTACTTCTCCCCGTTCAATTCAAACCTCATCTGAGAACTCCTGAAATGAAGCTGTCACTCAGGGCTGCTTGGGGACCTGTCAGCACAACATTGAGCCTTTTCATTTTGATGGGTCAGCCTGCAATCCCCTTGAAAGAGAAGTCCCTGCCACCGTGTTTTCTCTTTCCACAGGAATTCTGAATTCTAATGAAACTCCAAATCGCTCAATAAAGGCAGGGGCACGAGGAAATAATCCAACGCAGATCTGAGTGAAATTTGTATTTTATCTTTTTTTCCCAGCCCATTATTCTAATCGCTTAGGTAGTTCACAACGGGTTGGTTCGCAGGGCAGGCGCAAGAGGAATGAGGTGTCCTTTGTCCTGATGCTACACTGAGATTAGGTAGCAGCTCTCTGAAAATGAAAGGCCGTGGCTCAAATTTCCTTGGGTAAATATCCATCCACCTATTGGAGTTTGCACCTACAGTGCTACACATACATTTCTAATGTGTGCTGAGCTGATAGAGAAGACAGAAACTTATATTAATATATATATTTTTTAATTTTTGTGTGCCCATGACACTGTCTTGTAAAAACCTCATGTGAACCTTTTGCCATAAAATGAAGAAAATAGCATTGTTACTCTCTATTTCATAATCAGAAAGCGGGCATGCCTCAGACATATCATCGGGACAGCATCCTGCAAATTATTATTTTCATTACGTTCTTTCAACAATGTTCATGTTTGTGCGATGCTCATGTTGAGTGCATACACTGTTCAACTCCTGTCTTTTCTCTCTTTTTCTTTGGAAAATAATTGCTAAAACTTTAACAAGGAAGGCATTAATGCAATTGCCTGTTAAACTCTATTTCTTAATGTATTTATATACTATGTGCTAGAATTCTACATGTTAATTCACATAAAAAGATAATTTCCCCAAAATCTCACCAAGGAATTTTTTATCCCATTCCAAGTATATTTAGACAGAGGATTATTGTATTCATAGCCCATTTAGAAAGACACTAAAAGGTATATAGATAGATATACATATCCAGATACATATTATCTACCTATAGATACAGATGTAATGAAGTTGACTTTATTGCTTTGCAGCAAGCTGAACCCCCATTAACCTTTGTTTTTATTATTTAACCTGCATGAGGAGCTAACAAGCAATGTTTAAAATACTAGCACGTCCTTCCAACCTTTACAACTCTACAATCATATTTGTGTTACTTAAAACCTAAGATCCACCAATCCATATTGTCTTCTTCCACTGTGACACATCACCCTAAATATGTCAACTGCCTGTTCTTTAACTGTCCAAAGAACATCTGTTATAACTCCAGGTGCTTCGCCGTCCAGACGTTCACGGTAATTTTCTCCCAGTTGATAAAGAGAACGCAACAGACCATTGCATATAAAACAATTCCTCCTCTCCCAGTCTGCTTGTGTTTGGTATATATGAAGAGGAATATCTTTTAAAAAAAAAAAAAACCCACAAATATTAAATTGTGATTTCTTTAGATTTTTCCACAGTTCATTTTATTCCATATTCTATATGCATGTAGTACTAGAAAGCAGTGATATATCCTATATAAAATTAAAATCTACTCTAAAGGAGGGAGAAAGAAAACAAGAGTAAAAAGAAAGAGAAAGAAAATTGTAAGTTACAGCTTATCTTTCTTACCCATTCTTAGTCTTACCTATGGAAATATTAGGATGAACTACAAACCCAGGGCAGTTAGAATGATAAATCTCCATTTTTTGGATCAGACTGATCTGCACCATCAAATCAGACTTTACCATGTCCTTTTTATGGTTAATTACTTCTTCTATTTGATTTTCATTTAAGTGTGAGATGTTTATATACATATACTCTCCCATGTACACAAATGTCCCTTTTTTTCTTGATTTAGATTAAATCGAGTATCAACTGTTTACACCGGCAACCCTCTAACCCTACACGCCGAGGCTTGGGGAGAACTTTTAAATTAAACACTTCGGAGCTTTCAAAACTATCTGGAACAATAGATACTGTTTTTTTCTAAAACTGCAGAAGCCACTAACATTGCCTGAGGCTTTATTTTATTATTTTTGTGGTATTTTCTAAATATGAAGTATAAGGACCCAGTGGGAAAGTTTGTATTGGATTTTAGTTATTTTATTTGTGTGCTTCAAAGACAGAATGTCCGTGCTCCTCAATCCCTTCTAACACTCTACCTTTTCTCTTAAGGATATTATAAACTATTTTCCTTTATCTAGGGCATAAATGTCCAAGTTTGAAAGCTAAATAGGCACACATAACTAGCAATGGCTGCTTAGCTGTTACTAACTCACAAACTAATTCCACTGATGAGTTATTATCCCTCTTCAGATACGAGGTAAACTGGAGTGCCCATTTTCATTTTTCATTTCTTGAGGTAGAGACAGACGCAATATGGAAAAAATATACTCTGACATAAGCTACAGGAAAAAAAAACACAATTTACTGGAAACACTGACCAATTACCTCTGTGTTTATGTATCCAGGAGAGTGTGTCAGCAGCTCAACTTTCACTGCTCCTTGAGAAAAGTCATTGTCTACCACCTGGGAATTCACTTCTGAAGCTTTTCAAACATTTCAAATGCAGAGTAACATTGCTAGTTACTGGTGCAAAATTATAGCAACTCATAAGACAATACCCACGTATATTAACCATGTAAAACGTGCAACCATATTTGCGCTCAGCTGGGATAATTCCTAAAATCAGTATTTTAATGGACTCTCACATTATCCAAACACAAACTAACCTAAAAACAGACTTTCATCAAAAAAGCTTAAAATGTGACAAACCCACTTACCCCTGAATGTTGACATATAACCACAGGACTGAAATTATGTACCTCCCTCTTTCCTATTAATATTAGTAGCTCCTGTTGTATGGATGGAGTTAGGCTCCCAGGTCAACTTTTCAGCCAGAAAACCTGGGTTCATGCTTGAATTTCACTTATTCTATTAGCATAAGTCACTTATTCCACAGAAGTAAGTTGTGGGTTTTGGGAAATGCCCATTGCAACAAATTCACTGAGGCAGAACTATGCCTGCACACACGTGGCTAATGGAAAAGCCCATGTTACCTGTGAACGTGCCTGTCACTATCAGAGGTGTTTTTCTCTAGGAAAAGATGTGTCCCAGGTTCTGAACATGTTACGCTACCTGTCGTCAAGAGGTTCATTTCTCTAGCTACTGCCTGGCGCTGTTCATTCTCTCACTTTGCCTCTCCACTCCACCTCTCTCTGGTCAATCAGTGAAAACTCCTGTGCCTTTTGATTGAGTGTTTCAATTGAAGATCAGAATTCCAGATGAGCACAGGACTCTGGTCCGGCAGTACACCCTGCCCTGAGCAGAAATTCTCTGAGGATGTTCTGCCCAACACACACTTAGGAACCAGGAAGGCAGGGCTTCATGCCTCCGTTTCTTTACTCACGAAATACGATAAACACACCCATCTCCCACCCGACGTACCCCTTAACAAGAAGAAATGAGAAAGTGCTGGGGGAGTGTTTTGAATCTGGAGGCAGAAGATGCCATGTAAGTAAACAGTAATTTTATTAATTGCCTCGAAATAGAAAATGTTGAGTTTAAATCAATGCTACTTTCTTCAGAGTAAACACTAAATATAACATCCAAAACGATATGGTTAAAATTAACTTGCAGTTGCTTTTCAAGCTGGTGAGATACAATTAAAAATGGGGGATATTGCCAAATCTCATTTACTGCTTTCTTTCTTGTGAATAATATCTGTACATTCAGGTCTTCATTATACTTCTCAATGGCATAGGAATACCATTGTATCTGCTTATTCTTGATTTTTATCAATGGGAAAATTATCAAATTCCAGGCAACATTCACTACCATGATAATACACACTAGGGCTGCTGCACCCACCCATAGCTCTGCCACAATCCTCCTACCCCACCCTTTCTCCCTTCCCTCCTTCCTCCCTCCCTCCCTCCCTCCCTCCAATCCTAACCATGTGTGTGCATGTGCACATGTGTGTGCTTGTGTATGTGTATGTCTTTCTCTAGGACTACAGTGTGCAATATGGCTGTCACTGACTGCTCACAGTATGCCAAACAGCACTGAATGGGTTAATTGGCATTTTAAAAAGGTAATTGTGAAGTGTAACCGGCAGGGTTATCACCAGAATTGGGAGGTGGAATGTAGGTCTCCCACCCACTGGAGACTCTTACATCTTGAAGAGCAGGCTGAAGACAAAAGCGATGCTACCGCTGTTTCTTGATTTTCCCTTTCAGCTGCAACTGCTAACCCCCAATGCTCCCTTTTGAATTTACTGTATCAAGCCAGTAGTTACAGCAGAGTACTATGTGCTCTGTCCTGACTACAGAATTACCTTGGGATTTGATTGTAGCATAAATATGCGGCAAATCATTGTATGTGTGGGGTTTTTAAATCATGCATAATGTATGTACACAGAATTTGTTTGGAAAAGAACTAGGAAATGACTGGAGTCAATGAAACCAACATATTTTAAGACGTAGCCATGACTTTTAGTGTGGAATCTAACATTTTTAAATGCGCTTTTAAACAGGTAATTGCAAAGCACACATAAATGCCATTTACTGCAGCTCATGATTATCACAAAATACAGATTCAGCTGCCACGCGTGTCTGCCACTCGCACCCAAGGTAACTTCTTGGTTTAACTTTGAAAAGAAAGTGTTTTATTTGGTAGCTAGAACCTCTTTCATTACATTTGAGTAAACGAAAGATGAGGAAAGGGAACTATTAAAAAGGGATTTCTAAATGCTATGGCAAGATCAAGGGGCAAATCATATTTTACCTTAGACCAGGATTAAATGCTCACTTGCTCAGGCTCACACACAAATATGCACAGACACAGTGCACTCTCTGAAATCAAGAGACTATATCTTCTTTACCTTTCCAACCCTTGCCGTTCTCAGCACACTGCTATCAACATAATAGGTGTGCAAGATACATTGTCAAAATCAATGGCTTCGTGCAATGAAACAGAATTAGACGAGAATCGTTTATTTAAAATATTAAGGATTGTGAACTTTGGCCACACCAAAATAGGCCAGTGGATGATTACCTAACTACTAAAACTCTGCAGTAATTCCAACTCAAGAGAAATAAAATTAAGTATAGAATAAGAATATATTTTCTTATGATAATAGTTTTCTGGCAGTGGCCTTAATCTTCCCTTGATGTGGAAGAAAACATTATTATAAAGATATAAAAATCTCCCAAACACATGAAGGGTCTTTTCTATTACAAAAAAAAAAGAGAGAGATGATATCAATCTGCTCCCCACCCCTCACTCCTTTCACACACACCCTGTTTAATTATCCTGTCTGCCCTTTGCTTGGCAGCCCAACTCTGAGATTCTTGGCTTGAGAACAACCCATCACCTTCACCTTTGCTTGAAAAGCAGAGTCAGTCTTGGCAGAAGGTGAGTGTAGCCCAGTGGTCTGTCAGTCAGAACCTGAAGTCTGGGCCATGCCGCATACTCCCAAACACACGCATGCATGCGCGCCCACATGCCATCCCACCAGGAAACTCTGAATTGGCTTTCCCCCTCTGCAGCAGCCTGCAACAGTGCAGGAATCCATACCAGCCCCAGTCTTCTCTCCTGCAGGCAGCTTCTCTCTCAGGAGAAACAAAGTAGGGGGGATTGCAAAGGATCAATACCTCTTCTGGTGCAAACAGAAGGGTGAACAGAACTGTATTCATTTTGGACGATGAAAATTGCTCCTTTTTACCTCACCTCCTTGCTATTTATGAAAGAAATCTCAATTAATACTCAATTAGTATAATTAGCACCAATTTACTGTGACTTTAATAACTTGGGATAATTTCATTTAATCTAGTTCATATCCATAGCCAATATTACAACAATAAACAGTTGCATTCTTTTTTTTTTTTTTTTGGACTAATGTAGACTTATTTGCCCACTTTCCTTAATGGGAATTCATTTACAAGTACTGCCAATGTCCTCCTAACAGGTATGCATTTAAATGGTTTCCAGTAGAATTCCACTGTCAGCATCCAAAAACACGTGGACTGCGGGTTCCCCTTTTGCCTTCTGCATCTTTACTTACTTGTGCCCAAGCCTAATGCAGTATAATTGAAACAATTTTATTGTCTGGAGCTATTCATTGTAATGTTTCAATGACAGAAAATACTGGTCAATTTGACAAGTTAATATGACTTCCGTGGTCATTTGAACTCCTTTCAGCCATTGGGTGCTAAAATTGCTTGTCACCTCTTTTCACCTGCAAATGAAATTCAACCAGTATGTGAGGTTGGTGGGGGGAGGGGAGGGAAGTGGAGAAAGTTTTCCACTGAAAAGCAGCTCTGTCAGGAGTAATTGCAAGTTCTGATAATTGATAGGACACTGCCCCTTTTTCAATGGCAAGATCTCTCGAAGCCGCACTTGACTCTCCTGTATGCCACCTTTATTAAAAGCTCCTAAACTTTGTGTCTTGCCTCATATGCTAAAGACTTGATCAGTCTCCTCTCTCCCCTTCCAAATATAAAAAACACTGTCCTTAAAAAAATACTGTCTTAGTCACTAAAGAAACAAATCATATGAATCATTTTCGGGACGACTTGTAAAGGTCATTTCCTAAAACGTGAGCAGGGCCATGTGTCCCAGCAGTAACCAAAGATGCTGGTCCTAAACTTCCTACTATTAATATAATCTCACACAACAAGGTTTCTACAGTAACTGCTTTGCAAGTAGGCTACTAAAAAAAAAAATGAATTGTCTTTTTCATGCATATTTCTGGACCATTCCTCAGTGATCTTAAAATAGATTGCTTTAAATATAATGTTTTAAATAAGATTACATCTAATAAAAAATCCACTTTTTCAACTAAATAGCTTATGGAGTTATTTCACCTAAATTGGGTTCAGATTGCATGGTGGGACCTAATGTCATTCTTTCTATATTTTTTCCAAGGAAATCCTAGATTCTAATGACATCCAGGAGGTCCTCCGTATATGCCGCCTATTCCCACAATGACAACAGCTTTCTCTACAGTTGTGGGTATAATTTCTTCTTGAAAGATAACTTTTAAAATATTCTATTCTCTTTTTTTGTGTGTGAGCAGGGGAAAATTTAACTTTGCTTCTTTGCTTGCTGGCTCCCCTTGGTTCTGTAAATTCTCCCTGGCTCTGCTTCTAGGATAGCATGACCACAGACATACACAACCTGTTTCCACTTCCCATATTCCACTGTGCAGAGTCCTGGGTTGACTGTGGCTCCATACTTTGCCTTTAATCTTACCATTTTGTTTTTTAAGACTTCTCACTCTTTTGCACTGGAAATGTACCCTACCTCACAGAATCCACATACATCTTTCTGCTCACTCAGAACAAAAGCATGTAAATAAATCATGAAAAGCCTGATATGTCAACTAGAAAAGTCAAAACAATTTGTAGATTTTTTAGAATGCTTTTACTGCACCTCTGAGGTTGTTCTGAAAAGGCAAAATCCAATTTAAATTTGTACCAAGAAATAAGTAGAATAGATTTATAACTTCCTCCACCTCCGCCCCAAACAGCTGCAGTCTGGTCTGTGGATGAATGTTTTAGACTATAGATTCAAGATTTTCAATTAAAAACAATTACATGGGACTCTTATTATGTAGACCATGATGTTGTCTTTGATTGGATAGAGGCTAATGTTTTGCTCTTTAACATTTTTTGCTTTTTCTTGGTGCTTCTCAGACCTTCAACATGGGAATATGTATGCCAAAAAAGGTTCCCCAGAACAGAAAGTGTCCTAATTATTAAAAGGAAGGGCCTTCCTGCATGTGATGATCTATTTGTGCATAAGATTCTACAACTGTGAAAGGCCTCATGTACTATAGAAGGAAAAAATAGATGTAAAAAAGTGGGAAATCAAAGTCCTCAGACAAGACACGTCGGAGAGATAGCATAAGAAGGGAAGCATAGCTTTAGAGCCTCCAGAATTCTTGACCAAAGAAGTATTAGTCCAAGGTCTACATCAAAAGAAAGTGGTGTCTGTGTCATCACTAGCCTTCACTGTGATATTTTGCCCTTAGTCTCAGAGTAATCAAAAGTCATGCTCAAAAAAGAAAAAAAAAAAAAAAAGCTATCTCTTTAAAATTAGATCATCACTCTGTATTAACATGCAGAATGAGTTGTCAGTTGACCAAGCAACAAATGTACTTCCTCATATCCTCATTTTCACTTCTATCTATGAATATTTTAAAACCCTAATGTGCGCTTGGCCATTTGGGTTTTAAGCGAAGACTTATCACAGTGTAAAACCCTTCATTTTTATCCCTTAGCTGAGGGCTTCTTTTTCCCTTTTCCAGGGTGTCATTAAAAATCTGATGCCAAGAGCTGGGACTTGGCAAGGTTTGCAATATAATTTGCAATCTGCAGTGTTTGCTGGCTAGCCCCCACCACCCCCCCCCTTTATTTTATTTTTTTCCTCTTACCAGCCTGCCTGCTAGAGTCAATAGGGGGCATCGCTCATCTGTCTAAAAGAAAAATAGCAGCATACTAATTAGAATTCTATTTGCCAGAAGCCTCGGAGTTGCTGTGCTTATAGATTTCAAGCTTCTTTTGTTTGAATTAAATTGCCAACTTTTTTTCTTCCTTCTTTGCAGTAGCATGAGAGAGCGGGTGCCTTATTTGATTGAAGGGGAGTAGGGGGAAGGTTGCATGCAGGAAGAGTCTTAGCTATGGAAATGCTGAGGAAATGTCAGAGTTGTGTTTTAAAATGCCTGGTATGCTTTTCAGGGGCTGACTCCTGTTTTTTGCAGAGTTGTTTTGGGGGAACTGGTGGGAAGGTGGAGACGTTCAAAGGGCGGAGGCTAGCTCTGGAGCAGAGGACCCCAGCCTGATGCTAAAATTCTGGGGGCGAGCTGACACACTCGCCCCGCAAAGCCAAATTGTTCATGCTCAGATGAAAACCTTGAGCTGGGATCACAAAGTTGGTTCATAATGGAACACACAGTCTTTCTTGCTCTGTTGAATATTCCTCTCATGGGTGGGGAGAGGAAGCTGGCAAGACCAAGATGCAAAGAATCCACCATCTTTAATAGCAGCCTGTTTTTACGACTCTTTAATAAACTTCTCGTGGTCTCTTTTTAAAATGTCAAGGTTTCCCATGAAGAATTTGAAGGCAATATTCATGTTCTATTTCAAAAATTACACACAGCAGAAAATGTGGGGTTCCAGAAAAGTACCAAAATGTCTTGATGAGGAGCGCAAAATGATTCAGCATAATCCCATTGTCAGGAATTGCCATGTAAGTCCCAGTGTATCCATCAATCCGATAAAGTCCTGGAACTAACCAAATGGAAGGCTAGACCTATGATTCCAACCCCACAGATACTTAGCAATTTGGCTCTGAACTAAGCTAATATAAAGGCTCACAGCAGCTCATTATTGAGTTAATTATCCTTTGAAACTCAAGAAACAAGAAACACAGACCCTATTGGATATTTAAGGACTTGGCAATGAAATTTACAGTCCAAATGCAATTGTCTATAAAATAATGAGATATATTATATGTGAATGTGTGAAGACAATGTAGTATTACATATCATAAAACTGTATTGAGTGATACAACATAGGGACTGGGGTTCCTACTTTTAATTAATTTTCTTATGAGGGATATATTTCATCATAAAGCACTCCCGTGCCAGGCCCAATGTCTATGGTGCAAAAATTGTTCATTTTGGCACCACAGACATTGAGCATTGTCTATGGAGTACTGCATCTACCCCCATCTTCCAAAGAAATGTGTCTCTTCCTGAATGTTTAAAGAGTATGATCACCTGGCAAAGTGTGAAAAACCCATGAATTTTTTAAAAATAAACCATAACCTCTATTGTTAGTGCCAGCTCTGAGCTACTTAGAGTATTTCCGTTTTTCTTTATTAGACCATCCAATTCAAGAGAAAAAGGACGAGATCTTATATTGGTGGACCTGTGAATTACATGGGAGACAGTTCAAAGTAATTATCTCAAAGAAATTTGCTGACCAGAATATCTGCCTGAACTCAAAATGCTTACAGATGTTAGAAACACTTTCCTTAGAACTGACACATTTTAATTGAAGTAGTTTTGGGATGTGTCTTGCCCAAGCAAGAACTTACTTTGCACATGTCTCTCTCAAGAAGCAAACATTTTAAGATGTTTAGAAATGATTATATCCTGTAAATAGACATTTTTTGTTATACACCTATTTTTTTGAAATAGACATTTTCTGTTACACATCTATTTTTTTCCTCCCTCTATACACTCCTTTAAATTTTGTAATGGCACTCAAAGCTGGAAAGCAAAATATTGATGCTTACATTATCGGGTAAAGCCGGGAGGCAACTTCACTCACATCTTCTTGAATTACTTTTCCAGTTCTAAAGCTCTCAGCATCCAGTTCTCCTTTATCTGTTCTTGTTATAAAAAGTGGCAGGAGGCAGAGTGGCAGAATGACCCACAAGATGGCACCTGTCACCAGGGGACTTTTCCTGCATTCTGTAGGCCAAATTTTGTTTGAACTCACTGTGGCCTCTGTCATATCCTCAATTTCCCTCCACTCTTAGCCCTACCTCTTAATCCCCTTGCTGCAGGCTGAGGCTGTTTACCCAGCTCCTGAAACCTTTTCCTTCAAGAAGCCAAAGTCAAACTTGAATTTGAAATCTGGTCTCAGAATGAAGCAGCAGCAATCGCGACCAGGTACTGGATGTTGGGGTGCCATAGCAGCCTTCTTGTGCTCAGAGCCAGCGATGGAAATGATTGCTTTTTAACACTGATTTTCCCGGTGGCATGACCCCCAAGCCATACAGACCCTAAGCCTCAAGATAAGGGAAGCTCATTGCAACACTAATGAAACTAAAGGATTTTGGTTTCTTTTAAGGCAGATACATGACAAATGGATGAAATACCAGTGTCTTGAGATGGGCCTGCTGCTTTCAACCATGGCTAGAATTAAGCACACATCTACATATGTTACATCCAAGTTCTTCCTTTGAAAAGGAGTCAAAAATCTAATAAAGGAAAAGGATAATGCCAAAAGGATAAAACCAAGAGGTTTTTTTAAAAAATAACTTTTCTCACACAAAACAAGTATAATTTTATGATGTGTTTGGCAACTTAGAAACAGTTTCTCTTTCTCCAGCCACTAAAACTGTGTGATTTGGAGGAATCTGAGTATCTAGGGATTCGTTAAGCAAGTGATTATATGTCAGTGTATTAAGTCAGTGAGTATGTGCAGAAAGACTCCTTAACTGTGCTGGCCAAAGGTTAGTTTTATGTTCAGAGCCATGAAACGTCTTTAAATGTTAAAGCCATTAACTTAGTAACATGAGGAAGAGGAGGAATATTACTTTGTCAATATTCTTTGAAATAAACTCAATTTGAACAACAAGAATTTTTGTTTTATATTAATTAACTAGACTATTAGAAATAATGACAAGCCAGGCTGGAAAAGGAGGGACAGTGCAGGCAGGAGCTGGTGAGGAGGCCACTGATTCACACTGAAGCAGAGGCTTCATCTTATTCTTGTGGTGTCCAGGGAAACTGACAACTTCTCTGGACCAGCAGCCTGACACCTCTGCCTCTTTCTTTACCCCTGCCTCACCAAGGCAGAGAAGGCGATAGAGGAAGCCTACCACTGGCAGAGCACAGTGACCCATTGTGTGACAAGCCCCCGCCTCTTCCCTCAGCCCCTCAGGCAGGCGGGGACTGTGGCTGTCCACAGTTCCACTGAGTTCTCTCAGCATCTCAGCAATGGTGCTGAAAAGGGTCTTGAAGCATTGTAATTAAACCCATCTACAGCTGCTGTAATGAAACAAATCAGAGAAATACATTGCATGTCAAGGACAGCCAACGTTTGTGCCTTTTCATAATCTTTTTTTAAATCATTGTTATTTCTCTGTGTTTCTTGTGTGAACACCATTACTTCTGCTTCTTTTAACTACCTTCCTGCTCACTTGGGAGTCATTTTTAAGGTCAGCCAGTATACATTAATCCTGCCTCAAGTAAAACTGTACTCCTCATGATAGAAACGACAGGCCTATACAATAACGCATGAAAAAGTCATTTATTATTTATTTTTAAAAAGCAAAAGGAATAGGCTGTCATTTTGCACATTACACAAGCGCTATACGAACACGGCAGAGGTAGGAGTGTGTGTGTGTGTGTGTGTGTGTGTGTGTGTGTGTGTTTATTACAGAAATACTATTCCCTATAATATCTCCTTGCTTTTCTGATTAATTTAGACTTTCTGCAATAGAGGAATAAACAATCACATTTTCACAGCACTCAAATGGAATACCATTGATATCTTTCCTTTAAATTTGTCACCCATTTGCTTCTAGTGTTTGATGCTCTGCCTCTCCCGACAGATAAGTCATGTCTTTTCTTCCCTGAGAGATTGAACCTCGCAAAGAAAGGGAGGGGCCATAGCAGGAAGAGGAGCAAGAAGGAGAAGCTGAGATCTTTACTGTGTGTGCATTTATCTGTCTCTAAGTAGGACTTGAATATAATTCGGCAAGACACTCCTCTCCCTTTTGAGCCGGGCACAAAAACAAGCTCATGAAATCAAACAAGAGGGCAAGAGCTTATCTTCCCCCCAACAAATTTATCAAGAGAGAGTTTGTGGTGGGCTTATGAAACTGTCATGGAGGGACAAGGTAGAGATCAAATGTACTGTTGAGTAAGGAAACGAAGCACAAACTTTGCCCAGAGCTTGGGGACAATGATGCTCAAAGATTAACCCACCCTCTCAATTAACACCTCACATGAAAATCCCCGCAAGGTCATGGGATCTGTGCTTCCGTGCGGTCAATCAGCGCGGCCCGCCTCCATACAAACTGAGATCGAATGCAGAATTAACACCGGTCCCCAAGCCCTCGCTCACAGACTCACGTCAGATTAAGCCCTTGCACAGAGAAGATATGAAAAGCATTTCTAATTAGGGTCTGAGGTTACTGGTTAAAATGCAGTCGAGCAGTCTACCAACCATTCTTCTCTTTTTTTATAATTTTAATTAAACTCAGATACTATTTAATTCCTACCTGCATAGATTTAGTGCTACTTGAATGCAAACCTGATAAAGAATACTCCTGATCTCCACTTAGCTGCCACGAGGACTTATTAAAGAGGGGGTGACTGTCTCCAAGATCTTCCAGGAGTCCCTTTGCGATAATTACTTTTCTATCAAATGAAAAGCATAATATTTTTCCGTAAATAAGTTTTTTCCCTGTGAATCTTTGACTTTCCTACTCTCTTGACAAAATTGTAATTATAACTTCACTGTAGGGGTTACTTTACATCAGGCTAGCCCTTAGAATGCTTTTTCTTGCACACCAAAGCTCTGTTTCCTGGTGGCTTACCGTAACTCGAGATAGACACTAGAGAATTTCTCCTACAAATGCATCACTAATTAGATGCGGATGTGTTGCTTCTGTATTTAAAAAATGCCGTCGACCAGATCCTATTTGAATTATTAGGAATTCTGCAGTGTGTCTGAGTCCTTCTGCCATAGTCTGATTAGTAGTCTAGAGCCTTGGTACCAATTTTTAATATCTGCAGTGACCCCAGAAGCCTTAAACAACATCTTCGGCATACTAAAGCCTCGTTACTCCAAAGCACAGGTCTGAATAATTCAGGATCTGTGACGGCAGCTCTGCCCTTATGAAACCATTTGGGAGACTTTGGGATTCTAGAATCTGTAATGCTGATTTCTTTTCCATGGCCTTTCTATTTCTCTCCCAGTGGTAGCTTCAAATAGCCACTGCTTCAAAAATATTTTTCTAAAATCTTGCTGGAATAATAACAATATCTGAATGTATCCAAATAAGTTTCTATTTCAAGTAATTGTAGCAGAACTCCTGCTTAATTATGTAGGCCTAAAACCTCCCTTCAGCTGGGTGGCAGTTAAAATATACTCTCATGTTTGATTTCTTAAAAGTGTTATTTGCCATTTTTAAGATTAAATAACGTGAAAACAGGATGTGCTGTCATTAGACAATCTATTTTACATTTAAGGAAAGACACTTTGAATAAATGATATGTGAAGAAATGTGCTTTAGGTTTCTACTGATTGGATACCAATCTAAACACAAGATTTGGAAAAGTTTGGAACCTTAGAATAACCAGAGCTTTAGGGACCAGAAAGTACAAAATGTTAAAGGCCTACACTCAAACTTTTTTCCTCTCCCCTTTTTTTTTTTTCTCCATAAGCCACCAGCTGTAACTCAGAAGTACCCAAAAAGAGTCAGACTCTCAAGCAGTCAACTGGTAAACTGGGACCAGGGCATTAGTGAGGGGGTGTGCTCAGTGCTGTTTACAGAAGTGCTCTCTGGAAGTTGCTTGAGACACTGCTACAAAGGACCAATTCTTAGACCAAGCATTTTGCCTGAGTCTCAGAGCATGAAGCTGGTGATTTGGCACACGCATTTCATCAACAACAGGTTCTACCCGCCTCCAGACAGCAAGTGCAAGAACATGTTATGGGGCAAGAAGAGCTTGCCAAGGTTAGTGTAACACTCTGGCTTCTCAAAGTTTCTTTCCTAGGCCCCTTTTTCTGTCCTCACTACCACGAATCCATATCATCTTTACCAGTCTGTCACCTGGATTATTGCAAGAGATTAATAACTGCCCTCTCTCCTCCTAATATATTTCTCTTCTACTATAATCCTTATTCATCCAATGATGCATGCTTCTCCTGGTTCCCATTTTTTACAGAATACCTTCACATCTATCACCTACCTAGTTGGCAAACCATGTGGATTATACATCTCCATGAAGCTACCATCCAACTCTACCAATATATGCACAGAAACTTGAAAACATTTTCTATTTTTTTTTTCCTGAACTATAAAAGATGAGGGGAAAGCACGAACGCAATCTTCCACTACCACAAATTATGCAATCGAGTTTCCCACATTTGGGGAAATCGCAGGGGTCAGTATATCCGGAGTGCAATGGATAAGCCTCGCCCTGGGAAAACCACCTTCATGATCATGGTATCTCCGCTGCCAGGTAAGAATAACTTGAAAACATTGTGAATTTTCCTATCTCAAGGTTTGGAAGGACAGCACAGCAACATGATAAAGAACAAACTGAGGCTGCATGTGGTGGCTCATGCCTGTAATCCCAGCACTTTGGTAGCCAAGGCAAGCAGATCTCCCTGAGTTCAGGACTTCGAGATCAACCTGGTCAACATGGTGAAACCCTGTCTCTACTAAAAATATAAAAATTAGCTGGGTGTGGTGGTGTGTGCCTGTAATCCCAGCTACTTGGGAGGCTGAGGCAGGAGAATAGCTTGAACCTGGGAATAGGAGGTTGCAGTGAGCCAAGATCACGCCACTGCACTCCAGCCTGGGTGACAGAGTGAGACTCGGTCTCAAAAAGAAAAAAATAAAAACCAGACTTGCATCCTCATTCCCCAATTCTTAACTGGGTGACCGTGAGAAAGTTACTTAACCTTTTGGTATCTCGCTTTCCTCATCTGTCAACTGGGGCTAAGAATTCCTACCTGCTCACAGAATGGATGTGAGAAAAAGTGGGTTAGAGCTTCTAAAGGGCTTAGAACAATGCCTGGCACAGAGTAAGCACTTCATTATTGCTCTTTTTAAAAACATCATTTAAGCCCCTCCTCCCTTGCCTAGAGAACCTTTTTCTCTAGTATCTGCCTGTTGAATACCCAGTGTTCTTTTAAGGCCTCCTGGTGCTGTCAGTGAAAATGCGGGAACTCTTTCTCTTCCGTGGGCTCCTTCTAGCACCTAAGACACCCTTGCATTTATTACAGTTGTCTAAGCAGGTTGGCGGTTCTCCAGCTGTATGCCATGAAACAAGACCAGTTGGCCTCAAGTTTTGACCAGAGGGTAAAACATTCTCAAGCTGCAACTGACAATGCATGCTGTCCTGGGGATGTCAGACAGGCCAGAGCATGAGCTCCTGGAGGGCAGCCTGGGTCCACTTCATCTTTGCATCTCCCATCGCTCCAAGCACAATGCTGTGAGAGGAGCAGATGCTTAGTAAATGTTTGTTAAATTAAATCTCAGGCAATTTGCTTCGATTTACTTAGAACTCCCTGGGTAAGTAATCAGTTTCTATACCATTCAATGAGTTTTTAATAGCATTTACATTGGACTTGCTGTATAGGTTAATCAAAACCAGCTCTCCTAGTCCCTAGTTTAGACTGAGGGATTTCAACACAAAAAGACTCAGGTCAGTGCCTTTGCCCATCTTAACAGAGACTGAAACTGAGTGGGGGAAGCCCTAACTCTCTGTAAATTTCTCTCCCATTTGCTAAACAGGCAATATAGAAAAGGACCCATTTGACAGGCCAATGGAATCAAAGATTTGTTTTCCATGGGACCATGTTCCAATGAATGGCCAGTTGTCTAAATTGTTGAAATGAATTGATTGCTTTTAGAAGTCTTCACATTTTCAGAAATTCTGGAACATCATTTTAGGGTTTGTTGAAAATGCTCAAGTACTTGAAATTCAGAAAAAGACAAAAAGAGGGCCTGAAATTTAAACGCAAAGATTATTACAAATATTTCTAACTACATCTGCTCCATGAACACATCTGATTTGAAAATGAGTGAAATTGATTTGAATTTTAATTACTTTGCTGGGTTTTTTTTTTCCTCCTTTTTAAATTTCTACTAAGTTCCACGGTAGTCAAATATAAAAAAGAATCGGAGGTATAGGCTTACAGGTAAACAGAAAGATGAATGAAAACTTAAATGACTAAACATAGAGAAGAAATTTTTTGAGGATCAAATGCTGTCAATGAGATTGTGAAAGTCATTAGATGTATGAATCTTTTGCCAGTTTTCTTGTTTGAAAAGAGATTTCTAGGCTTCCTTGATTGAAATAAATATTGATTTGATTAGCATATATTGATTGCATATAATGTAGAAAACATCAACATTATATTAACAAAATAAATTCCTCCAATGGTAACTCCTGGAAATTAAAAGCAATGTTTGAGAAACACCTTGTGCCAAGGTCTTGGTTATGTTATCTCCCTTCATTCTCACACGGCTTCCAAAATTTCCCAATTACCCAATTGTGTAATGTACCTTCAGATAATTAAATGGGCTGACTTTCTAAATGAGATTGTTAACTACAAATACTGAAACTTTAAAAGAGCTCCTCCAATTCTGTATGACAGTTAAGATTTCCACTGTACAGATAAGAAAACTGAGGTTCAAAGAGCAGTAATGTGTACTGTGGCACAGGCAGAAAACGAGAGATGTTTAAACCTCAGCGTCTCTAATCTGAAGTCCAAGTGCTTTCCCTTACACCAGTGTGATTCTTTCCTCAAGAACTGTCCCATTTATTCATCTACTCATTCATTGAGGAAATATTTATTGGAAGCCATTGATATGATTGTCATTTTTTACAGGCTTTGGGAACACAGCAAATAACAAAATGAAATTCCACCTTTCCTTTCCCCTCCAGGACACAGGAGATATTGTTGGTGGAGACAGACTGACTTTCTTCCCCACAACCACTGTCATTCTGCTTCCTTCCAGTATCTTTGGTGTCTAATCTTTACATCATAATAACAAGCCTGCTTTGCCTTTTACTAGACTAGAAGTGGGGAACTAGACATCAGGATATTATCTTTTTTGAATACAGTTATTTTCCATAATATTGTCCACCATGATTTTCCCTTTGTTTATAACAGTTTCAAAGACAGAAGAATTTGTGATGGCAGAAATAAATGAGTATGAGAGAGACATGTGAAACCTATGTCTACGGTACTTTCTACCTTTATGCAAATGTTTACCAGTGATTAACTTAGCCAAGTGCATATGCCTAAAAGGGATGTTCCACATATTTTCCTTCTAGGCATCCATTTGACCCAAAGACACATACTCCATGCACAACATTTCAGATTAATGAGTGAAGGCCCACAGCAAGGCCAGGTTAATATATTTCCTTGTTGCTGAATCTGATAATTTCCATCTGCTATATCATGCATTAATGTCCCAGAGCTTTCAAGTTGCTTAAAAAAGTAAATATGAAAATCACAAAAGATTTTATTTCTCCTAAAGGCCCTATAAAGCAAAAGTTGCAAAAGCAATGTTGAACAACAGAACATCAACAATGACAATATAATAATGATAGGCAATGCTCTATCAAATACATAATTAATATTTTAATTATTTTTCTCTGTAATATCTGCATCCTACTGTGCAAAGTAACTGGGTCTCGTAATTTTCAAAGATGACAAGATTATCATTATTAATGTTCTAGGACACATGTATTTATTTTTAATATTATTAATGTTACTAATGATGGAGAATATAAAAGTCATTATGAGGTAAGGAGGTGGTTCTTTCTGTTGAGTCCAATTGGGTCTCAGAATTTAACATTCCATATTGATTAATAATTTATCTGTGGCTTAAACCAACTTTTTCTGTATCCCAGTTGTACATCCACATGTATATTTGTCTACTAAATTCAAAGAGCTCTAAAAATAATTGGCCCATTATCTCACACAGATCGTTTTGATTGAGATGATTAGAATTTTAGAAATTATAACCATCAGAGTGCTTGTTTTATGCTTTTCTTTTTTCTCCGAAATTTTTTTTTTCTAGCAAAGGAAAATCTTTGCCTTCTCAGTCTTAGATCTCAGCAATATATGATCGGTTAAATCTGTGGAACATTTACAATAGTTCGTTTCCAAAAATTCAAGGCTGTCCATAAATAGCACTATGTGTCTTGTGCCCTAGAGATTCGAGGTTCAATACGTAGCTACTCCCTTCACATGGTTACTGAGCACTTGAAATGTGCCTACTGAGTTTACTTTTACCATAGGTGAAAATTGATCTCTGGTTTTTGAAGACTTAGTATTAAAAAAACAACCCAAATCTAATTAATAATGTCTTCATATTTATTACACATTTATGTAAGAATATTTTGGACATATTACTCTATATAAAATATTTTTTACTTTTAAAATGTGGCCATAAGAAATTACATATGTAGGTCAAATAATATTTCTGTTGGGCAGTGCTCCTCTACAGGTCAATCTTTGGAATTGGTTATTAGCCCATTTTACAGATGAGAAAATTCAGGTCACAGACCATGAGCGATGGACTGGGGATATGAATTCAGACCATTTGGCTATAGAAACCATGCTCTAGACCCCTGTACAATATTCCCTCAGAAGCAGGCTAAGACCCCAGAGATTTAATTCCTTCCCCATGGATAGCCTGAACTCAGTAGCTTATGAGAGAAGTCCAGAACCATCAATGCTCCAGCACCTGAAAAAAATGTTCCAAAGAACACAAACCATTCCAAGATAGGATGGCAACAACCTTGGCTATGTAAAACTATTCTCAGACAAGACGTGGACATTGTCTATAAATGAAAACAAGGAGCAATTTTTGCTGAGTTAATTCTGCAGGAAAGGCAGGGACTATCAGCATGCTTCTCGGCCCCGTATTTGCATCAGTGACTGGCACTCTATTAGGATTGGTATCAAGGGGGTGGGATCCTGGTTTCCCTGGATTTGGGCCTTTCACGCCTTCTGATTGATAGCTTCTACTTGTAAAGCGGTCACCCGCGCAGCTGTCTTGTGCTCCTGTCCGCCTTTCCACTGCAGTTGATGCAATTCTGGTTTCATTCATCAGCCCCCTTGAATAGCAACATCCTCCACTTGGAGGAAAACCTGCTGTCGCCATGCATGGCCCACATTTGCATGCACGCACTGTCCTGCCAAGCACTCGGTGGCACTGTGTCTGCCAACTGACAGGCAGCTCGTGGATCCCATCCCTGATAAGTTTTCTAGTTTCTCAAATTATCTGTGTTTTACTTCGCTTTCATGCTCAAAGCATAACAAATGTCTTTGATATGTTTCTGTGTGCTGTGGAATGCCAATGGCGTCAATTGAACTGTATCACACCGTGGAAAAAGCTGTTTTGCAGAGCCTCAATTGGCCATAAGCTATAAATATCTGCTGTTTCATGATGCCTTTGATTGCTACATAAACTCTGATCATTAAACATTGATCAAAGATGGCTTGTGATCAAATGGCATTATGCTATGATGATATGGATGCAATAGGCAAGGGTCAGGATCAGGTGTTCTGTATACACCCATGCCCTCATTGTGGGCAGGCTACCCCTAGGCTCAGATGTGTCTGTTTTTTGGTCTTTCCAGGTAATTTTAATGCATTATCCTAGAATTTTTATAGCTTATAATATGTTTCTTTGGAAACATAAAATGTTTCTACCTTTTAGGAACACTTGCAAACATAGGAAGATGAAGAGTTGTGAAGAAATAAACAAATTGCAAAACAGACAAGGTACACAAATATAGATGGAGAGTTAGACAGGTAGATGAGTAGCCTTCTACACATTTAAATAACTTTCTATTTCTTTCTCATGTTGGCAAGTAATAGCTGTTGATTGTAGAAAATTTGAAAAATACAGGAAAAAAAATATGCCAGGCCTAGGAAACAGAAATAATTCACTCTATTAACATTTTGGTTTGCATCCTTTCATTTTTTGCTATCCACAAATACAGGTTTTCCAGGCATTGGAATATGCTTTGTCTCTGACCATGTCACACATAAGAGTGCCCTTAGAACTTTTTTTTTCTTTCGCTTACGTACTTATCCTGAACATTTCTCTGTGGCATTATTCTTTAAGAATACATTCTGGGGTTGGGCGCGGTGGCTCACGCCTGTAATCCCAGCACTTTGGGAGGCCAAGGCGGGTGGATCACGAGGTCAAGAGATCGAGACCATCCTGGTCAACATGGTGAAACCCCGTCTCTACTAAAAATACAAAAAATTAGCTGGGCATGGTGGCGCGTGCCTGTAATCCCAGCTACTCAGGAGGCTGAGGCAGGAGAATTGCCTGAACCCAGGAGGCGGAGGTTGCAGTGAGCCGAGATCACGCCATTGCACTCCAGCCTGGGTAACAAGAGCGAAACTCCATCTCAAAAAAAAAAAAAAAAAGAATACATTCTGTAATATTTCCATTGTAAATCATGTAGATGTTCCATAATTAATTTAACTCCCCTACAGTTGGATATAAATGTCTTTTTTTCTTTGTCTCTGTAGGCTATCTAGCACATTGAGATCACTAAATAGAATACAGGTTGAAATGGACTGATATAAATTAAATAAGTAGTCAACAGAGCAACTTTCCTACAAAACAGCATTTGTATTCACATCCAACATTGCAAATGAAACCAAAATTTCTAAGTGAATTAAAGTCACTGGGGATTTTTTTAAATATGCATTTTTTCTTGCTCAGTCGTATCTCAATGGAGAATTATCTCTCCCACTTATAGTTGATATATGCTGTTTTCCATCTCCTCAGAAAACTCCCACAGACGTCGAATTTATCCTGATTGTTTGCCTCTAAAATCAGAGTTTTGTTTGTAGTAATTGCAATTTAGATGTAAGATAATTAGCAAAATTCCAAAGCAGTGATCAGATTGCGAACGTGCTACCTGATTAGGGCATTACAATCATTTACTGTTCAATTTCTATGATGTCAGAACAACTAAATAAATGAAAATGGTTGCCTAGTATTGTCAGTAAAAGAGAGTAAATGGCATTTGGCCTAATGGAGATAGTGCTGAGTAACAAATTAGTTCTCTCATCTTAAAGAATGAAGCTTAACTAGAATATCTCTAACTTCTTTTCCTCTGAAATGTTATGAACTGTTCACACTTCAATTCTCCATTCTCATATAAAATCAAGTCTCAAATATTGAGCAAATTGAATAGGCCTGTCTTAAAAAAATAAAGACCATATTTAAGTGTGTGAAGTGTATGGAGATACAGATATAGAGAAATCAATAGATATAGACAGAGGTACAGATGTAGAAATAGATACCAATAGATATTTGTATCTATTTGCTTCAGTGCCCTGCCCCAGTAGACCCCATCACCCAATATTCATGCCTCCCTTTAAAACTGGGCTGAGCCCTATAAGCTACTTTAACCAATAAAATGTGGCATAAGTAATGCTGTCTGAAGTGCTGTCTCATACTCAATGCTTGATACATGCTGGATGCATCTGCTTTTGCACTCTTCGAAGCTAGCTGCCACGTAAGCTGTCTAGGTACCCTTAGACTATCATGTTATGAGGAAGCCCAAGCAGCCTATGTCTATGCCTAGAGAATAATGGTCTCAGTCAGCTTCCCCCAGTGGAGCTCCTAGTTAGCACTTACTGCCAGCCAGGTGAATTAGATCACTTTGGACCTTTCGGCCACCTCACCACCCAAGTGACACCATGCAAACAAGAAATGCCTGGTCAACTTAAATAATCATGAAAAATAATTGTTGTTTTAAGTCCCTAAGTTCTGTGATAACTTATTACGCAGCAATAGAAAATGACATACAGTATTCACAAACTACACATCTAACAAAGGACTAACATCCAGAATCTCTACTAAAAATACAAAATTAGCCTGGCGTGGTGGTACATGCCTGTAATCCCAGCTACTCAAGAGACTAAGGCAGAAGAATTGTTTGATCCCGGGAGGCGGAGATTGCGGTGAGCCCGGATCGTGCCACTGCACTCCAGCCTAGGCAACAAGAGCAAAACTATTGTCTCAAAAAGGTAAAAAAAAAAAAAAAAGAAAAAGAAAAAAAGAAAAAAGAAAAGAAAAAGAAAGAAAACTTAGACATTCGCTGCACATGTGGTTGCATTAAACCTAGAAATCTGGGAGGAAAAGGAGCAAAAAGGAATAAAATGGGCATGTCAGCGTCTATTTTGCCTAGCCACAGTTTAGCTGGAGGATGCTATCCTCAGAAAAATAGCACAGTAGAACAGGCTCTCCTCAATTACTATCACCCAATTTTCAGAGTGTTATTGTCAGTACCAGGCCCAGGAACATCATCTCCATCTAAAATGCTGTTTTCCTGGGAGGGTTTATCCAACATCAACTGACTAGCTTACTAACTTTGGAACATAATACATATTAAAATTAGGACTGCCCATGACTGATACGATTTGTTATGCCAATTACTATGCATAAAATATATAAATAAATATATCTGGAAAAAAACAAAAATGTGAACAGTGGATAATTTCTACATTATTAGATAAGGTTAGTGTTTCTTTTTTTTCTGATTTGTACTTTTCTGTGCTTTTAAAGTTTGCTAAACTATATCTGTAATGCTTAGGTCATCAAAACACATTAAGGTTTGATTTTTAATAATTATATATACAGATGTTAGGTGGATTAATTTATTGTAATGACAGTCTGACCTGCCTAATTATTTCAAGTTAAGCTTCACAAGCTTCAAAGTTTAGGCTCTAGTTCAAATATTTTATTGTATTTTAAATATAAGAATTTGATTTTCAAAAATTGGTCAGGCATGGTGGCAGGTGCCTGTAGTCTCAGCTCCTCTAGAGGCTGAGGGAGGAGAATCGTTTGAACGTGGGAGGCGGAGGTTTCATTGAGATGAGATCACGCCACTGCACTCCAGCCTGGGTGACAGAGTGAGACTCTGTCTCAAAAAGAAAAACAAAAAAAAAAAACAAGCCAGATTTTATCAATGAATTCACTAGTAAGAGCCTGAAGGAGTAATTAACTTTCACCAAACACTTAAGACACAGACTTTTAAACTGCAGCCCAATATGCTAACTAACCTGTAGTGAAAGCGAGTTCTGTCTCTGAGACCAGGAGACATGCTTCTGGGTGTGAGGTCCAGACAGGAATATACTTGGAGTTAGTGAGAATTAAGTTTGGTCGCATGCTACAGAAATCCCAGACTAAGAGTGTCTTGAACCCCAAGGCTTTATTCTCCGGCACACAATTTCAGCCGTGTGCGTTCCAACAGAGCCGGATCACAAAATCATCAGGGACTCCCTGTGGCTCGCTGCTTCCCAGTGTCTGAAGTGAGGCTTCCATCAACAGGGAGTTCCAGCCACTGCTTTACATCATAACAGGAGGAAGGAGGAAAGGGAAGGAGAAAGTATAGTCCTCCCTTTAAGGACACTTCCAAAAGCTGCATATGTCACTGTGCTTTAGGCCCATTGGCCAAAATTCAACCACATGGCCTTACCGAGTCCAAGAGGGGCTGGGACGTGAAGTCTTTATTCTAGATGATATGTGCCCTTCACAGAGGGCTGTGGGGAAAACAGATAGTGGACGAGTAGCAATCTCTGCCACAGGTGATGAAAAAAATAAACAGGCAACATAAAACCCATGTGATGGGAGGGTATTCACATCAAACTTGCTTCATCTCATCAATTTTTTTGCTTCATCTTGTCAATTTTTTTTTTATTAGACAGAGTCTCACTCTGTCACCAGGCTGCAGTACAGTGGCGCAATCTCAGCTCATTGCAACCTCTGCCTCCAGGGTTCAAGTTATTCTCCTGCCTTAGCCTCCCAAGTAGCAGGGACTACAGGCATGTGCCACCCCAGCTAATTTTTGTATTTTTAGTAGAGACAGGGTTTCACCATGTTGCCCAGGATAGTCTGGATCTCCTAACTTTGTGATCCTCCCACGTTGGCCTGCCAAAGTACTGGGATTATGGGCATGAGCCACCATGCCCAGCCCATCTTCTCTATTTTTAAGAGCAATTCCATCTTAGAAACAAACACCATTTGTGTGGAACTAAAAGCACCCCTTCTCCTAGTCAGTACAGAGATAAATCTCACAGATTATACCTACAGAGGCACTTCTGTCTCTACATTGTTTGCCACTTACTAGAAACTTCCATCAGTTAAACCTCACCTGTTGACTTGCCGTAATTCCCAAGATAATAACTTATCTGTTGTTAGTTTTATTTTTGGCAGCTTTTTACAGATGCATCTTTATCCTAACTAGCAGTCTGTTTTGAAATCACATTATAGGTTGAATTAAAGTTCATCCCATGAGTAGAAGATTTTAACATCAGATACGAAGTTGACTATGTGCATAAAATTGGGGGCAGGAGAGAGTGGGGCTCATGAGCTGTTTAAGCCCTGTTGTTCCTGCCTGACTGCTGCATCTGTGAGCTCTATAAAGAAAGTTCTGCTCTGCTGCCTTCCCCTTGCCCTGCCATTTTTCTTTTTTTTTTTTTTTTCTTTGAGACGGAGTTTCGCTGTTGTTGCCCAGACTGGAGTGCAATGGCACGATCTTGGCTCCCCACAACCTCCGCCTCCTGGGTTCAAGCAATTCTCCTGCCTCAGCCTCCCAAGTAGCTGGGACTACAGGCATGCACCATCATGCCCAGCTAATTTTTGTATTTTTAGTAGAGATGGGGTTTCGCCTTGTTGACCAGGATGGTCTTGATCTCTTGACCTCGTGATCCACCTGTCATTTTTCTGAAGTGGTTGCACTTCAGTACATCGTTCCTTCATTTCCTTGGGTAAATGAACTTTATCTCACAGACACCAGAGCAGGGTTGGGTTGCTTGCTGTCTTCAGGCATCTCCCAACTGAACCCAGAGTCCCAACATATCTGGCCAGCTCAGATTGACCCTTGCAGTCAATTCACAATCTGTAAGATTCTTCATTCTCCAAGCCAGATAAATAGCCAAATGTTCCCTCATGGTACCAAACCAAGACGCTTATCCATGAAGAGCACAGAACTGAAATCCAGTATCCCACAATCGATCATCTAATGGTTTGTCCTAACCTCTGTTTCCTATTTGGGATTACTACCTCAGTGGGAAGCAGGAACACTGGGGAGAGAGTGGAGCAGAAGAGAAAGAATAGGAATTGGCAAATGAACAAAGACAGACAATGTGGGGATGTTCGGTGATCAGGATGGGAACGTGAACACACCAAGCCATCTTGAAACTCTATTTTCTGTGCATCCATGATCCTGTACTACTGGTCAATATCTTTTTGTTGTTATTCTTATTGTTTGAGCCCTATGATTGGTTTATAAGAAAATAAAATCCTATTGATCTAGGTCTGAGGTAAGCCTAGTTCACTGCTGACAGCCCATTGCCTAAAATAGTATCTAGCATTTAGTAATACCCAGTGAGATATGGGTTGATTGATGAACTAATGGTTTATATATTTTAAGCATATATTCTTCAAATTAAATTTAAGATTAATGTACACAAACTTCTCATAATGAAGTGAGTTCTCATCCCACTGGGTGAGCGACAGTGCACCAGTGGTTACAGAGCTCCTCTTCTGATTTGTGGCTGTTTACACCAGCTCAGTAGGAAAATATTTTATTTCCCTGCAGAATTTTGTGTGAACAAACCGCGTGTCTACAAAATTATGTGTGGGTAGGTGTGTGCCTGTAAGGTGTTAAGAAGTTATTTATAGA
Source organism: Sapajus apella (assembly GCF_009761245.1). Classification (NCBI taxonomy): domain Eukaryota; kingdom Metazoa; phylum Chordata; class Mammalia; order Primates; family Cebidae; genus Sapajus; species Sapajus apella. Next base: position 5,425,541 of record NW_022437020.1, on the reverse strand, counting down.
AAAAGATTCTTCACCCTCAGCTCTAGGGGATCAAAAAGTCAAGAAACAGCACAGTCTGTCGCTGCGTATGTTCCCAGGAGTTGTCAATAAGTTTTTATAAACCAAAGAGATTGAAATATATTAACTCCTTAGGGGGGAGGAAAAAAAAAAAAACCTCACGATGAAGGCTGTTAGAATGGTAGTGGATACCCCTCTTCCTAAAACGGAATTTTTTAAATATCAGGAATTCTTAAATGGGGTTATTGTACTTTCATGACTAAGTATAAGAACATTTACTTTTATTGTAAATAGGCACTATTTATAAATCGCACCATATAAGACCATTTTAAAATCATGGAACAGCCGTATTCAAAGTTAGGCATCATATAACTTAAGGGTGTGTACATATTTTAAGCACTGCATTGTATTTCTAAATTTTGCTAGGCCTGAGGAGATTGAGGAAAACCTCCACTTACATTGTCATTAACTATAATAATATTTTTTAAATTATCTTTTTCATAAGTGGCTTTAAAAAAATAAGAAGGCAAAATTTTGCTTGTCATTAGTCAACAAAGATGAAGATTAAGAGAAAAATCTTAAGAGTTGCTATGTATCTTAAAACGTATGTATCCCTTTTGAAACCCCAGTGGGGAAGGGATTAAGACAATGCCAATCATGTAGGAACAGGAAACAGCAGCTCTGGACACTATATCTGAAGAGACACCATTAGGGTCCAGTGGAATCTAAGCCTTTCTCCATCTGATCTGCCTTATTTTCCTAAAAACTCTCACTGTAAATAGGCCAATGTTAGGATCCACCAGTTTTCCCAGGAGGAGCAGGCACACATTAGTAAAGGGTTATCAGAAAAGTTGGCTTTCAAGATTAGGGCTAACCCTTAGAGAATGGCTCATGGAACACATAGGTGTCCAGTCTTGGATGCCATGACTATTCTCAGAGCAGAATATGGTGTCTGAAACATAATTTAAACTTAACTATTTTTAAATAAATAACTTAGCAAAAGTATAGACCTAGGGAAGGGCACTACAGTGGAATGAGAGGGAACGAAAGGGCTCCGGGCATGAGGGGAGGCTAACGGCTAAGCTGTGAAGACAAGGAGATGCTAAACCATAGTAACTAAACAACACAGAAGTTTTTCTCCCCATATGGCTCTGGAGATGGGAAGTTTAGATGGTGGAACAGCGTTTCCCTTCAAAAGTCATCAGTGGCTCATACCTGTAATCCCAGCACTTTGGGAAGCCGAGGTGGACGGATCACAAGGTCAAGAGATTGAGACCATTTTTGTCAACATGGTGAAACCCCATATCTACTAAAAATACAAAAATTAGCTGGGCGTGGTGGTGCACATCTGTAGTCCCAGCCACTCGGGAGGCTGGGATAGGAGATTCACTTGAACCAGGGAGGTAGATGTTGCAGTGAGCTGAGATCGCACCACTGCACTCCAGACTGGCAACAGAGCAAGACTCTGTCTCACACACACACAAAATAGTCATCTGTGGCCTCAGATTCCTTCCATCTTGTTGAACTACTGTCTCTCAGGATGCCATCTTCACCTGGTTGGCAGGTGCCAGGTCGCTGCTGTGAACACAGTCCACATCTTACCCTGACAGCAGGGAAGAGAGAGAAAGGAGGAGCACATCTCCCCGATTTCAGGTCAAGACCTGGAAGTGGTACACAAAACTCTTACTTCTACTCATTGACTATGTCTAGTCATCAAAGAGTGTGAGAAATCTCATCTCAAGTGGGAGGTCATGGGCCAGGAAAATATCCATTTCTGTAGAAGAATAGGGGGACTGGATGAGGGCAAAGAGCGGGGGTGGATATCTAGCAGTTAACCGAGACTGGGAACAGGCTATGGGAGGCCAGGCAGTCTTGGCTCTGGAGTCAAGTTTTACCCTCTTCTCTCTCAGGCCCATCTCCAGCATGACAACCAGGTGCCCGTGTGGCCATCACCTTAGTCATGAGCTGTGGGGTCCAAGGACTGACAATTTTACCTGTTCCTGAGGAAATGCTGTAGGACAGCATCCATTTAATTGAAGCTGATGACTCCTAAGTAAATGCATTGTTTAAAACTTCAGCACTGTTTCTGCTGTTTTTTCTTTCTTTTTTTTTTTTTTTTTTTTTTTTTTGGCCTTTTGAGGAAACAGTCTTGACATTAGAATTCTGAAAATGAAGTAAATACTCTAGTCAGTTCTTTCCCATTCACTTACATTTGAGAGAGTTGGCTGCCAAACTAAAAGGCACTAATGTATTCTCCTCACTCCAAATACATCAAAGAAAGAATGAAAAGACACTGCAAGTTTTCAAAGCTTTTTCTCCTTTTTTTCTTTTTTTTTTCAAGGTGGCTATTTAATGGAAATGACTACTCTGTAGCCTACAGATTATCCTTATTAAAAAAAAAAATAAGGGAAATCCATTTGATGCTTTGTGAAGAGTAACTTTTCAACTTCCAAGTACTTTGAATCCAGGTGCTTCATAGAGGTGATACTCCGGGTTACTGCTTTTAAGACAGGAAGTCTTTACTTGAACGTGGGGGGCTGCCTTAATGCCAGGTAAATGCAACTCGGCCCAGGCTTTGCCGAGAAAATGTCTTAACCTTCTTAGCAGCCAGCATTGGTCACTATCACTATTCATACTTTCATCTTCTTAATGTATTCTTTCTTTAAACTTGTATATTTGAATTTTGGGGAAAAAAATGCCTCATCACATTGGGACTGCCATCTATACAGACAGATTTTTATCCACAAAGAATATTTTCTTCTGTCATTTGCAAGGCCTGGCCTTCACCCCCACCTCAGCAATGCATTTGCACATTGTCCACAGGTTAACAGACAACTGCTGTCTTCCTTATGAGCAGCTGAGAGCTTGACATGTCCAGGTGGTTGGTGGTGAGTCAGTGCAGTTCTGGCTAGCTTATGAGCCACCTCAGGCTTGCTTTGCTTGCTTCATCTTACAGACTCTACCCCCAGAGTCCCTTAGAATAATTTCAACTTGGCTCCCACTGGGTGAGAAAGGTTGCACAGAACCATCTCCTATTCCTCAAAGTCTTATGGGCTTTTTAAGCCCTGTCAGAGGAAAAAAAAAAAAATTGTGTGTTTTTGTTTGTTTGTTTTTTGAGATGGAGTTTTGCTCTGTCACCCAGGCTGGAGTGCAGTGGTGCCATCTTGGCTCATTGCAGCCTCTACCTCCCAGTTCAAGTGATTCTCCTGCCTCTGCCTTCGAAGCAGCTTAAAGGCATGTGCCACCATACCCGGCTGATTTTTGTATTTTTACAAAAGGTTTACCATGTCAGCTAGGCTGGTCTCGAACTCCTGACCTCAAATGATCTCCCATCTTGGCCCCCCAGAATGCTGGGTTTATAGGCATAAGCCACCATGCCTGAAACTCGCATTCATTTCTCTATTGCTGCCATAACAAATTTCTATGATTTTAGCACCTTTGAAAGAAACATTTATTATCTCACAGTTCTGCAGGCCAGAGGTCCACATGGACTCAGCCAGTTTCTCAACCATAGGTCTTTCAGGCCAAAATCGAAATGCCTACTGGCTAAATACTTATCCAGAGGCCCTGGAAATCAGCTTCTAAGCTGACTCATGTTGTTGGCAGAATCCAGCTCCCTGCAGTTCTCAGCCAGGTCCTTGCTTCCTTGCTGGTTGTCAGCTGAGGGCTGAAACCTCTCTCCCATCACTTCAGTCTCTGAATCTGCAATGGTCTTCTGCTTGCCATCTTTCCAACCTCTCATCCTGCAGTATCTCTCTGTCTCCAGCTAGAGAAAGTTCTCTACTCTGAAGGACTCATGTAGTAAAATTGGGCTCATCCAGATAATCCAGGATAATCTTCCTATTTTAAGGTTCACAACCTTAATTACATCTACCAAGTCCCTTTGGCCATGTAGTGAAGCATAGTTTCAGGCTCTAGGGATTAGAGTATGAATCTTTGGGGCAGTTCTACCTATCACAGGAGCTGGACTATAAGTAATATAATACAGATTACATTCTCCTCTAAGCTGAGAAGGTACATCCAGTCATGGCAAGAACTGGGGGTATTGGCAGAGTGATGACAGTCAGACCATCTACCTGAATCCTAGGGCAAAAGGAGACCCAGAATGAACAGGAATGGCTGTTGACCCCTGCTCAGTTATTGTTGGAAAATGAACAAGATCATAAATGGGTGTAGTCAAATCTTGGCCAGAACTTAAATTTGTACATGTGTTTTGTTTTTCCATTTAAGTTCTGATAGTCCAGAACTTGTTTTTTCATTTACTTATTTACTATATGATTAGTTAGTTATTCTGTTAGGTTCCAGTTGGTTATTAGCACACTCATTTATTTATCATCCTACATTATTACAAATAATTTAGTGGCCTGCAATAAATAGATACAGTAAAATAAACATTATAGAAACAATAATACATTAAGAGAAACCTACCCTAGGGATATACAAATATCAATGGAGCATTGGATATCAAGTAGCTCATAAATGATCTTTAGCATTTGGAAACTGAGTTGAATGGGACAAGATGATGGTCCTCTGTGGCATTTTGCTGACATACAATGACACATGAATATGATTTTGTTGGAGAAAACAAAGCAGTTTTCCAAGAAGTGCCTGAAATATACACCCTGAAAAAATCATTCACAACTGTGGTCTCATCCTTTCTCAGACTCCAGAACAACATCTATTCCAAGGCCTTCAGAAGATACATCGCGACAGTCACAAGTCCAGTAGTGAGACACAGAAGGACTAAAGTCAATGCAGAAAATTCCCTCTTTTGTCCAAAAATCCCTTCTGGGGCTCTCTTTGTATTCGGGGACAATCCCCTTTGGGAGTGACTCTTGGCAGGAAGCACATCCAGCCACCCTCTGGAGCTAGAGGGGCCAGATGTATCTTCTCTCTGTCAGCTGGCAACTAGAGAATGCATTTCCAAAGCTTGGCCAAGCAATGCTCTTACCTGGGATTCTAGAGTGTAGGGCATTATTCATGCAGGAGCAGCAGGAATGTGGTTGTAGTTGACCTTGCTGCCAGCGGTGTGGAAGGTCCAGTCAGGAGGGTCCAAATACATGTTTTTCCTGCTGAGCTGATTGCTCCTACCTCAGTTCCTGCCTATGTCCCAAGCCTTGTTCTCCCGCCTTCACACTGGTTTGTGAGCTACCTGAGAGCACTGCAATGCATTCCCTTCCTGCTTAAGTTAGCCAGCATTCGTTTGTTATGCTTGCCACCAAGGATCCCACCTGATACACCATTTGTTGCCTTTCAGGGCTTGTTCCACCTGGCTCTTACTGTCAGAGATATACGAGAAAGTGAAGAACGTTAAAGAGTTTTTGATGCTAAATTCTAAAGAATGCCAAATAAAGGACTTCAGGAGGAACTAACAACAGCCACTTTGCAACATCTCATCATCTTTAGCAGGGAGAATAACAGTAACGGAGCAATGTCCCAGGCAAAACAGCCGATATCCTGTAGAAATCACCAGCCAGAGAGGGGACTCCACAAAGAAAGAGACACAAAGTCACAAGTCAGGGATTTAAGAAGTAAGTGGTCATTTGGGCTTCACAAGTTCATCAAGTAAAGGAAAATGGCAACCTTACAAATATAGGCTAGTCCTAGATCCCTTGAATCATGTAGTTTGGGTTTTCCTACTGGCACAGCCCTTTGTGCCCCATAAAGTAGAGTGACATGAATTACCAAGCACAAACCTTCTTTAGATGTCAACAATTCAATTCTGATGCTGTGTATTATTGCTGCATAAATCTAGATAGATTTTTGGTATGGCTGTAAATAATCAGATATGTTTAGCCTTAAGGAAATGAAAGAGTAGTACAAAAGGGAGTATTGGTATTCCAGCCTGAGCAACACCATTTTGTCTCTTTCCTTTCCCCACAATTAGGGACACTAGATGTCTCCTTTAAAGAATAAACAAATGAACAAATTCAGTTTCTCTATTTTCAGACTACTTCAGGGTGCAAAAAGGCTCCCATGTTGCTCATTTTAGAGGCTGCATGTCTAGTAATGCAGACTAAATTGATATCTGCCTTTTTGGTAAGATAATCCCAAAGCTGCAGGATGTTGAGATTTTTATAAAATGTGAGGCTCAACCATCATATTCTTGTGCATTTGACTCTCCTATCAGTAGGACCCATCCTCCTCAAATTTTAACACCTTTGCTATAGACTAAGGCTGCCTTTAGTACCTGAGTTTACCGTCTACTTTTCCTCTAGGTTTATGATTTTCAACAGTTGCTAAATGTCAATGATTTTATCCTAGTCACTGTCAGATTTGCTGTTAAATGGGCCTGAGACATTGGTCCAGGTTCCAGCTTCTTTGGGTAGAGAAGCATTGGAATAGCAGTATTCTCAATTACAAATCCAGCCCATTGTCCTGGCATCCTATTCAAACAAGGGGTCCTTGCAGCAACAGAATCAGGAGTGCTGCTCCCCATTAGAGCAGGTAAGGGACATGCCCAGCTAATGCCTGATCAAACAGAATTAACTCCTAAGAAAACAAAGTTGCTGGTTAGTCCTATTATAGAGACCTTACAGACTGCCCCAGACAAGTTGGGTAAGATCAGAAGGGAAATTAGGTAAGGTCAGATGGGAAATGACATCTGACCTTATCTAATGTTAGTTTTCACAATATCCAATGGCCAAACCATCAAGGAAGGAAACCCCCAAAGTAGCCTGGCAATCCCAAAAAATGCCCCTAATTAACTGAACATCTGTCCTTTCACCAAATTACCCATCTGGACCTCTGTCATTCTCCTCTGAGCCAGGTCTCCTCTGAGCCAGTTCTCCTCTATGTTGACCCAGTATTTGCTCTTTCCATTTCTCTTCCATCCCTATCTCTATTTTAGGGACATATCTCCCTTGACCTTCAGTTCAGACTAGCCTCTTTGAGTGATTCCATTAAACCCCCAAGGCAAAGCAACTTTCAGCTTTCAATACCTCCTCCTAAGGCTCTGGCCCATGCAGCTGGTCCCCTGTCTACTGGACCAGCTCCCCACCTCTGTAATAAAAGTCAATAGAGGCAGTAGAGCATGCTGTTAAAATTTTGACCTGGAGTTACCCTCTCCTGGATTTGCAACATGGGTCTGATTATATTACCTGTGACCTTGAGCAGACTATTCATATCTCTACCTCTCAGTTTGTTATCTGTGAAATGAGAATGACAATAATCCTACCACATGGGATTGTCACATGGCTTCAACTAAGTTATGTACTTAAAATAAGTGCTCAATAAATATCAGCAAAATTTAATAGCTATTACTTACACTCACAAACAGTGACCTCTGAAATGCCTTCCCACAGCACCATAACCTCTCAGAGGAGGTCTCCCTTACTTCCCTACCCTAAGGAAAAGGACATTTCAAAGACTAAGAAATGTGTTTCTCTAGTTGCCCCTCCTCCGCCAGAAAAAAAAAAAAAAGTGTCTCTACAGTGAGCTTGTAGCCCACGGGCCAAATCCTTTGATAGTGATGGTGGTGGTCCAAGGGGCATTTGGTCAGGCTTGTGTTATGATATATTGTTTTAAAACGGCATTATTCTGCCTATCTCTGAAGCCAGATATTGCAGAGAGTATAGAGTCAGACAGAGAATAGCTGGGGATAGCTCATGCAGGATCTTATCAATTACTTATCTCTATCCCAAGAATAAGAAGACACCAGTGAAAGCTTTTAAGCTGGAGAGTGACATGATGAAATTTGTACTTTCATCACTAGTAGTACAAAATGAAAAGCAGATTGCAGGAGGCAAGAATGGATGCCAGGCCCCTTGGACTAGGGTAGTGGCAATAAAGATAAAGACACGTGAGTGGATTCCAGAGATATTTAGAGGTTGAAACCAACACAATTTGGTTATAGTTTGCATATGAGAAAGTGAGAGAGGAGTTATCAAGGATGACGATCAGGATTAACAAACTGGAAGGGTCATGGTGTGTCATCTTCTGTAGGTGGATGAGGTTTTTTTTTTTGCTTTGTTTTGTGTGCAAGATGGATTATAAGCTATGTCTTGAATGTGTTGAATTTTAGACGTCTTGAGGCACACCCAGGTGAAGATGGAATCCAGGAGTTAGTCATAACTAGTTTGGGACAATAGACGTTGGTGGAGGTAGTATAATATTTCTCATGGTGACACATGAGACTGCTGGTTGTCCCATAAATGTTCATTTTTTTCTTATTCTATTGTGTAGGAAATTTCAACAGATGTCCATGAATTCTTCCCTTCCCCTCCAGAGTTGGAGTGTATTTCTCCACCTTCTGAATCAGAGTTAGCTGTTTCGGCCAATGGAACATCAACAAATGTGACTCAAGCAAAGATTTGAAAATATTGACACATTGGAGCTTGCCCCTTCAGACTGTATGGCAGGTTCTTGGATAAGATCATTTTGTTCAACCTTATCTCATTACAATGTTGATGAGAAAACAAAATCAATTCCTGGCTGGGGCCACTGTCTATGTTGAGTTTACACATTCTCCCCATGTCTACATGAGTTTTCTCCAGATACTCCAGTTTCCTCCACATCCCCAAGGATGTGCACAGTAGGTTCATCGGCATTTGTACACAGTCCCAGTCTGAGTGAGCATGGGTGTGTGCAAATGTGCCCCCTGACGGAATGGCATCCTGTGTGGGGTGGAATCTCACTTTGCTCCCTGAACTGCCAGGACCCTGAACTTCAATAATTGGGTAAATAATTAACTTATACATATTAATCTTTCTTAAATGCTTGTATAGTTCACATTAATTCTAATGTTTAATATTAGAACTGTTTTGGTCTTTAGCAGTTTGGTGATGTTTCTGTGACCAGAAATATGCTATAGGAACTTAACTCTTATTTATATCAATTAGCCTATGGTAATAGCCTAATATCAATTACCATGGGCTAATGGTAACTGACATAAACAAGAGTTAAATTCCTATAGTATATTGCTACACTATGGTAAATCAGGTTTCCTTATACATTGTTTCACTTGAAGTTACTGTTCTCCAGAACCTATTAAGGGCAACGTTAAAATGTTAAGTGAGGACTTGCTGTACCTGCAGCCCTGAAAGCACCATGTAGTGAATCCCAGGCAGCCCACTGGAGGATGAGAACCCACATGGTGGTAAGCCAAGCCAACAAACGGCCTTCCAACCGCCATACTTGTATGTGAAGCTGCCCTGCCAGCTGACTGTGACCCATGAGCAGGGTCAACTGAAGTCAGGCACACTGGGCCAAAGCAAATAATTGCCTCCCTGACCCAAAGAGCTATGTGCTAAATAAGATGATTGTTATTTGCACCATTGAATTTTGGGGTGATTTAATAGAAAAAACTAACTGATGTACAGAGTAATAAAATCTCTGGTTTCAAGCTGGCCACTGTTTCTAGGCTCCCTTGCAGCTAGACTTGGCCACGGAGATATGAGGAACTTGGATGCAAGGAACTTGGCAGCTGCTGGGAAATTTTCTGAAAAGTTGGCTGGTACAACCTCTGCTATATGATCTCTCTCCTTTCACCCCCTTTATCTGTCACCTGAGCTGCAGCTGTGATAACTGAAACTCTAGTCATCATTCTAAACCAAAAGAACAAGGGCACATTCTATGTGTGTGGTCTTGTGAGCCAGAAGCCTGTATCACTGAAGACGTCATGGAAAAGTATCCCATGTTAGTGCTAGGTGGCCTGCCTCCATACGTTAACCTGAGGAAGAAATCATTAACTCCTATCTTCTTTAAGTCACTGTTATTTGGGGCCCATTTTACTTACAAGTGAACCCTAAGCCTAAGAGTTATACCTATTATCAAACCACTAGAGACACAAAGTCAGAATGCATAATAGCCCTTGGTCTTTTCATGAGTCTGAGTTTTCTAAACTCATTTTTATGCCTGTGGGTTACAAGTCTCTGTAATAAACCATTAGCTTTTCTGGCCTGGTTGTTCCTGTCTTGTCCAAATTGTAGCAGTTGTCTGATTATCTAGGAAGGTTTGTAGTTTGTTGTTTGCCTGTTTTTGAACTGCAGTTCCTTAAGCATGCCAAAAGTGCTTTGGTCAATCCATACATCCTTCCCTTGGCTACTCCCAAGGCATCAGCAATTTTTAGTTTCAACTCAGTCATGCTTGCATCTTCTTATGTTCTCTTTGCAAAAATAATATGGCCTTGACCCTCTATGAACACTGATACACATTGTTATGTGAACATTTGAATAGTGCTTTACTATTTTATGGTGCTCTTTTACCATGTTTCTTGGAAAGAAGTGTTTTCTAATCTGCTGGTTAAAACCTGTTTGTGAGTTGTAAAATAAAATCACTGGATAACAATTTTACTTTTAATGAAATAAAAGAGGATAGAACAGAAGAGAATGGGAAGTAATAAAAAATATCAGAGTCAATCGGATGTAGTAGGCTTGGTTTTCTTTCTTGAAATTGTTTCACTCATATATATGTGTGTACCAGGTTCTCCTGTAAAATGTGTGAGTGTGTGTTTTTTTTAATTTAGGTGATAATCAAAAGACATGAAAAACAGTGCTCTAGAGAGCATCTGCTATTTTCCTCTACTTGTTACCTATCCCTTTTGTATTAGTCCATTTTTATGCTGCTCATAAAGACATACCCAAGACTGGGTAATTTATAAAGAAAAAGAGTTTTAATGGATTCACAGTTCCACGTGGCTAGGGAGGCCTCACAGTCATGGTGAAAGACAAAAGGCATGTCTTACATGGCAGCAGACTAGAGAGAATATGAGAGCCAAGCAAAAAAGGAAACCCTTCACAAAAACATCAGATCTTGTGAGTTGTATTCATCACCACAAGAATGAGATGGGGGAACCGTCCCCACTATTAAATTATCTCCCATTTGGTCTGGGTCTCTCCCACAACACATGGAAATTATGGGAGCTACAATTCAAGATGAGATTTGGGTCAGGACACAGCCAAACCGTATCACCTCCTTTTCAGCAATGTCACCCAAAATTTCCATGGGGGAAACAACCTCCCTCATTCGTACTTCACTGAGAGAGGTGAGCACATGGCTTTGACCTGGGCAGCAGCTTGTCATATTCCTTTGGCCAAAAAGTTGGCTTAAGAAGAAAGAGTCCCTGTAATTTCCACTAGGTTCAAACTTTGCTAGATAAAGGAATGTATTTCTTTCCAGGGGTTCTGAGGCATGGAAAATGGAGTGTCTTCCTGCCCTCCCTTTACCCCACTCCCCAGGGGCAGCTGTTAAGAATTAAAATGTGAACCTTGGTGGTAGCACCAATGTACTACCACCAAGGAAGAGCCTGCCTGTGGGTGGGGCCAACCCAGAGGAAAATGTGGCTGAGGGATGGACATAGTGAGTATGAGCCCTGGCGCTGCAATTTGAGCTCCTGCATCCAGCCATGCCTAAGCACTACCTGTATCTAGAATTTTAGTTCCATCAGCCAAAAACTCCCTTTTGTACTCCATCCAATTTGATTTGGATTTCTGACACTTGCAATCAAGAGTCCTCACTACTGTACTGTCTCATTTGACAGTAGGAGGATATAAATCATGTATTATTTTAAAGGGGGAAACTGAAGCTTACAATAATTAAATAACCTTACCAATCTTACCCAGATAATAGAAACAGAACTTGAATGTATGTCTTCCCACTCCAGAGCTCGTGTACTCTGATACATATGACCCTGATATAGACACAGTATTAATAGGCATCTTTGACAGATGAAACAATTGAGCCTTCATGACTAAAACATGGAATAGCATTTCTGGAAGCAAAGCATTAGTGTCATCTGGCCTTGTGAAGCAACATAGGCACCTAATAAACCCATGTCAAGCCTTATTTCTTTCCTGGGACTTTGAAGTATCTTAAGGAGATAAGCTTTGCAGACTTCATAGGAGGAGACAAAACCCTCATCATTTTGTTCTTTCAGACTCTCGCAAATCTTTGACACAGTCTTCTTACACACTTCCCTGCTGCAAAGCTGCATTTTCAAATGGCCAATTACAACTGTCACCACTAACTTTTAAAAATTTAGATGCAATTTACATGCCATACACCTCACTTTTCAAAATGTACATGTTAATGGTCTTAATATAATCACAAGGTGATGCAACTAAGTCCAGAACATTTTTATCAGCCCCCAAAATAAATCATACCCATTAGCAGTCACTCCCCTCCTTCCTCGATTCCTTAGTAGGACGGCCATCAGCTTCAGGCCAAGGCAGGGATTTAAGACCTTAACCCTTCATCAGGTACTGAGCCTAGCAAATATTCTTCCATCTTACTGTCTCCAACTCTCGCAGAACCCAGAAACCTTCTGTTTGCTTCAGGAAGCCCACATGCCATCAAAGACTCCTCATCTTCCATTTGCCTCTCAAAGCACCAAGCATCCATACCTTCCCCTCTTTGCTAGCCACTCAGTCCGTATAGATCAGAAAACACAAGTTGGTAACCTGTAAGTGAAACCTACGGGAATGTGCTTTTAGCTTGCACAATATTATGGGTTTTTTTTTTTTCACTGACTTAACATTTTAAAATTAGAAATTTTCATGTAAAGGTCTAGATTCCCATTTGAATTAAAAACTGGAAGGATCTGGGATCCAGCCTATACCCCTTTAGAATGGGAGACTCCAACCTGGTCCTCCACAGTCCCCCTCACTCCCTTCTGCAGTGCACTGGCCCTGCATCTCTCATGGAAATATTTGTGCTTTCGATTATAGTCTATGTTTGCAACGACAGATGCTGCTATGTGTTCACTACACCAATTCCCTTTGCTTTTTGGGCATGAAGCTAGGCTACAGGTTTCCAGACTCCCTTGCAATTAGATGAGAGCCATGGGACTAAATTCTAGATAACAGAATGAGGACAAATGTGATGTTCACTCCATGCAGCCTTGGTCCATAAAGACCTGTGAAATCTTCCATGCCCTCTTTCATCTGCTAGCTGGATATAAAGGACCCTGGGCAGGCAGAAAATGATGGGGATTCAAGACAAAATAAACCCAAGCCTTGTGCAGCACTGCTTGGAAGGCTGAGGTAGGAGAATCCAGGAGTTTAAGTTCAGTCTAGACCACATAATTAGGCCCTGTCTCTTAAAGGAAACCAAGAAGGAGAAGAGGAAGAAGAAGAAAAGGAAGAGGAAGGAGAAGAGAAGGAGGAGGAGAAGAAGCAGAAGAAAGAAAAAGAAGAAAAAGGGGGAGGAGGAGGATGACGACTACGAGGGGGAGGAGGAGGAAGAGGAAGAACAAGAAGAGAAGGAAGGAGGAGGAGAAGGGGGGAGGGAGGAAGGGAGGGAGGGAGGGAAAGAAGTGGAGGAGGAGAAAGAGGAAGAAGGAAGGAAAAGGAAGAGGAAGAGGAAGAAGAGAAAGGAGTAATGAAGAAGGAAGAAGGAGGAGGAGGGAGGAGGAGGAAAAGGAAGAAGGAAAGAGTAGGAGAAGGAGAAGGAGGAAGAAGGCAGAAGGAAGGAAGGAGTGGAAGTGGAAGCAGCAGCCTAAGCCTGGCAGAGCAGAGCAGAGCTCCCCTGCTGACTGCACTTGAATTGTGAGGTGAGGAGAATAACTGGCTTTATGATAAGCCACCACAGCCTTTGAGGTGCTTGCTACAGCCTTTAACCTATTTAACAAATACACCTTCCAAACCACAATTCTACATGGGGAGTCATCTTTTGGGTGGGATGATTCTCCAGTTTTCCTCTGCAACACCCAAAATCTCTTTTCAAAGTCCACCCAAACTCTGAAAACAGAAGCTATGCTCTCTCAGGAGAGAGATAGCAAAAAAATTAACTTCATTCTTTTTTCATGAGATGATTGCAATATAAGGTGGGGGGTGAGCAGATCAATAATGCATCGTCCTCCTGCCCCTTATCAACATGTGTTCATTCCAGCTGGGACACAATGAGCACTCATGATGAGCTGGGCAGTCTGTGTTACCCTGTTTGTTTCTGACAAGAGTCCTTTTAGGAAGTGACTACCCCCAATTTCAAAGATAAGAATAATGAAGCTCAGAAAGGTTTTACGACTTGTCCAAAATCATACATCTAGCTGGTCATTTGCAGAGCCTGGTCTACCTGTGCTCCCCTGCCTGTCCTCAGCATCCTTCCAGAGACCGGCACCCTAATTTACAATGTGGTTATGAAACAGCTGCTGCTATACAAGGTGCTGCTGCCACTTCAGACCAAATAACGGGATTTTTAAAACGAGATCTATTTTTCCACTTCGTTAGAAAAATAACTAAATTATTATTGCATGACTAGAGCAGGACAGCATTGCAGAGAGCCATATTGTGGCAGAGAAGTCTGTTGGGACTCTTCTCTGTGTCCTGCTTAGGTCCTCTGGGGGCACCCCTTGCCCATGACACCAATGCACCTCACCAGGGATTAGTGTCAGCATGCAGATGCTATCACAGGCTCACTCCAGGGAATTTCTAAACATAGCTCTCTAAGTGTTCTAATTTCAAATACCATGTGATCTGCCTTCAAAATTATTTCCTTATCTCTAAAATGGAGACACACGACTGCAGTGAGGAAGAAATTGGAAGTAACAGTGCACTAGTTATTGATTGAGGTACAACAAGTCCCTCCGAAACTTAGCGGCCTAAAATATTTATTTCTTCTTTTAGTGTTTCAGTGAGTCAGGACTCCAGGCGTGGTTTAGCTGAGGCCTCTGGCTCTGGGGGTTTCATAAGGCTTCAGTCAGGACATGGGCTGAAGCTACCATTCTTTCTTGGAAAGGACCTATTTCCTAGCTCATTCCCACAGTTGTGGGAAGAATTCATTTCCTCCCAATCTGTGCGACAGAGGCCTTGGTTGCTCATGAGCTAATGCCCGGAGTACTTGCTCAGTTCCTCGCCACATCACCCCATGCACAGAGCATGATACACTGTCCCAATTAGATTCATCTGAGCAAAAAAGCCAAAAAGAGCCAGAGAGAAGACAGAAGTCACAGCTTTTTGTAGCCCAGTCTCATAAGTGATGTTCTATCACCTTTAGCATATTCTAGTTGTTAGAGGTAAGTCACTAGGCCTAGCCCACATTCAACAGGAGATTACACAAGGGTATGGATACCAGTGGGTGGGGATCCCTCTTAGAAACTGCCTACCACACTGTGCAAAGTACCTCGCCCAATTCATGATTCCCAAGCACTCAATAAATGGTAACAGCAATTACTATTACTGTTTTAATTATTATTTTATTGATGATGTTGATGATGATGATAAAAAGATTATAAAACAACAGGTATTTTTAAACCCAGCCAGATTACCTGGGTTAAAATCTCTCCTTAACCTCTCACTTGCTATGTGACTTAGCACAAGTTATATAACTTCTCTCTCCCTCCGTTCTTTATTGGCAAAATTGAGGTAATAATAGGCTTTATCTCATAGGGTTCTTTTGAAGGTTAAATAACAAGATACAAGTAAAGTGCCATAGCTTAAAACTATATTATGGTAAACATTTAATATTTATCAGTGAACACTGATATTACTAATTTCATTATTTCTCGGCCTCTTGCTTAGGGCAACTCAATTGGTAAACTATTGCCACAATAATGCTGGAGAACAAACACCCTCAAAATCTCAGGACATAACACAGTGACATAACACATTCTTGCTCATGAGTTTGTGGGGCATCCTGGGTCCTGTGTCTCTCATCCTCCTGTTGGAACCTGCAGTCAGCCCTTTTCTCATGTCAATGGTAGAAGCCCATGAGGCAAACCCCACTGGAAAGGTTCACTTCAAGCCGTTGTTGGGGTCACATCTGCTAACAACCCAAACTAAGTCACATGGCCAAACCCCAAACCAAGTGTGAAATATATGCTTTCTGTTGGAGAAACTATGAAGTTATATGGGTTTTAGGGAGTGGAATATGGATAGGAAGGATGCAAAAAATTGGGGACAGTAGTTCAATCTTCTGTATATCCCCATATTACACTGGAGGAGAATGGTAGAAGTAATAACATCTGAAACGTGATAGTGGAGAATAGAGTGATAGACAGAGGGAAATAAACATAGAGCAACTATTTATTAAGCTGAACACCATCTGGGTTTATCTCAGCATCACAACTCCTTACCTATGTATATGGTCAATCCTTGATCAATTTTTTTAAATGCAACATACAAATTTTATTGAACGAAAGTAACAGATAAAGTCAAAAAGGCACTTATATGAAGAGAAAAACTGACTGGAAGAACTTTTATCTTAAATATCTTACAGTAACCTACTTGCAGTTGTATTTGACTGATCTCTGTTGCTGTGAAGAATACAGCTCATGCACAGGTATAGGTGAAAAATTTGTACATTACTCAGGCATTCATTTAATACTACCTTATAGACACGTATACACTGAATTTGAAAAAGAATTGATGGTTCTCAGTTAACCTTCATTTTTGTTGATCTTTTGGAAGAGGTCATCTAAAGAGAATAATACATGGTTGTGGCTCATGAATCATGCAATGAACTCAGCCTAGACTCTGTTGGGCACCAAGTCCCCTCCACTCCTCTTCAGATATCAGATGAGTCAGATTAGTCATCAGATGAGTCGACCCTTGATCGACTGTATACACAGATAAGGAGTTGTGATGCTGAAATGATCCCATCCACAGGGAAAGGGATCTAAGACCTCCAAGGATACCAATCCATAGATGCTCAAGACTCTTATGTAAAAAATTGTAGTATTTGCACACAACCTACACACAGCAGCCCTATACTTTATGATCTCTAGATTACTTATAATACCTAATACAGCATAAACACTGTGTGAACCATTGTTATACTGTACTGATTTTTATTTGCATCCTTTTTTTGTTTCTTTTTTGAATATTTTTGAACTATGGTTGAATCTGGGGACATGGAATCCACAGATATGGAAGGTCGATTGTACTATATTCATTGTTTAATTCAAGAAACTAAGGCATAGAACCTTGCCTGTGGCTTGCCTGAATCAAGTGTTCTTCTCACCACCCCACCCACTGCTGTGAGATGCTTAACCATGTATGGATATGGTCACTGGGGAGGGAACTTGGGGCTGGGACCAGCCTTCACAAGGCAACTGGTCTTGATCTCCACTACACAAGAAGATCTTTATTTCTAGATGGCCACAGTTCTAACAGTCAAAGGGAAGACCAGAGATTACTGTCCACCCCTCTCATTAGCTAAAGAAACTGAATTTCAGAGAACAGAAGGCACCAGATGAATGGATGGTAAAACCAGGATTGGAAACTCATTTGATCCTCAGGAATCATCTCTGGAGTTCGAGGGCTTTTTCCAGTTTCTCCAACTACTTCTCAGCGTAGGGCTCTGATCCCTGTCTAAATGCAAATTTCCCTGGGAAGAAGGCTTCATTGGACCTTGTGCTGAATGTGAGTAACAGTGCAAGAGCAGAGTCTGCAAGTATTTAAGTACCTGAGGAATAAAGATTGGCCCCAGATGAGTTATGATTCTGCCCATCTCCTACTGAATCTGATTGCTACCCAGACCTTCATCAGTGCTCAGATACGTATGTGACCACGGTTTTGTCTAAGTTAACTATAGAAGGGGAGCTCTGGAGATAACATAGTCAGCCTCTCCTCGGGAACAGAGCTTTAAAAGGCTTGTCTGGAGACATACCACTAATCAGAGACAAAGGAAAGACTAACCCTCATTTCTGTGATCTTCACGGCAATGTCATGTCTCTAAACCCATTCAGGCGGTATTTGAACCACTCTTGTGGCTCAAAATGCACAAGACAAAAAAAAAAATGCACAAGACAGTTGCTGTCCTGCTTGTTGAACCTGTAGACCACGTTTATCTCCAAATGAGCCTTTAAAAGCAGCCACATGTGTTCTTAACAAGTGAGTGCATGAAAGGATCTATGTAAGATGCATAACACTATCAGTCCCTGATTTTTTTTCTCCCAATTTAATTACATTGCAGGCAATATTTGGCTAAGACATGACTACTTATGCTGTCTACATTAATAAAAGGATCAGGTAGGTTTCGGTTCACTCTTCCTCTTGATTCCACTTTTACTTCTAGAATACTACTACTTTTCAGCCAGGAGCAGTGGCTCACACCTGTAATCCCAGCACTCTGGGAGGCTGAGTTGGGTGGATCACTTGAAGCCGGGAGCTCAAGACCAGCCTGGCCAATATGGCAAAACCTCATCTCTACTGAAAATACAAAAATTGGCCAGACATGGTGGCACACACCTGTAATCCTAGCTACTCGGGAGGATGAGGCACGAGAATCATTTGAACCCAGGGAGGCAGAGACGGCAGTGAGCCAAGATCATGCCCCTGCACTCCAGCCTAGGCAACAGAGTGAAAAAAGAAAAAAGAATAATATCAATTTTCCTGTCTCATTTGCAATGTGATAGCAAAATAAGTGACAAGGTTTAATTGTCTCTGGAAGAAAAGCTTTTAAAAATGTATTCTGTAATACACAATATATTTAGAGCTTACGATAAGTAATTTCTCTCAGGAGGAAGTTTTTCAAGAAAAAAAAAGTGACTCTAAAAGTAATTTCAGCAGCAAAGTAGATTAAATATCCACCATATTAGTCACAGAGCATTAGATGGAATTGAATTGACTGAGCAGAGGTCAAAGAGTGGCTAAAGTTTTTAGCCCACCAGAGGAGCACTAAAATCCAAGCATACTTAAAATCATTAACTTTAAACCCTTTGATATGAGATCCAAAACCTCACTGCTCATACTAGGAACTTCGAAACGCCATGCCTGGTAAAAGAATAAATCCCTTCAAAAGATCTACATTTCATGAAATACTTTAAGGGGAGTAGAAAGCAACAGAAAGAAACTGGAGTTTCCAGGTTTCTCCAAAGAAAACACATTTCTGCAAGGCTTATTAAACTAACAAACTTCTGCTCCACCCTCCAAAACATTCTCAGGCCAATGTGCTCCAACTGAATGTAATCGGTCAAAGACTTCAAGTTGATTTCTGGAAAGAAAGGCAAACTTCATGGGTGTGACTTTTCTCCTTTCCCTTCCCATCTCTCAGCCCCAGCAAAGGTCTGAACCCTCATGGCCATCTCCTGGCAGGTCCTGAACTCATACCTAAGAGGCAGTAGTTTCAGGGTTGTTTGGTTTTGTTGCATTGTTTTATTTGTAACAACGTCAAACTGCCTACAAGTCACCTAAAAAGAAATACTATGGGAGAAATCTAAGACGTGCAGCGCCCTTGCACAGTCAGAAGGAAAGTGGCTTGAAGCAAGTCTCTGAACTTAGAAGTTGGTCAGCAGACACAACTCAAAATTGAAGCAATGGCTGGCAAGTAATTAAACATACTGGAGAAAGCTAATTCTCCAGTATGTTAAGACTAATTTTTGTCAAGCTAATTCTTAAATTCCAGACGATGAAGAACAAATGATAAATGCACCTTTCCTAACTGTTCAACAACATCTCTATTCTTTCCTGCATTTGGAACCAGTTTGCTCGTCGCTAAGTGCCCTGAGTTCTGTATCCATCAGTTAACAAAATCAATTTCTGAATATCTATTAAGGGTGCAAGCAGTGTGTCAGTAAATAATGTGGTGTCCTCTTTACAGACGGTTGATTATAGGAAAGAATGAAATACTAATTTTAAGGGGAAATTTTACTTTTAGTTACCATTGCATTTATAACTAAACTAAAATTGTTTGTTTCTGAGAAAGCAGATAGTTGATAGAATTTTCTGGGTGCTCAGACTAATATACATTTGGAATAATGTTTTAGAAAAAAATGTATCCGGTCACGCACAGTCGCTGACACATATAATCCCAGCCCTTTGGGGGCTGAGGCAGGTGAATCACTTGAGATCAAGAGCTTGAAACCTCCCTGGCCCTCATGGCAAAACCCCATCTCTACTGAAACTACAAAAAAAAAAAATTAGCCAAGCATGGTAGCATGCACCTGTAGTCCCAGCTCCTCTGGAAGCTGAGGCAGGAGAATTGCTTAAACCCAGGAAGCAGAGGTTGCAGTAAGCCAAGATTGTGCCACTACACTTCATCCTGAGCTACAGAGCAAGACCCTCTCAGAGAAAGAAAAAGAAAAAAGAAAAAATGTGTCCAATAAAGACAAATTTATGTGAATTTGAGTAATGAGAACTATAGCATTTTAAAAGATTGTGGCTATTACATTGCAGAGCCAGAAGTAAAAGTTCAACTTTTGGCAACATGAGGGGAAACAGGGTCTGCAAACACTAAGAGTTGGATCAGAAACAGACACATCCCCATGTGGGTTCAGCTGCTCTTGCATGGGCCAAAGAACCACCACTAAGCCTTGAGGTTGGGCAGAACCAGGTACAATCAGGAAGCTACCCTGGAATGTGAGAAATCCACTATTATTATAATTTAATTGAGCGTTTATATTGAGAAAGGATAGTCCTATGAAAAAGCAAGAGATCTAAATAAGCATGTATATATAAACAAGCCTCTGTGTGTGTGTGTGTGTGTGTGTGTGTGTGTGTGTGTGTGTGTGTGTTTATGACATAGATGGCATCTGTGAGGGTGTTTCTAAAACTTTAGTAGGAGGCCAAGCTCAGTGGCTCACACCTGTAATTCCAGTACTTTGGGAGGTCAAGGCAGGTGGATCACCTGAGGTCAGAAGTTCAAGACCACCCTGGCCAACATCGTGAAACCCGTCTCTACTACAAATACAAAAATTGGCTAGGTGTGGTGGCTGTAGTCCCACCTACTTGGGAGGCTGAGGCAGGAGAATTGCTTGAACCTGGGAGGTAGGGGCTACAGTGAGCTGAGATCATGCCACTGCACTCCAGCTTGGGCAGCAGAGTGAGACTCTGTCTCAAAAAAGTAAATAAAATAAAACTTTAGTAGGAGAGCTTTAGGAAGGGGATTGCATAGATTATTTCACCACTCATTGTCTGTGTGAGTTTGGACAACCGGCTTAACTTTCTCCTGCCTCATTTTAAGCTTCTGCTAGATGCATGTCATAGTAACAGTTCTAATCTTATATGGTTATTGCAAAGATTCACTCAATTAATACATGCAGGCATTAGAGTAATGCTTGGTACATACTAAGCACTTAAATATTTGCTTTTATTATTGCTTTTCAAAAAGTAAGTAGTGAATGCACATGGTACAAAATTTAAAAGGTGTAAATCGATACACAGTGAAAAATAAGTTACCTTCTATCACTAACCCCTGGACACTCAATTCTCTTCCCTCGGGCAGTCATGCTCACCAGATTTTCATGTAAACTGTTAGAGATATTATACATGTGGAATATATGCATATCTATAATTTTAAGAAAATCAGTGGTGGAATACTTTGCACATCATCCTGCACTTTGCTTATTTCGCTTAATATCCATTTTGAAGACATTTTCATACCAGTTCTTATAGGAAAGGCCTGCTCATTTCCATAGCAATACATGATATTTGATTAAATATAAGTGCCCTGATTTATTAAGCAGTTCCCCTTGGATGTACACGTAGACTGTTCCAATCTTTTGCTGTCACAAAC
Organism: Sapajus apella; assembly: GCF_009761245.1. NCBI lineage: Eukaryota > Metazoa > Chordata > Mammalia > Primates > Cebidae > Sapajus > Sapajus apella. Next base: position 5,404,154 of record NW_022437020.1, on the reverse strand, counting down.
AATGTTTCAATGTGCACATGTAAACAGACATCTTTGCGCATATGTACGTTTATATCTGTAGGAAGAATGCCTACAGGTGAAATTACTGGGTTAAATAATATGTACATGCCTGATCTTGACAAAAGTGCTCACTGTCTGAAAGGAGATTCTCAGATGTGCATGGTACTTTGTCCGGTTAAATTACATTGCAAACGAAAGATCTTTCATGTCATAACTGTTTTTAGAGTTGAGATCTTTTTCTGTCACCTAGGCTGGAATACAGTAGCACAAACATAGCTCACTGCCTCCTCAACCTCCTTGGCTTAAGCCATCCTCCCCCTTCAGCCTCCTAAGTAGCTGGGACTGAAGTCATGCACAACCATGCATAGCTAATTTTAAATTTTTGGTAGAGATAGGAGTCTCACTTTGTTGCCTAGACTGGTCTCGAACTCATGGCCTCAAGCAATCTTCCTGCCTTAACCTTTAGATTACAGGTGTGGGATTACACCTGTGAGCCGCTGCACCTCGCCTCATGCTACAATTTTTAAAGGAATAAATCTATCTGCCATCCAGTATCACTTGATGCAAAATGCCTTATAATTTTTAAAAGATTGATTATGATTATTTTTACTAAGTCATCTTCAGAAGTTGTAGAGCTAATGAAATAAGTTTGCTCCGTCTAGATACCTATGGTAGATTGTGTGTCTGTACAATTCACTTGATCACATTATAAAAATAGAATTTGGAGCTGGAAGTTAACAGAGAAATTATTTCTCCAAACCTCTCCTCTGACAAATGAGAAGTCAAGGGACACCTGGTTTAGGTTGTGTACCCATGGTGAGATGTGGCACCAGGAAAAGGCCAGAAAGGGCAGGAAAAGACCAGGAAGTTGGAGACCCTCACTCAGGGTCAGGCCTCCCTCTTCCCACTTGATTGTCTCTTCGCCTATTTTAGAATTTGGGTACCCTGTGAAGCCTAAATCAGAAGACAAGAAGAAACATTCAAACTTATATAACAGTAAGTTTTTATAATTAGGCAGGGATCAGTGGTGGCAATGGTGGGTGAAGACTGCAGTTTACATATCTGTCTGTCTAACTGGGATATCAAGGAAACAAATAAGGTCCTCTGTAAATTACATCTAATGACAAATATTCAGGACATCAAAAGTTGTATCAACAATATCAACACTTCTGTGGTTCTTCTCTGATGAGGTATACAAAAATGTCTCTTTATGTCTTTTATATCTTTAGACATACGAAATATTTCTTTCCCAGAGAGGTTGTACATGTAGTTTTCTGAAGAATAAAAGATTTTTCTTGGGCAAAATTTAGTGAAATGAATGTAATTGCACTTAATACATAAGCTAAAGTTTATTTCATAAATAGCAAAAAGCCAAATTCTCTCTCCAAATTTAGAGTTCTCCCTCAAAATATAACTCCCTTTGGGGTGCATTTTCTCAGAAAGCAGTCAACAGTAGTCAAATATTTATACAGCACCCATTTTAAAGTCCTACATAGAAGATGACAGACTGGGAGTATTAACTGTAAATCAAGAAACTGTTTTAAACATTAACATCAAAAATACGAATATCATCTCTTTGTTATAAATAAATAATGGTATTTAAAATTAGACTCATTTACATAACATAAATTCATATCTGATGAAAGGAAAAACATAAATAATCAAAACTCTCCACAGCAACCCTTAAGAGAGGCTGAAGAACAGTGTTTAAGAAATACTACGTGCGACTCCCAGAATGAGACAGCAGCATCATTCAGCTTCCTACGATACAGGATTCTCCACAGAACATCTTTTATTTACCCCATACATAAAACACCAAAGCTAAAAGTTGACGTGGCCTCACATAAAATTAGCTCTGCTACAAATCCCAAACCATGTACATAGAGTGACTAATTATTTCCCTGCTTATTTGGCTGGTATCATTAGAGTACATCTCATTTTACTGTTTTTGTATGTGCTTTTACATGTTTCTCCAATTTGATATTATCTATTACAGCCAGCTACTTACGGGCTGCTTCCAAAGTATTTTATAACAAGCCCAGGCAGATGCTTAATGAGCCTATTACAAGAGCTGCAGGGAGAAGAGGCTTTTGTGAGCCCCTTTCTGCCTGTCCCCTTTAGAGTTTATAAGGTGGGAGAAAGCTGTCCAGAGAAGAGTTTAAATCAGCCTTTGCTGGCTGATCTACCTGTGAATAGGACTGGTGTGTTTCATTTAGAAAGCAAGTGGCTTCAGGGAGCATCTTTTTGGGATTAACTTGGCAGCTGCATAAGCCTCCTGACTAGGTTCTTCCAGAGCCTGGGCAGACAAATTCTCTTCTTCACACCAAGCACAAACTTAAGCAAATAATTATTTTCCAGACCCTGATGTCAGTCTGCATCTTAAAGAACAGGATCTAGCCCCATAAATTCTATTGGATATAAATGATTATATTAGAGTCTGAGCCATAGTAAAGACTCCTAAGAGCTGAGGTCAGAGCAACCAACAACTTTATCCTACCTCTGCCCTTTACCAGCTCTGAGACCTTGAGCAAGTTACTTACAAAATCTAATTGTGTTTCAGCTTCCTCATCTGCAAAATAGGCGTGATAATCATGCCTCCCTCAATTGTTTTGAGGGTTAAGTGTTGCATGCAAATTACTTACTTTGCATAGGTTTCTTATTGTCTGTGGCTGTTCCCAGTACATAGTGAGAGCTTTCTGTGGGAAGTATAGATTCATATCCTCCTCACTGCCCATCAGAGAGCCAGGCAAAAAGAGGAGACACCCAAATGCTCATTTGAATAAAATTTCCAAGTGTGTTAACACACTAAAGTTAGTTCCAAAAAAAAAAAAAACTTAACACAAAAAATTGTAATTTTTTCTTTTAAAAACATTTTGACAAACTCTTGTGTCAAATATTATTTTTATTGTCTAATAATTTATTGAAATTTTGTTATCTCTTATTGAATTTCTCCAACGCTATCCCCCCAGTCAGAGCAGGTAGCCCAGCCCTTTGTATTTTTGTATTTCTCTACCTCAAGGAGTTGTGTAGAATTGAAAGTAAATATTCAAGGATTCTTCCTGTATTTTGTAAAAGATTAAACAAGGCTAGGCGTGGTGGCTCATGCCTATAATCCCAGCACTTTGGAGGCCGAGGCAGTTAGATCACTTATGCCTTGGAGTTGAAGATCAGCCTCGAACATAGCGAAACACTGGGCAACATAGTGAAACCATGACTCTACAAAAAATACAAAAATTCACCAGACATGATTGCATGCACCTGTAGCCCCAGCTACCCGGGAGGCTGGGGTGAGAAGATCACTTGAGTCTGGAGGTAGACCTTACAGTGAGTTGAGATTGTACCACTGCACTCCAACCTGAGTGACAGAGTGAGACTTTGTTTAAAAAAAAAAAAAAAAATCGAAACTAGGATACTCACATGGGTGTGTGTGTATATAGCATGTGTGTTTCTGTGTGTGTCTTTGACATTGAATTTGGAAGGCTTTAGACATTCAGTTACTCTCCAGTTGTTAATGTCCCCAGCCCTCTCTTTTGTTTTATACCCAACCCACTTTAGTGCATTTATTCTTACCTCCTTGCTCCTAAAGTACTTTGACCCAGCAGTCCTGGAAGCTCATGAAGACATTGCGCTGTGATCCTGGAAAGAAAGGGAAGAGAGAGAAGGTCAGGTAAGGTGGCTCACACCTGTTTATCTCAGCATTTTGGGAGGCTAAAGTAGGAGGATTGTTTCCAGTCAGGCATTCAAGAAAGGGAAAAGAGGAGCACTGTAGGGGAAGGTGGAGGCAGAGCTTTCTCCCAGCAAAACGAGGCCAGATGTTGGCAGCAGTGCCTCTAAGGGGAAAACTGAGCCCTGCACTATGTTGGTGACAGAAGCTCAGAGGTGTAACCCCAGAAAGGAACTCCCAAAGGAGGCTTTCCTAATACTGTGGTACTGTGTTCCTCCCTAGGACCTGGGACAACCATGGGAATCGAGAGGAAATTGGGAAAAGAACCCATAATGCCTGAGATCGCCTGACCACTAACCCAAAGGATGACTGCTGGGATCTCATTAAATTAGCAAAAAAAGAAAAGAAAAGTCACAGCTCACTTCATCACTCTTTTTTTTTTTTTTACTGTGATCTATTTTTTGCCGAATTAAAGAAAATAAATGCTATATTGCATTGAGAGAATGTTACAATTATGCTACTATTTATAAAGTAAGCATGTGTGTTAGAGGCCATTTCGATGTTGGAAATTTTGAAGTTCAGACATGCTAAGCGTTCTTCCTCCTTACAAGTGCTGTCCTCTGACCCATTAGGGTAGTGGCCTTATTTTGTAAACACCAAAAACAAGAATACACATATAACTCAGGCAGGGCATGCATTATGTGGTTGGCCATGGGCCCAACCAGAGGCCCCATATGCTGTGATACCTGACAGCCATAAAGCATTTGAGTTTTATTTATTTTTATTTTTTTATTTAATTTGTAAAAAATTGTGTGAGTACACACTAGCTGTATATATTTATGGGGTACCTGGGATGTTTTGATACAGGCATACAATACGAAATAAGTACATTAGCATTTTGAGATTTACATTCAGGATATAGAAACCCCAGTGGCAATGCTTTCAGATACCCTGACGCCCAATACCGAATTCCACCTTCACTCCATCTCACTGACTTGGTTTTAACATGAATCTAAAATAGGCTCTTTTTCTTCTCTAACTAAATAAAACTGGTGAGGTTTATTTGAAACAGAAAGAGTCGGCCAGGCATGGTGGCTCAGCACTCTGGGAGGCTGAAGCAGGAGGATCACTTGAGCCCAGGAGTTTGAGACTAGCCTGGGCAACATAAGGAGACCCTGTTTTCACAAAAAAATAGAAAAATTAGCCAGGTATGGTGGTACCTGTCTATAGCCCCAGCTACTTGGGAGGCTGAGATGGGAAGATGGCTTGAGCCCAGGAGGGGGGGCTGCAGTGAGCCATGATCATGCAACTGCACTCCAGCCTTGGGAACAGAGGGAGATCCTGTCTCAGGAAGAGAGAGAGAGAAGAGGGGGAGAGAGGCAAGAGAAAGAAAGAAAGGGTCTTCACAAGTAGCTCAAAAACAGCATTTGTCTTCCAATCAATCTCTCCAGTATATTTTGGTAACGAAATATTTGACTCTACTTTTGTCTCCAAATGTGTTTTCCTTCCTTCCTTCCTTCCTTCCTTCCTTTTCCTTTCTTCCCTTTTTTTCTTCCCTGAGAAAAGGAATGCTGTATTCATATCTTTGGTCCAACTAATGAAAGTCTCAAAAAATATACTCTTGCCAATTACCCAAGTGACTAAGTGACTGACCACCAGGATCCAGACTGGATTCAAGTGTGATTTGCATTGTTGGCTCGTGTCTGAATGCTTCACTATTAGGCTGGATATTACAGTTTGCTACAAGCCACAAACTTTTCCTATTATGCTGAGAGAGCATAATTTCATGTTTTCTATGTTTAAGTTACGTCACTGCCATTTTTAGGAGAAATTGTGATCCTGTCACCCCTTTCTAGTAGAAGAGAAGCAGCCCACTCATAACACAGATTCACCTCCAGTAGTGACCTCCTGAGCAAAAAGAGAAATCCATTTCCATGTTCATTTGGGCCTTTGGCCTGCCAACTGAGAAGGCCTGCAAGGCTGAAAATCATGCTAATTACATAAGTGATTTAATTTCGATAATGTAAGAGCTGACCATTAGATATCAAACCAGATTCAAGCAGGATTTGCTCTACTTCATGATGTTGGAATTGTTCAGCATTAGGCTGTTTCACACAGACTTTCTTTTTTTACTAAAGTATTTATAAATAATTTCAAAGATTTTTTTAAAATCAAGAAATTTTAAAAGTGGAAAGAATACCATGGTTCTTTTGCTTAGATAATATACAAACTTAAAATACAATGGCTTTGTACCAGACCTTAAAATGTGACTGATTTAGAGGCTCAGATATGATTGATTTGATTTTTTTGTTTCTGACACAAACTAATCATAGAAAACGTCTTTTTTTCCAACCACTTTAGAGTTTAGTTTGGGATACCTGGTAGAAAGTTGATCCCAGCTACTGTGGATATAGTTAAGAAGAGACACTATTTCAAATGTTTGATGTGATCCATTAGGAAAATTACCAAATATTGTCATAGGTCAATCTTGCCTTGTGTAGCAATGCTTTTTTTTCTGCAATGATTCGTATCTTTAAGATTTATTAAGTCCTACATCAAATGTATCTTGTTTTCTATTGCAGTTTATTGAACACAGAGTAATCTTTCAGGACAAAGACATAAAGATCAGCTACCTCAGTCCCAAATACACTAACCTCATATCTTTCCATCAGAATTTCTTCTCATAGTTTTTATGGAAATGTGGAAATATTCAAAAATAACCAATATGCACTTCATCAGTTTGACATCATGAATAGAGGAATTCAATAGAAGCAAGACATCCTTTTCTCTAATAGGACACAGAATTCTATGTGGTTTGATTTTTGATGACATCAATTGCCAAAGCATAACTCTGAAATTGACTCATATCAATTCTCAATTTGGCATCCTATCCCTACTCCTATAATTCACTTCTGGGGCAGAATCATGGTCATTTCTAATAGCACCCACAGTTACTTAATTACTAGAGTAATTGGTCACTTGTGTACTCACAATCAGAGGCAAATGCCTGATTTCCACTGCGAAACAGCTGGTGTTTTTAGTTTTTTGTTTTTTGGTTTTTTTTAGCAGAATTTCTACCTGAAATTAGAAATTGCCACCCAAATCGCAGGTGTAAAAAGCAATTTGCCTAAATTTTGGGTGGTATCAATTTCTCATTTTGATAACGGGAACCAGTAATTGAGAGAAAATAAATGAGTGCTGTTTCTGTGACCTTAAGAAATCTCTGCAGGAAATAATGAAAGGCAATCGTACTAGTGTGGTGAAGGGAGAGAAAGGAAGAAAGGAAGATAAAGAGGAAGGAAAGGAAAGACAGATGAGAGAGAGAAGGAGAACCAACAATTCTAGAGAAAAATAATACCACCTTATCAAAATGTGCATGCTACCTTACCAAAGCATGCCTGACTTCTATCATTTAAATCAGAACTGCAAGAATGAGGCTCAAGTGATCAATGTCTTTTCCCAGATAACAGAGAAGGAGAATGCTTAACATCCCACTATATTTTTTTTGTTAAAAACTACCACCTCCATGCCTGAAGGCTTTTCTCCCCCTAAAGATGTTGAGGGGCCTGGGGAACCACTTAAAGTTCCTTGCCATGCTTGCCCAAGAAACACAAAGTGTTGGTGAAGTATAAACAGAGAGCGCTTTTTCTTTGACCCACTCTGCAGTGTGATGGGGTAGTGTTGTTAGTTTATGTGAGAGAAAATAGCATAGGCTTTCTGAAAAAAAGTGGAATTGGATTAAGGCCTTTGTGCGCGCCTCAATGCTGAGGGGAATTAGCAAGAGTTGTAGACACTTAAAGGGGCCCTCATGCTGAAGCTTATCCCAGATTTTGCACAATAAACATTTGAATATCAACAGTGTTTTGCAACTTGCAGCACTAATGTATAAACTTCTCTCTTTTGAAACTCCCAAATCCTTCCAAATGTCTGTAACACCCTCTACATAAACATATAGGAGCTAGGGTAGAAAACACCTAGTCAATGATGTAAGTCTGCTTTTAAAAAGATCTTTCTCCTTTTCCATCTTCAGGATCTAGAATGTTTTATAATGGCTCGTTGGTTTAAGGACTTTAGATGCTCTATTTAATTTTAATCATTCCACTTTCTTTCAGTCTTTGCATTCTGATATGGGGAAGGGGAAATGTCCAGGAGTGGATAAGGATGTGTGGTTGAGTTTAGAACTGTTTCACCAAGATTTTTGTTGTTGTTGTTTTAAATAACAGACTCTTTAAATAGAGTCTTTTGTTTTAGAAACAATCCTTCTGAGGGTTTCAAAAGTAAACTCACCTCTGCAACGAAAGAATTATTTTGTCTGTTAAAGTCAGCTGACTACCTCATTGGGAATCCACATATGCAAGCCAGTTCCCACCCTGAAAACTAATCTGTTACTTAGTCATCCTAACTGAAGACACTAGGCTGATTTTGTAGTAAGAGCGTCCAACATCAAACAGTTATTTGAAGTTACTGACATTAAGCAAGCTCTATTTTTCTCTTTAAAAATTTCAAACTCCCAAAAGCGAATTCAAAGTATTGTAGAGCCTTGCGGGAGGGGAAACAGCATTAATTTCTCTCTCTCTTCCAATATCAATCAGCAGACAGACATAATATTTTGTTTTCTGAGAACAGGATATTTGCTTTTGGTTGCTGGTATAGCAGAATTCTTCCCTTCAGTTCTTTGTGTAATCCATTATAGCAATGGTGTTGCTTTATAAGATTTGATGCTCTTAATTTTGCACTAAAGCAAACACTTGGGATGCAAGCACATTTTTCATCAAAATCTACATCAGCAGTTTATGGAACTTAATGAATAAACGGATCCCATTCTTGCTTTCCAGCATGTATTATCTAGAGATGATTCTAAGCAACTCAGCCTGGCGGTAATGTATTCCATCCAATTGAGGAGTTTGCAGGAAAATATATCTACAGTGACCCAACAGAGTAGTAAAACACTTGTTTGAAATTATTTTTTGTAACTGTGCTCATTTCATGCCTGAAAAGACGGTGGTAAAAATCTCATTGCATGGGGGGCTGGTTGGGGGGCTGAGGGGAATGAAGACATAACTGCTCTGCCCAGCTCTGAAGCATGTTGAAGCAGTTTGCCTATTGAATTTGATACAATGATGTGTAGATGAATAAAGTTATCTCCGGTTCTGAATAGGATGGTGTCAGTGGGAGGGTAAGAAGGGGGGAACTTGGAATCTGAAAAGAATTCTTTTTTTTTTTTTTCTTTTTCTTAAAAAAAAAAAAAAAAAAAAAAAAAAGAACTTGAAGGTCAGGGTCCAGCTGCCAGGCAAGAGTAGAACACAACAAAATGCTGGACAGGCCTAAATAAAGACAACTATAGACACCCAGACACACATATTGCAAAAGTTGCTTGCTTCAAGTAACTAATGTATTAACATATATTTCTATAGGCAGAGAGCTATTTTTTCCCTTTAGGCTGTCTTAGACTCTGATGAAAACGTAAGAACATCAAGAGCATCTGTAAAAATTACAGCTTTAATGAAACAGATGAAACAGGCCATCAAAGGTAGGAGAAAAGAAGAAATTCTAATGATTATGGCTTAATTCTAATAGATTATAATTATTATGATTGGTATGAACCAGTTTCTGACTGACATTCCATTTTCCCCCATTTAAGCTTTCATTTAAAAGGGGGGTAGGGGGGTGGGCCGGGGAAAAAAACTAACAGCCACTAATTATTCTGCAGGATTTGCTGCTTAACTCAATACAAGGCCTTTAATCAAATAGAGTAAAGAGATAAAACCTTTAAATGTGAATCATCACACAGATACACAGTTTTCCTTATCCTGTTCTTTTTATATTGGTTTGAAAAGTTAACATTTTGATTTCTAACCATTCCAGTTCTGTGATATAAGCAGATGATCTGAAGAATTTTCGGGTGGTCAGATGGATTATAACTAAAAGGTTGGGAAGTTTATGATAGATCAACTTGATCATCTAATAAATATCTGTTGTCTGTTCTTACTGCTGTTGATTGCTTTTTTATTTCTATTTAAATATGCTGGCATTTTCCAAGAGGTACACTAACGATTGTTAAACATTTATTTTGGTTCAGGTGATGCTCATCTTTAATCTGATAAGTTTTTTTTAGAAGACAGAATGAGAAAAAGAGATGGAAGTAGGATAGGGAGGTACAGCCTAACTGGTCTGAATAAATATTAGTCCTCACTGTCATGTTACAGCTGTTTTCTTTCTAAGGAGATATGTCAAAAAAAAATCAAAAATCAAATTTTAGAATATATATATATATATATATTCATGTTTGCTTTCATCCTAAGGTATTTTAGGAAAATCTTCTCTTCTACCAGATTGACATTAAAGTTGACAACATGCTACATGAGAGTTTTGTTTTTCTGTATCTTGCACACTAGTGTGGTGAATTATTCAACTATAATGATGCCAAGTCATGGAAAATCAAAATGAACGAAAATCTTATTTTTCTGTATTTCGGCCTCAGAATTGTGCAAGTCCAGAGCAGAAACCTGAACCTACAGTTGTAAATATTAACATAAATTCTTGAAAGGATAATTTCATAGAAATTAAATCCAATACTCACAATACAAGCAAAAGTAGCTTACAAGTTGAAAAGTATTTCACATCAATGAAAAATCATAAAAACACTAATAATACATAATAACCTACATTATATTACTGGCTTGCATTACAATCTTGCATATTTCCAAATTTTATTTAAGTCATTTATACTAGAGCCTCTTCTTCCATTCTGTAATTTAAAAAACCAGGAACAATCTGTAGATTTAACTGGGTTAAGCTATAAGGCGGCACAATTTTTTAATCATGACAGTTGTTCTGTACCAAAAAAAAAAAAAAATTGGATGAGTTTCTGCATCCTGCGTGTTACCATTAGGCTATTGACACCCTATTGTGTGGTGGAGAGAGGTAAAGTAACCCAGGAGATTATTCAGAATGTGAGATTGTAAATGTTTCTTAAAGATGTCTTTATAGAAATTATAGCTTCTCTCGTGTGGTCTTCCAGGCGGCAGTGTACAGCCCTGGAGTTGCAGTTGTTAAAGACAGGATTGGTAGCATGCTGTGTTTAATGCAACTCTTACCAACAACTCGCAGAGATTAGGAGACTGGCAGAATGATGTCAATGGAGGTTTAAGGGCTCTGCTTTCTGAAGTTGTTCGGAGTTAATAATTAATGAAAATCTTTCTTTGATGGCTCTTTTATATTTGGATGCAGCTGCCTGAAAATCAACCACAAAGGAAACTTGATTTTGTTTGTCATTAATTTTGACTTTCCTTAACAAATGTTTGTGTGCTCATCATAGCCTTCCTAATTTGGCCTCAGTTTAATGTGGAGATGAAATCCTTGATTAACAAAATTGTTTGAATTTTCAGGGGTTGGTGACAGTGTTTTTTCACAGTTAGTATGTTCTCAGTAGTTTTGAAATCTTTCAGATGGGCTCAATCCAAGTAGCAGTTCAGTGGTGATGCTAATTTTCATGCAGTATGTTCACAGAAGAGTTCCTATGCTCATACAGTGTAAGAATTTATTCTGAGTTCCCTTAGCATTTGAGTATTTAATTCAATGTTTTCTCTTATGCTATATTTTTAAAGGCAAGATGGAGAATTACATAATTGCCTACAATAAGCAAATGCTAAATGTCTTCTCTATACACTACTCCTGTCAAATAATATACAAGAATTTGACCAAATGGATATGGAAGATATTGAGAAAAAAATCAAACTTCGAAATATATGCAGGTTTGAAGACAGTCAAATAAACTTGCCATAGGAGACATGCAATTTACCAGGATTTGTATTTGCACCAAATCTAGTCGGTCTCAAATAACTCAGTATGGGCTTCAAAATAAAACAGCGAATGTACTGTTTGTATTATTTGTATTGGATATACTTTGGTAGAACCATACTTAAAGTCATTTCAAATGTCTTTTTTATGCCAAAACAAATCCTATTGACTCATTTCCAATTTCTAATTATATGAATAATTATTTCTGAATCCCACAGTTCTTCTAAATAGCATCTATTTTAATAATTGCAATTGATACTTCCATCAGTTAATATACTGTCTTGCTTCAACAAATAACTAAACATCTGCTGGTCGCATTTACTGTCACTGAGTAAATGATTTTATTTAAAAGAAATCATGTAAATTAGAAAGAAGGACAGACTACACAATTTTCCCTTTTTCACTAGCAGAGTACTTTCCTTTTCCTGAAGAACTATTTTTATACCTGAAGAAAATTGTCATTTGCCATATTTGCTTTCTGTAACAAGGTTAGGGAATGAAATTCTGTTCTAGAAAAATAACATAAAAATAAATCCTATTTGTATGAGGGTATTCTTCGATGTCCCAACTGTTGATATTTAATGAGGTAACTGGGGTAGTCAAGATCTTTCATACTTGTTGGTACTGGTGCTTAATTTTGCTATGGTATGTTATGTTACGTTTTATTATCTAACTATAGCCATAAAGTTAATGAAAGCTTTCTGTCCCTAAATGTAACTGTTAAGGAAAGGAGACTAGATGCTTTTAACAAAGATTTTCTTAGAATTTTTTTTCCTCCAAGCATTTACAAGTCTTTTTCTCAGCCCTTTCTAATAGCTACAGATGGCTTGCTTTACAAGAAAAAAAAAAAAAAATGGTAGCCTTCTTCATCATTTCAACTTCTCAGTGCTATCGGTGATCTGTAATTGATAAGAGCATCTCCTGCTTGTTTCTATCTGACAGATGTCAGGCGCAAAAGCTACAGACCTAGTGGGGTCATCATACACTTGTACATGTCCTTACCTGTTTTCACTGTAACAGGTTAGAAAAAGAAACTGCTGCTGTCTTTCTGAGTGTGTGATTACTACTTGGGTTGGACTTGACAACACCTCGAAAGATGTGTCAAAAAGATAGGGGACCACTTATATTAAAACTTCCAAAACAAAATGCCAAAAGGTGGCAAGGTAACGAATACAGAAAGGGCAAACAAAATAGGGGGAAGAATTATTTTAATCAGTATGGTCAATAATTTTTTTTAAAAAAACTTTTAATTTAAAAAAAGAAAGCAAAAATTATAGATTTTTTAAATGAAAAGTAGTTTTTTTTTTTTTTGCAATTTGGCAATTAAGTCAATCACACAGTTAATATGGAACCGCTTTTTAAAGAACAATGACACTTGTTGCAAGCGTTTTCTTTTGACAGTAACATAATCACACATGAAAGGATACATTTTTGGTTATGTAGAGATAATTATAAGATCAATATTATCAATATCGCACACATGATCATAACTGTTTTATGATAGGTCTTTCCAATATTAAAGACTTTTGGTATTTTATGTAGAAAAGGAAAAAAAAAGAATACTGGCATAAAAATAGTGACTGTTATCATCCCTGATTTAATTCTCTTGAATTTCCTCTTTAGCTAAAAATTGAAAAACTGTTTTTGTCAAGATACATAATTGATTTCATTGTCAGCTTCCAAATTGTCATACATTTTCGAGGGCTAAGGAAAAATTTATTTAAAAGAAACATTTGCCATTCAGGATTGATTATTCAGGAAAGGAGTCATAAGTTTAACAATGTGTATGTTTTCTAAAAGAGATTACGCAGATATTTAAGAAAGAGAAAGCTAAAACACTACCTGATTTTTATATTTTTTATCTTGAGAAAGCATACCATGACATTGAAAATTATTGTTGCTGTTGATTATAACTTTACCAAAAATGTACAGGCACCTTTAAATATATTATCTCTATGTTGGCTAGATCAAAATTCAAATCTGCACCTCATTAGCTTTAATCAGAAATACACTTTCAATGGCATAACACCAAAACTGAGAATATATACTTCATGAAAAATGAAAGGCTAAGCCACATTCACTCCATTAGCTTTAAACTATGACAAGATTAAATATTGTTTTCCTTAAATTGATTTTATGTGTTCCTGCTGTTTTTACTGAGTCTTTCGCTTTGTACTTTGATTACGTTTCCCTTTGCTCAAAAGAAGTCCACTGCTGGAATATTAGAAAACGGAAAAAAACTGCACCATTGTTCCAATGTAATAGATATTGTTTTAGAATGTTTGTCCTTGAGTTTAAAATAAAAGATATGCTAATAACTGCCCTATTCAAGACTTTACTCTCCTACACTAAGAAGCTTGTTTTCATTTGATGAAAACTATTAATGCTAAAACAAAAATAGTTTTGAATTCATTTATAAGGGATACGCACCTACCTCTTTAGTTAAAATCAGTGATCCATTAAGGCTTTCTAGCTTTTTTCCAAGCTGTGAGCATACTGAGTATTTAAGTATGAATAAGAGTGAAGGTGGGGGGTAGGTTTAGCGAAATAAAAGATTGCTTGATATCTTGGGGTTCTTTGAAGAGTTTTATAGGCTTAGAGTTCACAGTTTGAATGAATGACATTTTTTTTAACTTTTATATATGGAAGTTTGTTAACCTGCATTTCAATTATTGAATAATTAATTACACTAATTACCTTTGTGAAAAAATTTACACCGTGAGCAACCTACGCTTCAGTCATAAATTAAAGCTTATAGAACTGACGCTGAAGTAACTTAAACTGTCCTAGGATATCAGTGATTTTTATTTTTCAGCAAAGAATGTTCACTTGACATTAAAAAATATGGAGATGTTCTGGAACATGAGCTTAGTATTTATCAAACAAGATATGTAAGTGTTAAACTACCAAAATACTTTATACAAAAAGGCCAGATATTTACCTGTTATATTACTTTTGCTTTGGGGATTTGTAAATATTGGCAATCAAAGAAAACAAAAGTGCATATACATTAAATACATTCTTATAAGGAAAATTCATTTCTATATTTCAAGAAATTAGTTAAGAAACAAAAAAGAGTCAATCGCAAAAACAAATGCCAATTTATCATTGGAAATATTGCCTTTTTAAAAAGCATTTAATACAATTAACATTTACCAGAAATTCTACAAATTAAAGAAAGAAAATTTGTCATTCTTTATTAAATGTTTACTACCTATTTTTTAATCCTTATTCTTTATTTACCTGAGAATACTTAAATAAGTCTTCAAAAGCACTAGCAAAATGAACTAAATCTTTCAGACTTCCATGAAATACTTTCAGTAACAAAAATAAATAGAAGCAAACAAAGTACATATGGGCCAATATTGACACAAACCAATGAGAAACAGAAAATTCACTTTTATTCTGCTTACATTTTTTTCCCTCCTAGCAAAACTCTCTGCTACAGTATTTGTGTTTAAGAATAAACAAGATTAAGATGCCAAACTTTCCCCTGATTTATTTATTAATCATGATATTAACTCAGAATTTTAACATACCTTTTAAAAATGTATTTAAATCTTTATTAGATACAACTGGCATTTGGTCTGTATAAAGGATCTAAAGTGTAGAAATAAGTTCGATAGGTAAAAATTAGTAAATTAAAGTTGTCACTCAAAGTGTTGGCTTATTTTTAATCCAATGAATCCAAATATACTAAAATCACCTTATTAGATTATATTTCTATTGTGGACTATAGAAACTGAAATAGTAATATTAGAATTTTCTATAACAACATATTTTTTAAATAAATTATTTAAAATAATAAATTATAAAACCACAATCAAGCCCATTGATCATTACTTTCTCTGTACTTTCTGATACTGCCTTTAGAAATAGCTATTACAATATATTAAATATATTAAGGCAAGTAATTTCTAAAATATTACTTTACTTTTTTACGATATTATGTTACCTCCCCATTCTTATTACCTCTGAAATATATGTGTGTGTGTGTGTATGTGTGTGTGTGATATATATGAGTTAAATTTGATTACATGGAATTATTATTATGAAAGGCACACTTTATAAGTTAGAAAGTAAAAATTATACTATCATTTAAAAATATCTCTAATTTTGACAGCCCATGTAAAAATTGTGAAATCTGCATATTTGTTTTATTTTTATTGTATTATAGTCCACAATCAAATAGAAATGTATTCAGATGTGTTTAAAATTAACCTTCTATAAATATAAAAATATTGGTAAGGGAAATTAAAGCTCTACTGTGTTAAAATAAATAAGCAAAGTTATTGTTAAACTCTACTTACCATAATTTATTCTAATACTTTTTAAATTCATCTTAAATATCAATGACTTTGATTCAATTAATTTCAGTAAAATTATTTAACTAAGTCACAAAAACTTCGACATAAAAATATTAACTACATTATTCTGAATTCTATTTCATTTAGGTATAAAACTTAAAGAAAAAACACTTCTTAAAAATGAATTTAAACAAATATTAGTGGAATATTTAATGTAGTATTTGACAATGAAAAATTACTTGCAGAATAGTAATAATAAAGGACAAAAAAAGAATTTCTATTTCTTCTTGAAATTTAACTTACTAAATCATTGTTTATTTTGAAACATTATAATGTGTATCTTAATTTTAAATTTAAAAACTTTTAAGAAATATAATCATAATGTTTTTCATACATTTAGCATTAAGCTATGAAAAATAACTGTTTTGTGTTTAAGCACAAACTTAGATGAATTCCTTCATATTTGTTTAAACCTAAGATATAGACATAATATAATTTAATATAATCAAATATATATATATATTTAGTGTTGTTAGTTTTGAATTATTTGGATGCAAATTATATGTCTTTACCTGAAAAGCTCAACCTTTAAGGAAACTTAATTCAATATTTAAATAAAAATATTTTGTATTAAAACTTGGAACTATTTTGCCTTATTTTGGTGGCCTGTGCTACATTGTATTTGTAAACCTTTTGAAATCTTTACAAACCATAACCAGCACCTGTTATACATGAAAGTATTGACCAGTACTTTGTAGTAACTGAAGGAGGGGTAAAAACATCTTATCTATTTTTACTGTAATTCATATTGGTTTTATTTTAATGATTTTCCAATATGTGCACATATCTCCCTGCAGACTGAAATCATTAAATAGTCCTTTATACCAAACCCTACATTCAAAGAAGAGGTATCAGAGATTTGAATTATGATTTATGAAATTTTTTAGATTTGTCAAAAGACGACATGTAAATGTGAATCATAAATTACTGCCTTATTTATTCTTTCAGATTTCAGTAACATACAATTTTTTTTAAATAACATCAATTTTCTTAACTTTTTCTCATGTTAGAAAGCCTTCAATATAAACTGGTCTGAGATTTTTGGTCAGGAATAGATTATATAGTAATGAACAAGACAATCCTAGAATGAAAAATAGAATAGGGCCTTCCAGAAATACAAAAGACAAATCAAGAGGGAGTTTTCTGAGATCAAAAAGGATAAAAGCTCCTTGGGTTATAATACAGTTGTTTTTTTAAAAACATTATTAATAGCTCAGTGATTTTACGTGCATGCAGACCTGTATGCATGCATGTGTGTATATATATGCATGTGTGTATGTGTATATTTGTAACAGAAACAGTTAAAATCTCTAGCTTTTAAAGATTAAAAATATTTTACATGTCAACAAAAGTAAGCAAGGCTGGGTGAAATAACAAATCTTTTCAGACATTTTCTTGAGCTGAAGTTAAATGACCTCATTGTCGTGCACCTTCCTTCGGAGCACGTGATGAATAGACAGATTTACAAAGTAAAAATTTGAATTGAAAACACATCATTACTTGAGCTAAAGACTTTTCTGATTAATTTAGTTTACTGATTTGGAGCCTATTAAACAAAGAGAAAAGTTGGCTGTTTTCAAAGTACTGAATTGAGGATTATCATTATTTTGATGAGGCCACCCAACTATGATAGGGCAGTGTAATCAGAATGTTTAATTAAGTCAAGCTCTAGTCTAAAAAGAATAAACTGTACTCATCAGCAAATGTTCTTAATGGGAATCTTGAAAATATTTCATTATTTCTAATTTAATTAAGAGGCCTTGAACAGTTAACTATGGCCCACACTCATACTCAAGAATATACTGTAAGAAAAGCCATAAGAAATGGTGCAGAGGGTCATTTTTCACACCTGATTTCATACCTGCCTTTTTTTTCCAAATGAAAATTAGGCTTATTAACTTTACAAACACTCCTTTTGTATACAATTTTGAAACTTTGCAATGTCATGGGCTATATATTACAGATAGAAACCTGTTTAAACCAACATGTTAATTAAACATTAATTTATAAATATTTATACTAGGTTTATGCTAATATAAAGTTCAATTATATTGGCCTTATAGATATAAATAATGGATGCACAGGCCTCTCAATACATGTACCTCAGGATTGGTGTGTAACATTCATGAGAATGTCTATGGACAAACATCGTTTCTCATTGTTCTCACCTATGTGGAATATCATTGTACTGGGGGATAAAAGACACCACATGCCAGGTGTTTTCAGCATTAGAGATAATACAGTCAAACACCCAGCACAATGCCAGGCACATCAGCAGCAGTGCAAAGATGGAAGGGGTCATCAGCATTGTTACCAGAAGTTCCCTCTCCCTAATAGCACTATGTCATTATCGCCCAGAAGAAGTTCACTCCAGGAACACATCTTCAAAGTAATTCCTCATACCCACCACACATTTTATCAGTATAACATGCATTACCGCTAGGGCTATAGATAGCATTAGGAAGAAATTGGTGCAGGGTGAATAAATTTCAGATGAAATATATGAAAAAGGCACAGGAGACAATTCTGTAGTAGAAAGTACATATAGCCATAAACCAGAGCTGGTGCCCTCACACAATCCACAGCCACATTGGATTGTTACATGCGTGTTATACACCTTATACACCTTGTTGCCAATGTGTGTAAGTCCTCTATTTGCACAAATTGCACAAAGTCACACTTTAAACTTCCCTCTACTTGATAGCTTGGTTTGCTTAATTGAAACTTGATGTACTACTTCTTTCTCTCTAATAAAATTGTGACAGAGTCCTCTAGTAGACATGCAGGCAAAGGGTATTGAGCCACGCAATCCATTTGGTGCCCTTTCTGATACATTTGCTCTGAGTGGCAGAGCAGGGTGAAGGGATGGAGCCGTGTGTGTGATCTGATGAGCTTGGCGCAACTGGGGGTGGCTCCTCTAGGCAGCTAAATTAAAAACCTCCCTGCAATTTGGATCTTAATCACCCCCTCTGAGGCTGTAATTGGTGATGGTCACTTAACCCTTTCTCTCCTTCTAGATTCAAATGTGTGGTGTTCCTTTACATCCATGTGTTTCTTCGATCTCTCCAAGAGGATTCTAATGCATTGAGTACATTGCCTCCCCAATGGCGTCTTAAGACAAAGGGCTTTTGGCTATGTCAAGTCGCACCAGTCTAATGCGGGTGGTTCTTTTCCCTTCTCATTTTGAATAAAAGAGCCGTGAAACCTTGAAAGTAAAAATGCCAGAGGTTTTGACTCTTTCAGATGTTTATAATAAAAACCCACATTTACAAAATAACAGAGGATTATATTGTTTAATACACACATTGGACCTATACTGGGTTAAATTAAAATGACATTCTTTAAAAACTGAAGAGCATTATTTTAAAAATACATAAATAAAGATCTGGCTACAGATAACTAATGTTCAAAGAAAAAATAAACTCTACATGTAAGAACACCTGATGGTACTTTGAAGATGCTCAATAAAACCAAAGCAAGTCTATTTGACAACTCAGAGCGCTTGCTGCGTTGTTTTCTTGCTTGTATTCTCTTTTCTCACTGAGATATACATTTTTAAGAATTACAGGCAATCTAGGATGACTATAGAAGTTGTCCAAACTCCAGTACAGTCTGGAAGATGATTGTAGGGGTGGCGTGGAGGATTAACTCAGTTTAATAAATATGTACTGGGCTGTGGCAGGCACAGGAGACACACACGTGAATGAGGCTCACTCACTTCCTACCTAGAGGAGCCTAGGAGTTCACTGTCCCATAAGAGAGTGAACAGTCAAAGGGGCATGTCACTCAAATTGTGATTGAAGCATGCACTAACAGAACCACGCACAAGATACAGATGAGAGATGCACAGAGAGCCCAGAGGAGGGCCAAGAGTCGTAGAAAAGTCCATATTTCACCCAGTAAGAGACCTTAGAAAGAAAAGACAGACTTCTCTCACATAGCCATACTTTAATTGATACAACCGAGACTTATAAAGTTGCTTCTGTGAGCAAAATGATGGCCTAAGCAGGACTGGGGCTTTCCACAATGACCTGACAGTGGAAAGGTGTGGGCATGTGGGTGGAAGCCCAAGTGGCTTTCTCTTTCTTGAACCCTGATACCAGGGTAAGAAAGCATTTGGGTTGGAAGGAGCAAGAGATGGAAGTGCTATTGGAAGACAGAGTCAGTTTCTCTGCCCAGGGAGAACAATTCACCGTCTCAGATCAGCCCACGTATTATTCAACAAGGATATCATGAACGTAGAACCTCAGCAGACCGCTTTTTCTGGGAGAGAAGGAGGAGAAAGTAATTTTCCAATTCATTTTGAAGACAGTCCTCAGTCACACGCAAGAGACAAGCCAATCTGACTGAGGGGAAGTTACAAGGCTGTATCTAGCCCTGTGCTGGGAATTGGCAGGGAAGGTGGTCCGATGGCTGGGAGCTAACGACCATCATTATCTTTAACAACTACTGACTTTGTACAACTAAAGTGTGACATGATGCCTGCCTATTGGGTCTACTGTGTGAGTTTAAATCACTGACACTCTTCTTTATTTTTTTCTCTGATTTTACAGACTAAGAACTGTGTGAGCCTGATATATTTACAAATTCACATCAGGACCTGCAGCTTAATCTGCTGAATGTTTGAGCTGAACAAAACCACAGGGGTCACTTTTTCTCATTTCCTCAGAAGAGGAAACTGAGGCCAAAGAAGAAATGACTTGTCCAAATTAGCAGCTTTTGACTGGCAAAGGTGGGACTGGAACCCATGTGGCTGTGATCCTAGTTGAGTACTTTTTGCACAACACAAAAAGCTCTTGTTGCCACAGTGATTACTGCTAATAACACATTCATTTAGCCCATGCAGAGCCAGACACTCTCAAGAGATATGAGAGTAAACCTGTTGTAATTTCAGCCTCAAATAACTTGTAATCCAGTGGGGTGGCAGAGAAATAACTGGAAATTTCAGTGGAGTATCTAGCTGTATATGGCCCTGGCTGGGACTGAATAGATAAGGACTGTATCACTTATCACTTCTCATATTCTAGTTTCTGCCCCTTCCCTGACCAGATATTGTGGTGGAGCAGATATCTGCTCCTTTAACTGTTCAACACAGAGTACTAGAACTCCCCTACTGATGCAGACAATACATGAACATGCCTTTATAGCATCTTCTCAGAGACACAAAGGTAGGCACAGGAACAGCCCATCCTTGAATATAAAAGGTCCAAGCCTCAAAGCCACAGGTAGTGCTGATGCACTTCAACAAAACAGATAAACACTGACCGTGGCCCCACGTGTGCTGTTCAATCATGGAGCAAGCTGTGAAGACATCCAAGAGCAAATGGTTCCTGACGCTGAGTATATTCAGGGTACCAGTTTCCTGCCTTCTTCCCACCACGCTGGGTCTCTTGTTCTACATAGCTGCAGAAAATGCAGGACAACAGCTGCACAGCTGCACAAAACACACCACATGAGAAGAGAGCCCTGAGCAAAACAGCTCTCTGCTCTCCATCCTACCGTGTAGCACACACTTGAGATTATTGATGCCAAGTACTTTCCTTCAGGAATTTTAAATGTCTTCCCACTGAGCAGCAAATCATATAATATCCAGAGTCCTGATGCGAGCAGCATGAGTTTCTTGGGGATTTGCAGGAGACATATGGAAGTGATGTTACCTTGTTCACAAGTCGCCAGCCCAAATCCATGGACCATTTCTTCCTTAGAGAGTACGTACTTCTTTTCTGAAAGGTTTGCTTTAAAACAATTATTTTGCAGGGTATACAGGCAAGCCAATAAGTTGTCTACAAGGCTCCCTGATGAGGAAGCTGATGGTGGACATTAGCCTGGAGAACTGTCCAGATGGGATACTTTCTTTGCAGATTGGTAACAGGTTATGTGTATCCATTTCCCCTTCCTAGGCCATGTTAGAAGCTGATGTTCAAAGTCAACATCTAATAAATGAAATTGGACAGCCATGAAAACAATATGGCTTCCAATGGGCGAGCAGGGAGTTTCACCTAAAGGGAACACTGGAGACTGGGGCTGATGTTCACAGTTGTATACCAGGGTTCTCTGTGACTTGGTGTGACAAATACTATTGTTGTAAGATGTTTCTAGAAGCATGGGAAAGAAGTTTTTATAGTAGTCTCCACATGATTAAAGAATCTTTGGATGTAGGCTCTTGGAAGGCACAGTTTGCTGCTGCATTGCTCACTGCTGCATTCCCAGAAAATAGAACAACCTGGAACTCAACAACTGTCAATAAACTGCTCATCCCTTCCTCTCCCCCATCCAGTACACATTTGATCCAAGATCAGAGCATCATTATAGATCCCACATACAAGTTCAATCATGTATTATTAAGTCTCTCTGTGTCTAGTTTATTTTAGTTTAAATATCATTGACATATACCCAAATTGCTGCAAATGATGGAATTTCATTCTTTTTTTTTGGCTGAATAGTATTTCATTGTGTATATGTTTCAAATTTTCTTCATCCAATCACCTGCAGATGGGCACTTAGGTTGACTCTATATTTTTGCTATTGGGGATAGAGTTGCAATAAATATGGGAGGGCAGACATCTCTTTGACATACAGATTTCATTTTCTTCGGATAAATATCCAGCAGTGGTATTTCTGGATCATATAGATGTTCTATTTTTAATTTTTTGAAGAATCTCCACATTATTTTTCATTATTATGGCTGTACTAATTTACATTCCCACCATCAATATATAGGGATTCTTATTTTTCCACATTCTTGCCAGCATTTGTTAGGTTTTCATCTTGTTGATAATAACCTATT
This sequence comes from Sapajus apella, assembly GCF_009761245.1. Classification (NCBI taxonomy): domain Eukaryota; kingdom Metazoa; phylum Chordata; class Mammalia; order Primates; family Cebidae; genus Sapajus; species Sapajus apella. The sequence continues at coordinate 5,381,536 of NW_022437020.1, read as the reverse complement.
TGGGGTGAAGTGACATCTCATTGCAGTTTTTATGCATTCCCCTGATGATTAGTCATTTGAAAACTTTTTTCAGATAGCTGTTGGTCATTTGTTTCTCTTTGCATGTCTTCTTTTAAGAAATAGCTGTTAAGGTCTTTTGCCCATTTTTAAATCAAATTATTTGGATTTTTGCTGTTGAGTAGTTTGAGTTCCTTTTATGTTTTGTATATAAACCTCTTGCCAATTGCATAGTTTCCAAATATTTTCTTACATTCTGAAAGTTGTCCCTTCACTCTGTTGTTTTCTTTGCTGTGCAGAAACCTTTTAGTGTGATGTGACCCCATTTGTTTGTTTTGCTTTTATTGCCTGTACTTTTGAGTTCTTGTCCAATAAGTCTTTTCCCAAAAGAAAATGACATTAAGCATTTCCTCTGTGTTGTTTTCTGCATTGATGATTATTTCTTTCTATTTTTTATTTATTGTTTTAACTCCTTGAGGTGCAATGTTGGCTTGCTTATTTGAGACCTTTCTAATTTTTTGACATAGGCATTTACTGCCTGTCAATTTTTCTCTTAGAAATGATTTTGCTATCTCACATAAGTTTGGAGATGTTATGTTTCATTTTCATTTGTCTCAACAAATTTTCTTTTTTTCATTAACTCATTTGTTGTTCAGGAGTATGTTATCTAACTTCCATGTATTTGTGTATTTTCCAAAGTTTTTATTTAAGCATTTCTTGTAAAGCCAGTCTAGTGGTAGTAAATTCCATCTGTGTTTGCTTGTCTGGAAAATACTTTATTTCTATTTCATTTTTGAAGGATTTTCTGGGTATAGTATTTTTGGATGGCAGGGTTGTTTTTTTTTTTTTTCTTTCATTACTTTGAATATAACATCCCATTCTCTCCTGGCCTACAAGATTTCTGCTGAGAAATATGCTAATAATCTAAGGAGGATTCTCTTCTATACAACTTGATGTTTGTTTTTTGCTGCTGTTAGAATCCTTTGTCTTTGACTTTTGACAATTTGATTGTAATGTGCCTCAAAAAGGACTTCTTTGGGTTAACATAATTGGGGTCTTTTGAGTTTCATGGATCTAGATATCTATATCTCTCCCATGACTTGGGAGGTTTTCAGCTATTATTTTGTCAAATACGTTTTATGTGCCATTCTCCATCTCCTCTCCGTCTGAAATTTCTTAATGTGAATATTTGTTTGCTTAATGGTATCTCTCATAGGTCTCATAGGCTTTCTTTGCCCTTTACCACTCTTTTTTCTTTTTATTCCTCTGACTAGGTTATTTCAACAGACCTGTCTTTTAGCTCAGAAATTCCTTTTTTCACTTAAACTCACCTGCTTTTGAAGCTCTAAATTTTGTTTAATTTTTTATTGAAGTCTTCAGCTCCAAAAATTCTGTTTCTTTGTTTAATGATATCATTATTTTTGTTGAACTTCTCATTCAGATCGTAAATTGCTTTCCTGATTTTATTGAATTGCTTATCTGTATTCTCTTGTATCTCAGTAAGTTTCCTCAAGATTATTATTCTGAATTCTTTTGCAGGCAATTCATAAATGTGCCTTTCTTTGGGGACAATTACTGGGGGGGTACTGTGTTTCTTTAATGGTATTATGTTTCCTTACTTTTTCATATTTCTTATGTCCCTGGATTGATATCTGTGCATCTAATGAAATAGTCACCTTACCTCTTCCAATTTAATGAGTAGCTGTCATATAAAAAGTTTTCTGTCTGCAGATGTCTCCTAGGGTGTCAACTGGGTAGGGTGCATTGGCTTTGGTTACAAGTGGGTGCAGTAGTGTAATCTCCATGAAGTTTCTTCAGCTGTAGTCAACACCAATGATGCCTGTAAATGCCTTAGTGGCCTAGCATACACAGATTTATGTGGCTGCTTCACTGAGTTGGGTGTAGCTCCACCAGGGGCAAAAACATTTAGGTTGATATCCCTAATCAAGCATTGCAGTTGGCAGCAACACCACAGTACCACGAAGATGCACACACTAGTCATTGTTTTTGTTTCTACTTGACTTCTGGGTGGTCAAGTCATGCCCTTTCCCCTAGTGTTTCCATGAAGTCAGTCTATAATGGGCTTCCTGGGGAGTGTCTCAGAATGCCAAGGAAGCTGGGTGACTGCCTCAAGTTATCTTGTCCCCCGAAAAAACAGTGAGCTGAAGGACATTTTCTTCATCTGGCATTGTGCCAACAAGGGGGAGGGGGACAGCACAGTTGGAGTAAGACTGTTCTTTTTACCATTCAAATTCAGATTTCATTTAGTTCTACATACCAGGTGGGTGGATGTGTCAGGGTGTTACAGTTTTCAAAAGAATGTTCTAGTTTGTGGGTAGTTGCTATAGTAGTTGAACTTTCTGTGGTGAGAGTGGAAACTGAGATTTCCTACGTCTCCTTCTTGCTAGTATCATTCCTCCCAATGGTCTTTTCTATACACAGGAAAACCCAAATCTTCTAGAGAAACCTTCCACTGATAAATTGGTGACAATCATGTTTTGCCTAAATTGAAGAACAATAGGTAATTGTTCACTCAAACTCTTTACAACACACCTTTAATTCCTTAAATGTTGAGATACTAAAGGTTGGGATTGAATGCTCTTTCTCTCTCTCACATCTTCTAACTTCTGGCCTTACTATGCAAGGAAAATGAGAAAACTACAATAGACTTCAGGGTAAAGATGCTAGACTTAATACATGCATCTGTTCCCACTGATAGACAATAAATAAAATTTGTAAAAGAAATCCTTGTAGACTTTTTTAAATCCACAAGAACAGGAAGAAGTGAAGATGATACACTAGAAGCAAATTTTTCAAAGCTGAAAGGCAAATTGAAAAATGAAAATGGCTTAGCTTCCAGAAGAAAACAGAATATAGCATGGGGAAAGCAAAATCTGGTGGACCAAAAGGCTCAGCAATTAGTGCTATTATATAATTCTGGAAATGTATGGGAATGAGAGGTGCTAAACAAGTAGAATAAAATAAAAGTGTGTTTAAAAGAAGTCAAAAAGCCAAATGCTTCTCTCTTTCTGCATACCAAGGCAAACTGCTCCTCATCCACCAGGCAAAAGGAAGTCAGAGTTTCAGTCTTAGAAAAGAGTAAAAAAAGTCTTTTGACTGAGGGAACACCAGATATATTTGAGCATGGAAAACCAGTCATATTTGAGTGGTGTCATATAGAAACCAGTAGATTCTAATATTGGCTTGGCTGCTGTGGAACCCATAGCTCCCACTTTTCAGCCCCCAATTTTTCCTGACGTCTCCTGACCTCTCTCTCCCCAAATCTCTCCCTTGTGGCTCTACAACTCTGACAACTTCACCTCCAGGAAACAGATTAAAATACACTTTTTCATAGGATACCACCTTCCCCCAAAATGAAAGACTGGACAATCTTAATGTGATACCTTCCTCAACTAAGTGGCCCAGTCATATCACCCAAAAGTTTAGTTTCCAATAGGCAAGCTCCAATAAGCTTTTAGAATCTCACTCTTTCAAATACTAAAAAACAAAGGAAAATTGCAACACTGAGAAAGTCTCTAGCATGAAAGACAGAGATGGCAATACACAAACAGAAAAGGCAACTTGGAAGGACAGAAATAGTCAAACTATCATTCATATTCCCATAAAAATAAGAGACAGTAATATAACAATGAGCAAAAAGAGGATATTATGTTTTAAAGAAGATTTTAGAAAACAAACTAAAAGTATAAGTCTTTTAGACGTTGACAGCATGATATCAGGGAGGAAAATATTCAATAGAAGGGTAAGAAATTAAAGGCAAAAAAACGTAAACAGCAAGACAGAGACAAAGAAATAGAAATAGAAAAGATATGTGAATGTACAAGACCAACATAGGACCTTCAATATCTGTAAAACATGAGTTTCAGAATGAGCAAACAGAAATTAGAAGGGACAAGATCAATGAAATAATCCCGAAAATTTTCTTAGAATAAAAGGTCATTGGTTCCAGATATAAAGGACCCATTGATTGCCAAGCATAAAAGATAAAAATAGGCCCTAATTCCAGCATATCAACATGAAATTTCAGAATGGTGTGGACAAAGGTGAGAACCTACCATCTGAGGATGGCAGATTATGGGTAATGTACAGAGAATCAGAAATAGAAGGCTTTGGACTAGAAACTAGAAACCAATGGAATAATGTATTCAACACTGGAGAGAGAAAAAAATTCATCCTAAAATTCTATGTCTCATCAAATTTAACAAATAAATACAAGAATGAATATAGCATTTTCAGACACAGTAGGGCTCAAAATGTCTTCCCTCTTATACCTTGCTGAGGAACTCAGGAAGCTACCAGAGGATGTGCACCACCAAAATGAGGTTTTAAACCAAGAAAGGGAAGACGTAGAGGAAAGAATGATATGGTTACGCTTTGAGTCCCCACCCAAATCTCATCCTGAATTGTAAACCCCATAATCCCCAGGTGTCAAGGGAGAGACCAGGTGGAGGCAATTGAATCATGGGAGTGGATTTCTATCCTAATAGCTCATCTCTCATGATGTAACACTTAAATGTGCCATGCCCTGGCACTGGCTTGACTTGCCCTCTGTTAACTGTGTGTCTATCATGGGGAGGCAGCATAGAAGAGCAGTGAAGAATGCAGGCTACTGAGTAACACTTCCTGAGTTAAAATTCTGGCTGCACTATTGACTAGCTTTGTACCCTTGGGCAAGATTCTGAACCTCTCTGTGCCTTAGAAACACTTGTCTTCCAACTCATCACTATCACCTCTGAGCATTTTAGAGGCACCAGATCATTCTAGGTTTGTAGAGTAATGGCAGTGCTGGCGCTGAAAGGAATTTGTTGAGTGTTAGCTCCTCCTGAAACTCTCCATTTACCTTCATCCTGTAATTTCAGTTATTTTCCCAATCTCATGTAAGAAAATTGCTTATATAAAATCCATATACTTACTAAGCAAATGCATCTCTAAGACAAATCTTCATGTTCTCCTTGCCAAGCATATTCTTTCCCTTAATCTTTCTTATATAGAAATTGGGGCCGGGCGCGGTGGCTCAAGCCTGTAATCCCAGTACTTTGGGAGGCCGAGGCGGGTGGATCACGAGGTCAAGAGATCGAGACCATCCTGGTCAACATGGTGAAACCCCATCTCTACTAAAAGTACAAAAAATTAGCTGGGCATGGTGGCGCATGCCTGTAATCCCAGCTACTCAGGAGGCTGAGGCAGGAGAATTGCCTGAACCCAGGAGACAGAGGTTGCGGTGAGCCGAGATCGTGCCATTGCACTCCAGCCTGGGTAACATGAGCAAAACTCCATCTCAAAAAAAAAAAAAAAAAGAAAAGAAATTGGGAAGCCTCCTCCATCACTGGTCAGTGAGAAGGGATTTGAAAGCAGACAGACCTGGGTTCAAATCATGTCCCGGCATTCAGGTCAGATCTGCACATTTTGGAGCCAAACTGCTTCCTACAAATGATGCAGAGAATGATTTGGGATTCATGTGCAATTTCAAGTGAAATCATTTTATTTTCCAAAACAGGAAAAGGACTGGAACACTTTAATTGGCCCTGTAAAAATCATGAGATATTTTTGCATTAATGGACAGGGCGGATTAATGCTAGTTATTCAACTAAGGCCTATTATGGGGTTCCAATACTTAAGAAAATAGAGACAATGATTTAGGCTTTTAAACCAGAACCAGGAAAAAAAAGTGTTCTTTTAGAAAGGTTGAGCCTTTGAGGGGTCCAATAGTGGTGTATGTAAAATAAAAGAAGTTATTATTCTTACAATGTCAGAAAGCTGTTTGTCATTTACCCTAAAAGCAGCGGGAAATTGGCTTAAATGCAAGGATTTGAGTTAAACGTAAGGAAAAAATTCCTGACAGTAGGGGTTGTTAAACAATGGAACAAGTTAGCAATAACAATTGTGGAATGGATTTCCCAGGGCTCTTTGGACACTGTACCCCATTTGTCTGGAAAGTTCTGATATAACCTTGCCTGTTGGAGACCTCCTAGGATCCTTTCCAGTTCTCTGGTTCTTAATTAGTTCAGCATGCTTTTGCATTAATAGCATTATAATCCTGGTCACAACTGATTAAAAGACAAAAATCAATTTCCCACTCAAATCCCCCAAACGAGAAGGTGTTTTGCTCCCCTGTGCACAAGCAACAGGATGGTCTGCACATTTTCATTCATATGTTTTTAATTTCTTCAGGGAAGTTTCTAAACTGAGATTACCATAAACCAAAGTTTAGCCCAGAAATGCAGTGAATTATAAACTGGTGGAAATGCTGAATAGAGATATATAATGGAAACATTAACAGAGCTTTAGCGATGATGGCAATAGTATGTCACTACAATGCAAGGAAATCATGTTAAAGTAACTGCTATTGTAGATAAGGGGGTGCCGCTCTTAATAATGGATTTTTCATGCATTACTTCTATGCTTTTAACATTTTTTCCATCGTGAATAGTGACCTTGGAATAATGCTAAGAACTGTATTTTGTATTTAACCTAAATACCAAATTTAAAGACTTACACAGATAATACAAAGGGCTTGATTCCATGCTGCTGAAGATTGTACAAGGTCGTATACTGCTTCCACAAACTCATATGTAATGGAAGTAAATCACTTTTTATTGAAAATATGCAACTCACAACTACTTTCTTCTAACAAAGCCAGGAATGTTTTATGAGAAATAAAAAAATCGGAATAGTATTGACAGGTAGATACCATGTAGGCACCAAAGAAGGGTGGCAGGGGCTTTAGCCTCCCCTGATCATTTCCACAGCCCCACAAAGCCGCCCTAAAAATGTTTAAAGCAAGAATAGTGTCTCTGTGTCACAGTTTCCAGTAAACTCCCTTGATCCTTCTTCCAGGCTATTAAGACTTTCCTCAATTTGTATTCTGGAACTCCAGTGTGTATCAGGTAAAACTAAATATATATATATATATATATATATATATATATATATATATATATACATATACACACATATGTTTATATGTTTATCCAAGTCCTAGGAAAAACTGAAAAGCACCAATTTAAAATCTGTTGATCTGTGCCACTTCCTTAAAATATTCATCAATTCTTCCCACCTGACACCCATCCATCCCCTTCGGCCAGTGTACCCACGTCCCTCTCCATTTCCTTGGTCCGTCTCTGCTTTGATGTGCTCACACCACTACATGCCTAAGCCTCTTCCTCTCAAGAGGAAGATGCCAACAAACTGGCCCGATAAATTCGCCAGTGCTCTGGTTTAATAAAAAAGAGCCAAGCATGTGAAGATGGCATGCTCTAAACAAGACTGCCTGGTGTTAAATGCCACCAGCCTCACCTCCTATCTGTGAGTATTTAGTTAAATGCATTTACCTGCCTGTGTTTCCTTTTCCTCACCTAGAAAACAGATATGATGACAATACCCATCTCTTGGGTTACTACAGGATTAAATGAGTTAATGTACATAAAACTTACACTGTGGCTGGCCCATGGTAAACACATGATAGATGTCAGCTTGTTATCTGGCATTCAGATGTAAGACCTTGGTTTCTCCACAATTTAGGACCTCATTGGTGAGCATTTCAGCCCATGGCAAGCAAACAACTGTAATATTTGAGACAATGGGTCCAAATAAGTAACTAGCTTCTCTGCCCATAAGAAGTACCAGGAAACATGTGTATAATGCATACTTGTGCATACATGTGCCACTCAGGGCAGAAAAAAGGGAAATTTTAAGCAATAAAACATACCAGGCAAACCATTCCTTAAGAATAAGTTTAGTTACAGCCTTCACTATCATCTAACTATGTAGCTTTGTGCAAATCAACTGAACCCAAGGAGCTTCACTTTTCTTATCTGTAGAAGAGAGACAATACTAATTTCACAAGGTTTCAGCAGATTCAAAGGAGATTAGTAAGCAGCAGGGTTTATGTCAAAGGAAATCATAAAGAATGATATAATTTTGGCTGGGTGCAGTGACTCACACCTGTAATCCCAGCACTTTGGAAGGCTGAGGAGGGTGGGTCACTTGAGGTCAGGAGTTCAAGACCAGCCTGGCCAGCAGAGTGAAACCCCATCTCTACTAAAAATACAAAAATTAGCCAGGTGTGGTGGCGGGCACCTATAATCACAGCTGCTTGGAAGGCTAAGACAGGAGAATCGCTTGAGTACAGGAGGTAGAGGTTGCAATGAGCCAAGATCACACCATTGCACACCAGCCTGAGCAACTCTGTCTCAAAAAAAGCAAAGAAGAAGAAGAAGAAGGGAAAAAATGATATGATTTAGATATACAGTATAACTTTTTTTTGCTGAATTTTCTCCTGCTGCTCCCAGTTTCTCTAATTTGTGTTTCAGGGCAAATTATCTTTTAGAAACACTTGGTATTCTCTTCCTGGTTTGCTTATCTCTAAATTTGCCTCTAGAAAATCTATTTCCTGTCTCAGAAACCATACTTGGAAAACTCCCTTTCATCTCTCCTGGGATCCATGCTTTACCAACCTGCCACCAGCCCATCTTATTTACTGTCTCCAGGTGAGAAGGAAGACTCTCTGCCACCTGGGTACAACTATCCATATTTCACTGTTATTTTTATGTTTTTCAGAGACAGGGTCTCACACCTTTGCCCAGGCTGAAAAACAGTGACTGTTCACTGGCGCAAGCACAGCACACTGCAATCTCAAACTCCTGGGCTCAGGCGGCCCTCCCACTGCAGCCTCCTCAGCAGCTAGGACTACAGGTGCACACCACCATACCCAGTTCATATTTCATTATTGATTTGATATAAAAAAAATACTTTATCTAAAGAAATGACTTAAGAATGCTTTTCACTTTTATTTTCTTTTACTTTAGGTTCTGGGGTACCTGTGCAGGTCATGCAGGGTCGTTGCACAGGTGCATACATAACCAGGTGGTTTGCTGCCTCTGTTGCCCATTTGACTATATCTGGCATTTCTCCCCATGTTATCCCTCCCCATCCCCGCTGTCCCCCTCCAACTCTCCCCCGCAACTGACTCCAGTGTGTGATGCTTCTCTCCCTGAGTCTACATGTTCTCATTGTTCAACACCCACCTATGAGTGAGAACATGTGGTGTTTGGTTTTCTGTTCTTGTGTCAGTTTACTGAGAATGATGGTTTCGAGATTCATTCAAGTCCCTACAAAGGACACAAACTCATCGTTTTTTTATGGCTGCATAGTGTTTCATGGTGTATATGTGGCACATTTTCTTTGTCCAGTCTATCATTGATGGGCATTTGGGTTGGTTCCAGGTATTTGCTATTGTACACAGGGCTACAGTGAACACTTTTCTAATAAGATACTGCTTGCTCCTCAGTTGCCAGACACTATCACTTAAAAAGAAAAATTAAAGGAAATTAAAAGGAAATGCCAGAAACTAAAAACATAAGTTTTATTTTTAAAGTTTGCTCTGGCCTCCTTCTCTCCTCCAGTTAGGTTATAATATTAACCAAGTTAATAGAGACAAAAGAGACACACAGCCATCATGAGAACATCCAATTTCCAGTGAGACTCTCTGGCTCACTGTTCCTTCCAGGTTCCCCTGCACTACAGACCACCCAGGACTGGGCAGGATATTCCAGTTCATCCTGTGGACTGGGGCAAAAGGCATCACGAGGGCAGTGGTCAGATTCTCGGGTGATACAGGAATAGAAGGGTGGGAGGCTGCAGGAAAAGAATATAGGATGGAAAGCAACAGAGTGAGAATGAAGACAGAATAGAAAAGAGAAAAGTAAAAATGTACAGAGGACAGAGCAGCAACATTTAGTGAGCACTTGCTGTGGACTAGGCATCTTCTCATTTAATCCTTACAGCAAGCCTGTGAGCTAAGGATTGATACTGTCATTTCCGGGTGAGAAACTGAGGCCCACAGAGATAGTAAGCTGCTGACCCAGAGTCTGAATCCAGATCTGTCTTATTTCAAAGTTGGTATTCTTAACTCCAGCTTCTCTGGCCTCCTACACAGCTTAGATACACATTCAGCATTAATATTTTTTAAATGTAGTCAGACTAAGTTTGCACACTAACACAATCTGACATGTCAGCTATTCAAGGTAAAAAAGCAATCAACAAAAGTGAAAGCTTTTAATATATTGGTTTAAGAGCTTGCTGCTTTGATTCTTCTCTTTTTGCTCTTGAATGAATTCTCAACAATGCTTCTTTCAGAATCCAATCCACTCTTTTTCTGACCCACCTAAGCCTGGGTCTTAGTAGGTTTCTTATTTATGCTTCTTTTTTTTTTTTTTTTTTTTCAAACCTACTTTAAAAAGCATCAAGCTGCCTGTAATCCTAGCACTTTGACAGGCCAAAGTGGGGAAACAATTTGAGGCCAGGAGTTCAAGACCAGCCTGGGCAACATAGCAAGAATCTGTCTCTACAAAACAATAACAAAAATTAGCCAGGCATGGTGGTACGCCCACACTCCCAGCTACTCCGTTCACCTCTGCAGACAATGCCTTGATACAGTCTCACATATGGTTCATCATGTTCGTTGTTCACGAATTTTTAACAGTTTAATACTCTCAAAACAACCTCAGTTCCCTTTATCTTAAGTTTCTGGTAGCCTATGTGGAAAAGAAAGCATCTCACTTGACTCTTCCTTCAGACTTACAACGTACACATTCAATTAAATATCAACTAATTTGGTTTATAATGTTGAGATTTAAAGTACCTATTTTCATTCTCCATACATGCCCAACACTTTCCCAGCTCAGAGTTTTCTCACCTAGAAGTCCCTCTCTCCACATTCAGACTTAATCAGTGCTTCTAGGCTCCAACACCTGCTCCTTCATGAAACTCTTCTCCTCTAAACTCCTGACATCTTGGCCCCACGTCTGGCTAGGTTGTAAACTGGCACACTGGCATCAATGCAGTCCTAGGATGCCAGTGTGCCAATTTACAACCAAAGAAGCGGTATGTGATTCCAAATCTCCCCTGCTATGCTATCCACTCCCTCCAGACTCCCATTCCTCATTTTCTCTTCCCTACTTGAATCACTTTTTACCCAAGACTTCGGTCTCTATGTCTACGTCTTATTTTTCTTTGTATTTCCAACACCCTGGGATACAGGAGATACTAAACTATAAAAACCTGGGGGATGATGAGTTTGCCAGCCTCATTCTCTCTCTCCTTGCTACCTCCAACTGTTTCTCCACTTCTCCATTTTTCTTCCTTCAGACAATATTGACATTTTGCTTATAGCAAACAAACAGGGTATCCTAGCACCCCGTGCCAACATAGATCCGCACAAAAACCAACACAAAGTAAATAGAAAAGAGAAGTTTATATTTCTCATTACATCTGATATCTGATCCTATTTCAATTCTAGACACATGTTTTCCATTGTTAATTTTCTGGCTCAATTAGGATACTGGAGTTACAAGTTGCGGATTGTGAACATAAAATCCAGTGCCCAAGAGTTCATGTGAAATTAGGATGCTAAACAATGGGTCCCAGGAATTTCTCTTACACACAGGACTGAAATGACTAACACAGGGTACCATTAGATATAGATATAGATATGGATTCTAGAAATTTATTTTCTCACTTGTTGCCTAATATAACATGGAGGTCAGAAACCACCTTGGTTCAGCCAACAAAGCCCATCAAACCCAGGTATTACTTTTTACCTAACTGTCTCCATTTTTCTCAGAGGCCTGTAGCCTCCAGCACTGGAGTGTGCTTTGACTACAACGAAGGGGTCAAGGTGTGAAGAGACTGCAGTGTTAATGTAGGTGTCACATAAATGCATTAGCTTGGTGGACCACATAAGGGAAAATATTTTGATGAGAAAATGACATTTAGAAGCGTTAGTGCATTTAAAACATTTTCCCAGTGTGGTTACATTAGCAGACCTAAACGATCAAGGGCCAGGAGGCATTGCTGCAGGGACTGTGAGCTTAAAAAGTGATCCTTGTCCTGACACCTACTAATAACCACCTTTGAGAGTTATAAAGCACAGTGAAAAGAGAATTGTTCGACTCTGCTCCTGCAAATAGTTTATAACTGTGATTCACACAGACAAATATATATATATGATGATGATGACATATGTTTAATTCCCTGCCGAACAAGAAGCTTTGGCATTAAGAAATCTATTGTTAACTCTAGGTGCCCATGGCACTTGGAATCTTTTCCTAACATTTCCTATTTAAGGAGCAGATTGCTTGCAAATGTACAATACTCATCAGCAAAAGCATTCAAAAGGTACTTTTTCTAGCTTTGAAAGAAACTTGCTCCCTGGGCTGAAGAAAACCTCAACATATGGGAAAAAGAGAACTTTTCATATCTTAAGCCTTTGATTCAACTGTCTTCTGCACCACGTGCTGGAACTGCCTCCGCTGGCTGAGATTTCTCACTGGAGAATGAGGAAGACCATTGCAGGGGAGGGAACCTCAGGGTGTGTTGATTTGAGGGTTGTACAATCAAATGTCAAACACTGGCTTGTTTAACAGGGTTAAACTCACAGGATTGTACTGCGTGATGAGAAGAAGCTTTCATCAGCCCTCTTTTCCACTGGTTACACCAATTTGGCCTCCTTGAAATCTGCTGCTGTTGTTCAAATTAAATATCACTGTGAAAATCTTTGTCTCAGAGGCAAGAATTCTAGTGGTTGGTGACGACTAAAGAGAGTTAAAGATCCTTGTCCTTTGCTTCTGTCGGTTCCTAAAAAGCCAAACTGAAGCGCTTCCATCTGAAGCGTCTGCTCTTAATGTACAGGGCTTCTTGGTCAGAGCTCAGATTATAACTTCTCTCTGGAAAACTGCTGTAAAGTATAGGCCAAATGAGTGATTCCCTCTGGCCAAACCAGTAGGGGCTGAGAGAAACTTGTTGGTGTTTTAAGTCTTTTGAAATGACTAAGAAGGCATTATTGGGAAAGAAAAAAACATGAGCGAAACTTCGTCTCTGAAGCCACTGTCCACTCTCAGACACAGGCTCAGTCTGGCAAACCTAAGGCAGTTGCAGAGAATGCTGATGTCTGAGGGAATATTTGGTATAGGATATATACATCCTGTGTGGGGTGTTGCCTCTGCAGGACTTAGGCAACAATAAAGTTAGCCTTGGTTTGCAGGACTTGACAAGAGTTATTTTCTTATTACAGATAAGCAAACTGAGGGTACTGACTGATAAAATCATAGAAGTTCAGGATTAAAATGATCTTGGAAGTTGTGTTGTCCAATTCCTGCCTCTTTAGATGTTCAGATCTCCAGACCACATCATCATCAGTCTCTGCAGCAGGCATCCTTGGCAGCACGGACATTATCAGAACATTAATTGGACAGACAGTGTGCTCCACCCTCCTCAAGCGTTGGTCCACTGCATCTCTCCATCAACTCTGCAGTTTGGGAGTTATTAGCCCACTTTACAAAGAAGGAAACTGAGAAAGTCAATGACTTGTCAAATCAAGAGGAGCTGGGGTTTAAATGCTGAATGTTGGCTATTAGCCACAACATTCCATTACTTCCCCAATGGCTCAGCCAATATCAACTTGGATACTATTAGTGACAGGGAACTTATTACCACCCAAAGCAGCTACTTCTATTCTAAGACTGTTCCCTTTATGCCTCCATAAAGTAAGCTGAAATTTCACCCTTTGATTAAAACTCTGCTTGCTGAGATCCTCTGGAACAGGTCTGATCTGTCTTTTATATGGAAACTCTGAAACCATCTGGAGACAGTAATTGTGCCTCTCATTTTAAGTCTTCTTTACATCAAGCTTTTCCTATTTGTTTTCTTTAACATTTCCTGTGAAATCCTGGTTCTGGAACCTATGCTATTCCAGCACAACCACCATTTCTTGCTCATGCCATATCCTCAAGACCTAGTACCATGCCTGGCAAGAAGCGAACTCCCCAATAAATGCTGATATGGCTTGGCTCTGTGTCTCCAACCAAAGCTCATCTCAAATTGTAATCCTCACATGTCATGTCAAGGGAGGGACCTGGTGGGAGGTGCTTGGATCATGGGGGTCGTTTCTGATAATTTTAAAGTGTGGCACTTCCCCTTTGCTCACACTCTCTCTCTCCTGCTGCCTGTGAAGAAGGTGCCTGCTTCCTCTTTGCCTTCCACCATGATTACAACTTTCTTGAGACCTCCCCTGCCATGCAGAACTCAGTCATTAAACATCTTTTGTTTGTAAATTACTCAGATTGTATCTTTATAGCAATGTAAAAATGAGCTAATACAAATACTAGCGGGTATAGCACGTGATCAACAAATTTCAGTAGTACGTGTTCAACAGATGTTAAACATCTTGAATGTCTTTAAAGTTCTGGCAACTTTTCACAATCCTTCATAGATCATGGAGCCAAAATGAAATACAATCTCCATGTGTGATCCAGCTTTGACCACCTGGATCGCCTTGCTGACTTGTGCCAAAATTAGGGGAAATAAAGCTCCAAGGTCTTTTTGCATGGGCTGTGCATAATCTCTGTTGTGCTACAGCAGCTTCTGGACCTAGGTACAGGACTTCATCCCTGGTAAAGCTCATGCTAAGCTTTACCAGGGTCTAGCTGCTAAGATGTTTTGGAATCCTGGAGTCTATCACAAAAGAGTCATTATCCTTTCTGACTTTGTTTTATTATTGAATTTGGGAGGCCAGATATCTATGATCTTAGCCTTACTTTGGAGAAAAGACTTGTGCGGCTGGTTTTCCTTTTAAGCACTCTTTTACCACTAAGTGAAAGATATCCTTTTCACTGGCCACCAGCAGATAATCCTCATCCCTACATCTAGAATAAATCCTGATCCTTGAAAAAATGACTTTTAAAGAGCTTCATACTCAAGACCTAGGCGTCAGGTCACGCTTTTTCATCCAGTTCTGATAGGCTGACCTGATTAATTCCTCAGTCTTCAAGTCATTGGATTGGGCTAGCCTAGTGCATTAGTCACATGAGGTTTATTTTCATTCAATTAAGCAACGCTCTGCTGCAGCAACAAACAAGCCCATAAAGCTCAGCCTGTAAGTTTACACTCATGCAAAGTTGGCGAGTTCACTTCCAGACCGACTACCCCATACAGTGCTGCCGATTCAAGCCCTCACAATCACCAAGGCAGGGCAATTGAAAGCAGAGCAAACTCACCCTTGCTCTCTGATGCTTCCTTCCAGAAACCACACACATATTTCCCAAAGACTAGTGGTCAGAACTTGGAAAAAGGCCCCCACCTAACAGCAATGCAGATTTGTATGTCCCTTGCCTAAGAAAAATGACAAAGGACTTGATGTGCACTGACCATTGTCTCTGCTAAAATGGTTTCCTTCTATTTCCTTTTTCTCTCTGGGACTAAATTACTCCCCAAACAGAGCACAGTAATTAGGATGCTACTTTTCTGAAGCCTCCTGTCTGCCATAGATCTTATTGTCACCTCTTCTTAGATTTCTCACTGTCAAGCTCAGAAGATCAATTAGGACTCCTGTGAAAATAACAGAAAAATCCCCACAGAGAGATTTCAGTAGAAAAAGGAATTTACTATCTCATGGAACAATGAAGCTCAGTTGTAGACTAGGTTCTTTTAGACAATGTCATCAGGACTTGTTCCCAACTCTTAGCTACAACTATCCTAATGTTGGCTTCATTCAACACTCCCATGGTAGGTGCTGAGGGCACTAGATTCACATCATCACAGCATCAAGGCATGTTCTGGGGCAGAGAGACAAGGGAGTCTCATTCCAACACAGCTCAGCCAAAACTGCTGAAGATATGTCTCATTGTTTCCGATTAACCCATGCAATCAGGTGCACATCCCTGAACTAATTACTGTCTCTTATGAGATCTGGTGCCTTGATTGGCCAGACTTGGATCATGTATTTCCTGAAACCAGATTTGGGGCTCTGCGGGAATCACATGCATGTAAAATAGAGATAAGGTAGCTCCTCATATGAAAACGTGGCTGTTCCAGAAAGTAGAGTGAATGAGTGCTAGGAGGCCACAGATGGTGACTGTCCTCTAGTCATGCCTTACCTTTGTGTTAACCAACCCCCAACTACAGAGTTTGATCCCTGCTTGACCTGAGCTTCAATTCCTATAACCTTTGCACAGCTCACCTGCTCCTCTTCCAACCCCTAGGGGTGGGTTTGCTGACCAGGTCCTGCCCTCATCTCAGTAGTTTTAGCCCTGGATCCAACAGCCACCCAGTCTAGCCATTCTCACCAAAGAAACTAAGCTAGGCCTGATCTATATCCTCACTATGACAATGGCTTAAAAAGAGTTTTGTGGCCCTCCTACTAAAGACCACCTTTATACAATACGTCTTTATACAACACCCTCTACTGAGCAATATATCTTTATACAACTCTCTCTACTAAGCAATACGTCTTTATACAACACTCTCTACTAAGCAATCAGTCCTTCAGCCCCAAATTTTACTAAAAGGTAATTTGCATTTCTCCACCTTATTTTGCAACATTCTCACGAGGGACCACATCAACTATCTTTCAGAAGTTCATAATACTTCATCTCCCTGACATGTAACCTTATCCAAAAAGAAAATGAAGTTATTCATCTGGCAAGATTTATACTCAGTGAATCCATTCTGGCTTCTAAGACCACCACTTCCTTTTGTCAGGGGCTCCCAAACTGTCCTCTTAATAATCCATTCTAGAGTTTCACTCAGGATTGACATTAAGCTTGCAGGTCTACAGTATGCAAAATCCCTTTTCCCCTTTTTCAAAAGCTGGGGCTATGCGTGTCAGCCTCCTGTCTCTCAGCACCTCCTCCCCTTCATGAAAGGCAGCGCAGGGAGGATTTGCCTAATGTCTCTTAATGAGACAGTGCACAGTCAGGATTAGTAGTCAGCAGACCGTGAGGGTCTAGCCTTTTGCTTCTCCTTTTCAGCCATAACGATTTCCCCTCCCCCCTTTTCCCTGAGATGAGAACTCTACCACAATTGCCAAGTGTAAGATTTCTTTGTATTAAAAAAAAAAAAAAAAAAAAAAATAGGCCACCTTCTCTCTCCCCTCGATGTGCTTCTCCTAGGGAACTGGAACAGGGGACAGAAGGGGGAACTGGGGCTTGAGGCCTCCGTGAGCACTCAGCACAGTCCTAGAGCTCCAAGGAGGAGCAGTCTGTGGTGTTGTTTTGGCTGCAGCTGATTAAGTGCCCCAGTTCATTTTCAAACTCAATGTTGTGAAATAATTTTCCCTGGAAGTGCTCTAAACCTGAATCTGAAAGAATTGGGGGGCAGGGGTCACTTCTGTACAAGTGGCAAGTTGGAAATTCCCTGCAATTCCCATAGTCCAAACATCCACATTTATCTGAAAACCTGTATCCTCTGGGTTGGTCTAATTTGACAGAGCTGGCTTACTGTTGACTTTCTTTCCATTTTCTTATGTGAATACCTTCACCTTTAAGTGTCAGTCCAATTCCCATTTCACATTTTAAAATCCCAACTAACTTAGCATAAGCTAATTAGAAAATCCACATTATACCACATTTTAGAGCTCAATTACACAAAAATCAGAGTGGCGCTGGGCATATGTCTGGGCAAAATAGATTTCCAAATTGGTGTAAAGTGTACTTAATATTGATAGCTCTGTAATTTCCAAAAGAGTTCAGAATCAGAGTGATGTAATTAGGTTTTATTTGAAGTTTTTCTTTAGATTTAAAAGGAAAAAGGGAGAAAATCAATGTATTACCTCACTAGGAAGTAAAAGTAAGTGAATCACCCATCTGTCTTAATTTATTTCATGAACTAAAGAAAGTAATATTCACCTCTCTGGACGATGTTTTTACATCATAATACAGTGCTAATTTTTAAAGGCTAAATTTAATATTTCCACAAAACAGAAAAAACATGTTTCTCAGTCCTGGCTCACAATATAATTTAGTGCAGAAATGACACTTAAAATGTGTAGGCAATCTTTTATCTTAATCTGTATACTTAATATTTCCTTCATTTGTGCCACAGTGTGGATCTCATGAGAGAATAAGTACCATTTTATAAACAACAACAGCAACAAAGAAAAATAACGAACCAAAGAATAAAATGTGTGTTCCTCTTGTGAGGGAGGAGAGAAAGAACAGTTTGTTGAGGAAAGAGAACAAAAGATCTGAAGGGGACAAATGGATCTGAGCCACCTCCCTTTGGTTTAAGCTAAGGAAGATCATTAGCACCTCTAAGACTCTGTTTTTACCATGAATACTGCGGTAGTTACAACACGCATTTAATGTACTAGTCAGCTATTGCTGCAACTGTGTTCTGTAACAAACAACCCCAAATCTCAGTGGCTCACAGAACCATAATTTATTTCACACCCATGCAGATGGTGTAGACTGGCTGAGGTTCAGCCAATCTCTGCTGACCTTGACTGAGCTCAGGGACTGCAGACCTTGGGTCAAGTGGAGATTTGCTCTCCAGGTTTTCATTCTGCGACCCAGGCTATGGGAGCAATGGCTACCTGGGGCACATCTTTTCATGGAAGAAGTCAGAAACTCAAGTGGGGTAAAGAGGAGAAGCCTCTTCCAGCAGTAGTTGAAAATAAATTTAGAAAACCTATTCTAACTCTTTTAAAGATTTATTAGAAAACTACAATAATTAAAACAGCATGATATTGAGATGAAGTTATACAAAGAGTTCAGTGGAACAGAACTGAGTATCCAGAAACAGATAAAGAATTTTTAAGTGAGGTACCAAGGCAACACAATGGTGAAAGGCCAAGGAGGTATGCACTATTAAAGAAATAAATAAATAAATTAGATTTCATCAAAATCCTTTAAATGTTCTTCAAAAGACTTAAACAATGAAAAGAAAACCCACAAAATAGAGTACAATATGTAGGACAACGACCTTTTATCAAAAATATAAGCCAGGTGTGGTGGCTCAGTCCTGTAATCCCAGCAATTTGGAAGGCTGAGGTGGGAGGATCACTTGAGCCCAGGAGCTTGAGATCAGCCTGGGCAACATAGCTAGACCCCATCTCTACTAAAAATAAAAAAAGGTAGCCAGGCATGACGGTGTGTGCTTATAGTCCCGCCTACTTGGGAGGCTGAGGTAGGAGGATTATTTGAGCCCAGGAGTGCAAGGTTGCAGTAAGCTATGATCATGCTGCTGCACTCCAGCCTAGGTGACAGAATGGGACCCTGTCTCAAAAAAAAAAAAAAATACATATATATATATATATATATAATGTATATATGTGCATAAAATGTATACATATAAAATATGTATGTATATGCATATATAAGAACTTTTACAACTCAGTAATAAGAAAACAACACAATATTTGAAATATAGAAAAAACTTAACTGAAGAAGATGCATGAATGACCAATAAACACATGAATGATGTTCAACGTTACTAGGCATTAAGGAAATGCAAATCACAACCACAATAAGATACCACTATACACTCATTGGAATAGCTAAGATTAAAAAGACTAAGAATACCAACCGTTGGTAAGAATATGAAACAACTGGAAGTATTATATATTCCTGGTGAAATACAAAATAGTATAGAAGCTTCGGAAAAGTCCTTGGAAGTTTCTTGTGAAGTTACACATATATGCACACTATGCCCCAGCAATACCACTCTTAGATATTTATTCAAGAGAAATGAAAACATACTTCTACAGCACAAAAACTGGCATTTAAATCTTCACAACAATTTCATGAATTATGGCCACTAAGAATAAGCCAAGTATTCATCCATTGGTGAATGGAAATCAACTATGATATACATCCATACAATGAAATATTACTTAGCAACAAAAAGGAAACTACTGACACACACAACCTCATTAATTAATCTCAAAAGCATTATGCTAAGTGAAAAAAGAGAAACACAAAAACTGTATAACGTATGAATCCATTTGCATGAAATTCTGGGAAAGGCAAAACTATAGTGACAGAAACCTCACCTAACATCAGGGCAACACAAATCAACACCACATGATACATCACTTTATATTTGTTAGAACAGCTATTACCTGTATCAAGAAGACAAGAGAAAACACGTGTTAGTGACAGTGTGAAGAAAAGGGAATGCTTGTACCCTACCAGTGGGAATGCAGATCGCTGCAGCCATTATGGAAACAGTACAGCAGCTCCTCAAAAAAATTGGGCCAAACTACCATATAGCCCAGCAATCCAGCAATCCCTTTTCTGGATATATACCCAAAGGAAATGAAATCAGCAGCTCATAGAGATATCTGCGCTCT
Organism: Sapajus apella; assembly: GCF_009761245.1. Lineage (NCBI taxonomy): Eukaryota > Metazoa > Chordata > Mammalia > Primates > Cebidae > Sapajus > Sapajus apella. Next base: position 5,361,393 of record NW_022437020.1, on the reverse strand, counting down.
CATGTTCACTGCAGCATTATTTACAATAGCCAAGATATTGAAACAGTCTTAGTGTCCATCTACAGATGACTGGGTAAAGAAATTTTACACACACACACACATATGCAGAATAATATTCTGTATATTATATGGAATACTCATATATTTTGTATATTCATATATCACACATATATACAGAATATTATCATATACTTATACACACAGAATATTATTCAGCCTCAAAAAGAAATCCTTCTTTCTGCAACCACATGGATGAATCTGGAGGACATTATACAAAGTGAAATAAGCCATATATACAGAAAAGAAAGTACTGCATGACTGCTCTTACATATGGCATCTAGAAAAAAAAAAGTAAAATATATAGAAATATAAAGAAACAGAGAGTGGAATGGCAGTTACTAGAGACGGGGGAAGTGGGAAATGGAGAGGCATAAGTCAAAGAGTACAAAGTTGCAGTTATGTAGGATGTCTAATATACAGCATGAGGGCTACAGTTAATACTATTGTATTATATACTAGAAATTTGTTCAAGAGAGCAGATTTTCGGCTCTCTTACCAAAAACAGAAAAAGAGGAAGAAAGGTAACTATGTGAGATGATGGATTGGTTAATTGGCTTGACGGTAGTAAGCATTTATATACATCAGAACATCATGTTGTATACCTTAAATATGTACAATAAAAATATAATTAGGTCAGGCGCGGTGACTCATGCCTGTAATCCCAGCACTTTGGGAGGCAAAGATGGGCAGATCACAAGGTCAGGAGTTCGAGAACAGCCTGGCCAACATGGTGAAACCCCGTCTCTACTAAAAGTACAAAAATAATTAGCCGGGCGTGGTGGTACACACCTGTAATCCCAGCTACTTGGGAGGCTGAGGCAGGAGAATCGCTTGAACACTGGGACGGAGGTTGCAGTAAGCAGGGATCATGCCATTGCACTCCAGCCTGGGTGACAGAGTGAGACTCCATCTCAAAAAAAATAAATCAAATTTTAAAAATTTATCAGTGGTTGACACTAGCTAGAAGGGGAGAACGTTAATGATATGGAAGTATGAGGGAATGTTTTGGTGTGGTGGAAGTGTTCCAAATCATGATTATGGTGATGGTCACATAACTATATGCATTTGTCACAACTCATCACATTGTCTCTTTAAGTTGGTGAATTTTATTATATGTAAACTACATTTCAATGAAATTGAAAAGTCTACAGAGAAAAAAATATACAGAAATATACACATATGTGTACATATACAGCACACACACACACACATATATATATAGACCTTTTTTTGTTGTTGTTTTTGTTTTGTTTTTTGAGACAGTCTTGCTTTGTTGCCCATGTTGGAGTGCTGTGGCACAATCTCGGCTCACTGTAACTTCCACCATCTGGGTTCAAATGATCCTCCTGCCTTAGCCTCCTGAGTATCTGGATTTACAAGCACACACCACCATGCCTGGCTAATTTTTGCATTTTTAGTAGAGACAGGGTTTCACCATATTGGTCAGGCTGGTCTCGAACTTCTGACCTGAGGTGATCCACCCACCCCGGCCTCCCAAAGTGCAGGGATTACGGGCGTGAGCCACTGCACCCAGTTTGAATTAAATTTTCCTTCCAAGCAGAATAAGGTGTCAATTAGCCAAAATAAGATAACACCCATAAAAGTGATGTCTTGATTTAAAAGTCTGTTCACTTATCTGCTTCCTGCCCTTGTAAAGTGTAATACCCAATAACTTTGCACAGACAAATTGATACCTACATATTTTCTGTATCCCAATGGTGTATGAAATAAGTTTCTCTGACAATCTACCCCGGAATACTTACTGACTCTAGCTTTTGATATAAACGATAGTGAAATTTTTTTTCATTTCTTAGAGGACAAAATGAGACTATGTTTCATGAAACACTCTCAATCTACAGCCCGATATATTTTATTAGACTATTTCACATAACAATGTTTAAGAAGAGGTTTATCTGTCTCCTACAGAAAAACTCATAGCCATGATGATTCCATCATCATATTCTGACATCCATTTACTATTTTTCTTACAACTACAGGGCAGGATTCAAGGTTAAGGGTAGAATACCAAAGATGTGCTCCACAAGTAATTTTAATGGCAAAAGAACCTTGACTTTTGCTTATTACATAACTTCCACTAAAACTGACCTTCAACATGTGAAGATTTCATTTTCACAAATAAATGGTTGGACTGATGTCTTTGATTAGACTCACAAACAGTAATCAGCATAGATGCTTTCAAGGCCGAAATATCTCTTTTAATTCAAACTACAGATAAGAGAACGGAAGTCACGGGAGTCACTAAAAGCTAAAGTAATCTTTGTTTCTTAAGAATGCAAAACTATTTACTTAGGGATCACATGCTGTCACTTTCCACCATTATCAACAGTTATCATATTTATCCTGTTAACAGGAAGGATTTATTGTTTGTGTATAATAATTCGGGCCCAACTGCATTGATGTGTTTTATGGCATGTAGTCAATGCTGATCTATTGCTGGTCTATAACCGCTCCATAAACTGCAGATGCCAGCATTGAAATGAATGAGCCCAAGTATCTACTGAGCTGTTTTTAATTATATGTTTATCTTTCCTCATTCCTTTGACTCACATTTTATTTATACCACATGTGGTTACATGTGGTATAGAAGCAATTTTAGGGGCTTTGGGAAAACCCTAGGCAATCATCTTATTTTACTCAGCAAAGCCACATTACTTACATTGACAGCAATTATCTCTCTATATATCATAACATTCACACAATTTCTGGTTTCTTCCAACCACACTATTTCTATTTGAAATTCTCCTAAAGGCAGACAATGTTAAAATGAAGCTTATTCGTTGGTCTTGAAATTTTTAGTTATTCTTTTGTGTTTGTAGTTACAACCATAACATACAACCTAAATCTAATAATTTAATTATGATATGTCATACTATACAAAAAAGTTAACAAATATTTACTGAAATGTTTAAATCATCACAGAAAAGTTGCTGGCAGACCCAATTTAATCAGCTATTTTGATTAACAGAGTTTATCTGTGCATGTATTATTTTTACTCTGAGTTGAAAGAGCTTTGACAGCTAGTACAGACTAAAATTATCCCCTGTCCAGAGACAAAGATTCCCATGAGCCAGACATGATCACTTTCTATGGGCATTGCCTCCAGCTCACACTCTCCAACCTCACCTGACGCTGGCTGCAGTGATAGGTGACTGACTGCTGGCCTTCGTTTCCTGGACTTGACTTGCACTTCCACAGCCCTCAGAATGAGAACCTTGCCCCCAGCATCCTCCCAGTAACTGGGGCTCTGACTCAGAGCCTGGCTTGTCCTCACCTCTGCTCTGAAGACCAGGGCTCCACCTTTAGAGTGTCGCTCATCCTCCTCCCCAGCCATGGAAACAATGCCTGTTTTTTAACTCTGCTCTCCCAGCAGCCTCCTCTGGATTGAAACCTCCCTAACACACCTGAAGGGAGTCTGCTCTCCCCCCCAGCCTCGTCTGAATTGAAACCTCCCTAACACACCTGAAGGGAGTGTTAACACACCTGAAGGGAGTCTTAGGGAGGTTTCAATCCAGAGGAGGCTGGGGGGAGAGCAGAATTTAAAAACAGGCATTGTTTTTTAATTATGTTAAAAAATAATGTCAAAAAACTATGTTAATTTAATTTTAACATACTTGCAAAGCTCTTCACACATTTTGCCTCTACTGTCTGGTCCAGGCTTCCAACTTCTCCTAGAGTGCCCTGCTCTCAAGCCCACTCAAATTAAGACAGTTGCTTTGAAAAATCAAAGCACCCTGTATTTTCATTTTTTGATGAGCAGCTAATTTCTACATATGAATAATTACCGTTTCATCTAAGTTTTTTTGTGCTTGTTCTCCTGCTCGGTGTTATAAATAAAATATCACTCAGATGACTTCATTAAAGGCAAGAGGAATGTTCTTTACCTCTGTAACTCAGCCTTATCTAATTAGTCAGAACATCTGATTTAAGAGAAGTTTGGGACTGCAAGTTTTATCATCAGGATTGGGCTCTTGGAAAAATCTAACAAGTTGTCTAGAGATAGCAGAGATTAGGAAGCAGTACTGAAATGTTCAGAATAATTACCATTACAAACCCACTTAGACATTTGCCACTTTGGACAGGTGACAGGTCAAGGATTTATCAAACAAGTGCATCCAGACAGCTGGATATAGCCAGGCTCACATGCATAATTTAGTCTCCATCAGGGTGATTGTCACTTATATTCACAACATTGGCTCAAGAGCTGTCTACTTCAGATAACTTGCTATAAACCAGATACACACACACAGCAGAGCACCCAGGGAGGTCGGCTCCTCCTTGGATACATTTGATCACAAAATAGAAGCCATACATACCTTCTGATAAACATTTCTTGACTCTTTGGAGAAGAACTCTCAAAAGGCCAACGGTTTTCCTGAAAGCAATCAGCTGAATGTATTAATTTTATTTTGTTTTGTATTTTTCCTTTTTTTCCTGAGACTTGCTCCATCGCCCAGGCTGGAGTGCAGTGGCTCAATCTCAGCTCACTGCAACCTCCGCCTAACAGGTTCAAATGATTTTCCTGCCTCGGCCTCCCAAGTAGCTAGTATTAAAGGCACTCACCACCATGCCTGGCTAATTTTTGTATTTTTAGTAGAGGTGGGGTTTCACCATGTTGCCCAGGCTGGTCTCAAACTCCTAACCTCAAGTGATCGTCCACCTCGGCCTCCCAACATGCTGGGATTACAGGCAAGAGCCACCATGCTGGCCTTGTTTTGTATTTTTTAGTGATTCAGTTTGCGCCTAAATCTGAATTTATCATTCTAGTAGGTGGGCCTTATCATTTAGAAGTATGTGTAGCACCTTTTATCATCAAAAGAATTTCCTGGAGCTAATTTTGATCTTAGAGAAGGTTGAAGCATTTCTATTTTGTAGTTCATTCATAAAATCATTTATTAAACAGCTACTTATTGCTATGTACTCTGTGCTGAGCACCATTCTAGGTGCTAGGGATACTGCAGCGGGAGAAAACAGATAAAATGCTGTCTTCACGGAGTTTACTTACATTCTGGTTGGGAAGAAGGGCAATAAAACAAGGAATTAATGGCCAGGTGCAGTGGCTCATGCCTATAATCCCAGCACTTTGGGAGGCTGGGGAGGGAGAATCGCTTGAATCCAGGAGTTTGAAACCAGTCTGGGCAACATAGTGAAACCCTGTCTTTACAAAAAGGAGGGGGGATTAATATATGACAAAATGCCCAGCAATAAAAGTCTTATAAAGAAATAAAAAGGAGGGAAAGGCTAGAGAGTGGCGGAGGTAGGGCAGTATTATAGCGAGGACTCTGGGACACTGACATTGAACAGAGATTTGCAAAAGTGACCCACGTAAATACTGAGGAGAAGAGACTTCAAGCAATGAGACTAGAAGGTCCAAAGGCCCTGGGGTGGGGGAAAAGTCTTGGTCTGTTCAAGGTACAGCAAGAGGCTAAAGTGCCTGGAGCTGGAAAAGCAAAGGAGACAGGTTAATCGTCTCCAGCACAGCAATTTCGTATCACATTAAGTATTTTTTTTTTGCCATAGCATGCCGAGTAAACGCTGCTTTAAATCAAGACTTCTTTTTTTCATTCTGACCCCCAACCTGACTCAGAAGTCACCTTTGTTTGAATTAATTATTTAATCACTTTCATCACACATGACTTCAAGAACTGCCTCCTCGTGTTTAATTCAAGACAGTTGGCTTTCTCTTTGAAGACAGATTAAAAACGGAGTGTCAAAAGAGAGAGTTGGTGTCTTGAGTTTAGAGCTGCTTCAGAGAAGAACAGGAAGGGGCTGTTCATGGTGCTTTTCTTTGATTCACAAGAGCTGCCTAGATTCTGGCAGTGACGAGCTCTAAATTTACCAAAGTGACAATGTTCACTTCACAGAACAGTGAGCATGAGCTAATCATATAATAAATCAATAAGCCCAAGTGGACAAGCCACACCTGTGGGACTCCTGTCACGAGGTGAATTGGGGGTTCCGGAGACAGGAGACTGGGTGGGGGTCAAGCTAGGTTAGAAAGAGAGCAAAACTCCATTGCACCCAGCACCCTTCACAGGCAGGTGTATGATCTCCTGCCTGCAACAGTCGGCTTTATCTGATTTTCTTTTTTTTATTAGACAGCTGTGATGTTCTCCCTCCAAACCCTTGTCACTGCCGTTCACAGGAATGTAAGTGATATGATTAGGGAACATGGCATCTTGTGTAATCGGTTATAATCACCATCTGAGGGTTTCAGGAACATGACACACGCTGCTTCTCGGCCCGCCTGAGAGCAGGCACCTGAATGACAGGAGCCCCACGCATGTCTCCACCCCGTGTTTTCACATCTCCTCCTGGCCTGTATGCCAAACCTCTCACCCCCTCAATGAAAAAGGCCCAGGCTTCGGGAGAGGGTCGAGCACTCCTAAAAACACTGCTGCCTTAAGAAATCCATACACTTGGGAATCTTTCTCTTTTTTGTTTGTCACATGAAAACTTTGCACTTCCTTTGTCAAAGTTCTAAGTAAGCGAACTTTCCAGATAACTAAAGCATTTACCTGTGGGAGTTGAGCAATGAGAACACATGGACCCAGGGAGGGGAACATCACACACCAGGGCCTGTCAAAGTGAGTAGGGGGGTAGGGGAGGAATAGGATTAAAAGAACTACCTAATGTAGTTGACCGGTTGATGGGTGCAGCAAACCACCACGGCACATGCATACCTATGTGACAAACCTGCACGTTCTGCACAAGTACCCCAGAACTTAAAGTATAATTTAAAAAAATAAAGTAAAAATAAAAACAAGAATTTACCTTTCTGTATTAAAATAATTTGTCTTTAAAACAAATTTTAATCACTTAAAACAGGCTTTGCTTGTTATTTAAAAATAGTATCAGAGACTGCCTCTATTCTTTAAAATAAGTATACTATTGTTTAACAGGACCTTGAGATCAAAGGAGGCTCCCATTGCATGAGATGTTTCTCATTATATGAAATGATGTAATGATGCCCTGGGGATTTCTAAAGTTATCAGGCTGCTCCCTCCTAATATAATGGCCCACGCAGGAAAAACCTGTTACAGAACCCTGGCTCTGCCACTCCCTAGCTCTGTGATCTTGGGTGAGCCTAAGCTCTCTGAACCTCTGTTTCCTCCTCCATGAGCACATATATAGTTACATACGCATCTGAGAGCCGTCATGAGCATTTGGGAATACTCGAGATTCTTTTTGTTATCAGTATTATTATAATTTTGAGACGGAATCTAGCTCTGTCGCCCAGGCCGAGTGCAGTGGTGCAATCTCGGCTCACTGCAGCCGCTGCCTCCCGGGTTCAAGCAATTCTCCTGCCTCAGCCTCCTGAGTAGCTGGGATTACAGGCACCCGCCACCACGCCCAGCTAATGTCTGTGTTTTCAGTAGAGATGGGGTTTCGCCATGCTGGTCAGGCTGGTCTCGAACCTCTGACCTCATGATCCGCCCACCTCAGCCTCCCAAAGTGCTGGGATTATAGGAGTGAGCCACCACTCCCGGCCAAGATTCTTAATTACAAATAAGAGAAAGTGACACTGGCTACTTTAAGGGCAAGTAGACATTTGGAAAGATGCTAGGTAACTCACAGGGTTGAAGAAAAATCTGGAAAACTGACCAAGGAAAATGAGCAGGAACCGAAGATGACTGATTAGGAACAGCTCAGGATTGCAGCTCCCAGTGAAAGCATGGAGGATGAGTGGACACCACATTTCCAGACGGATTTTTATTGCCCACAGACCAGGAGATTCCCAGGCAGAGGAGCCTCACAGGTCACCAGTGCAGCTGTTTTGGCTGGCGTGGTGGGTCTCCACACAAAATACATGGGTCCGGGCGCCATTTTAGCTGGCAATTGGAGCTTCTGGGAGACAGGGTCATCCATTCAACTGATAAAAAGGGGACTGAAACACGGAGCCAGGCCAGGAGATTCCCGGGCAAAAAAGCATGACAAATCTCTGCGCGGCTGCTGGCACAGTGGGTCACAGGAAATCACACAGATCCCGGCGCCTTTTCAACAGTTGACTGGAATGCCTGGGACTTAGAGTCACCCATTTAGCTGATAAAAAGGGGACTGAAGCAGGATGTCAGTCCAGGACATTCCTTGGCGAAAAGGCGCCGCGAGTCTCCAGCAGCTATTTCAACTGGCGCAGCGGGTCTACACACAAGAAATCACACAAATCCAGGCGCTGTTTCAACTGGTGACTGGGACACCTGGGAGACACAGTTGCCCAACTGAAAAAAAAAAAAACGGGGCCTGAGGCAGGGAGCCAGGTGATCAGGCTCGGCCAGTCCCACCCCCACAAAAAACAGCAATCTGAAACACTCTAGATTGACAGTTTCACAGCAAGCACAGCTGAACCTGGGACAGTCCAGCTCAGTGGGGATGGGCCTCCACCATTATCGAGGCAGTCCACCACTACTGAGGTAGTCCGCCATTGCTGAGGCAGCCAGCAATTACAGAGAGATTCCACTATTACAGAGGCGGGCTGCCATTGCTGAGGCACTTCTAACTCTACCCATATAAATAGGACTGCAGGGAAGTTCACATGGCAGCTGGGTGGAGCCCACAGCAGCTCAGCAAAGCCTCTGCAGGCAGACTGTGACTAGGCTGCCTCCTAGCTGGGCAGGGCAGCCCTGAAAAAAGGCAGCAGCATGACAGAAACTCATAAATAAAGCCCTAACTCCCCAGGATGGAGCACCTGGGGAAAAAAAAAGACGTTTATGAGTTCTGCTGCAGCAGACTTAAATGTACCAGCCCAGCAGCTCCAAATGGAATAACAGAGCTCACAGCTCAGCACTTGAGCTCCTATAAAGGACAGACTGTCTCCTCATGCAGCTCCCTGACCCCCATATATCCAAAGAGTCACCTCATAAAGGAGAGCTCAGACTGACATCTGGCGGGTATCCTTCTGGGACAAAGATAGCAGAAGAAGAAACTGGCAGCAACCCTTACTGTTCTGCAGCTGCTGCAAGTGATCCCCAGGCAAGCAGTGCCTGGAGTGGACCTCAGCAGTCCTGCAGCAGAGGGGCCTGACTGCTACAAGGAAAAGTAAGAAACAGAAAGAAATAACTTCATCATCAACAAACTGGACATCCACTCAGAGACCCCATCTGAAAGTCAACAACTAGAAAGATGACAAGTAGATAAATCCACAAAGATGGGAAGAAACCAGTGCAAAAAAGATGAAAAAAAAACAAAACCAGAACGCCTCTCCTCTTCCAAGGGATCACAACTCCTCACCAGCAAGGGAACAAGGCTGGATGGAGAATGAATGTGATGAGTTGATAGAAACAGGCTTCAGAAGGTGGGTAATAAGAAAGTTCTCTGAGCTAAAAGAACATGTTCTAACCCAATACAAAGAAACTAAGAACCTTGAAAAAAGGTTTGATGAAATGCTAATGAGAATAACAGCTTAGAGAGGAATATTAGTGAATTGATGGAGCTGAAAAACACAACAGGAGAACTTCACAAAGCATACAAGTTTCAACAGCCGAATTGACCAAGCAGAAAAAAGGATATCAGAGGTCGAAGCTCAACTCAATGAAATAAAATGAGAAGGCAAGATTAGAGAAAAAAGGGTAAAAAGAAATGAACAAAGTATCCAAGAAATATGGGACTATGTGAAAAGACCTAATCTACATTTGATAGGTGTACCTGAATGTGACAGAGAGAATGAATCCAAGCTGGAAAATACTCTTGGGATATTATCCAGGAAAACTTCCCCAACCTAGCAAGGCAGGCCAATATTCAAGTCCAGGAAATACAGAGAACACCACAAAGATATTCCTCAAGAAGAGCAACCCCAAGGCACATAATCGTCAGATTCACCAGGGTTGAAATGAAGGAGAAAATGCTAAGGGCAGCCAGAGAGAAAGGTCAGGTTACACACAAAGGGAAGCCCATCGGACTCACAGCAGATCTCACAGCAGAAACCCTACAAGCCAGAAGAGAATGGGGGCCAATATTCAACATCCTTAAAGAAAAGACCTTTCAACCCAGAATTTCATATCCAGTCAAACTAAGCTTCATAAGTGAAAGAGAAAATGAGCAGGAACCAAGAGGCTAGGCAGCAGGCAACACAGGAGAAGCCAGTTACTTGTCCAGGGAGAAGTCTTCACTGGGTGCACCGCCATCAGATCTTCAATGCCACACTGAGACACCAACACAATCTCTAGTTGTCCTTTTGCCATCACAGTACACCTGACCAATTCAAAGTCCACCTGGTTGGCAAAGAATTGGGAAAGGAAAAGGGCCCCTTTTAGAGTTCTTGTGGAAGCGGGCTCAAACATCTCCAAAACCTACACCACAGAAATATCCCAAAAGAACATGTTCACAGGCTGTGCAGATCATACATCTACTACAGAACTAAATGAAGGTGAATGTGTTAAGCATCTCTAACAGTACCTGTCACATAATAAATGCTCAATAAGGCTGGAATGGTGGCTCACACCTGTAATCCCAGCACTTTAGGAGGCAGAGGCGGGCAGATCACGAGGTCAGGAGTTCAAGACCAGCCTAGACAACATGGTGAAAGCCCATCTCTACTAAAAATACAAAAAATTTCAGCTGGGTATGGTGGTGCATGCCTGTAACCCCAGCTACTTGGGAGACTGAGGCAGGAGAATTACTTGAACCCGGGAGACAGAGGTTGCAGCGAACAGAAACCATGCCATTGCACTCCAGCCTGGGTGACAAAGTGAGACGCCGTCTCAAATAAATAAATAAATAAATAAACAAACAAATGCTCAATATGTGTTATATTTCTAAGTCTTCTTTTTGGCTTACCGGCTAATATCTAGTCCTTCTCTACCTGTTCTTCCCTCTGAAATTGCTGTTTTTCATTTACTGAGCTCGAACGTCAGGTTTCTAAACTGGTTAGAATTGTATATAAACTAAAAAATATAGGTTTTGAGTGAGACCTGAAAAGTTTTGTATAAAGTGAATAAACAGATCATCAACTAATTTTTAGAATACATTTTTACACCATTATTTGACATTAAATTTAGATTCTTGCTCTTAGAGAGTTAATGTGCACTATTAGATCTGGACATACAAGGTGTCAGTCTAGTCAATTTTTGTTCTTTACTTTCCTCCTAAAGACATTTTTTTTAATCTTAAAAACAATGACTGCAGAGTCGGGGCTGGGAGACCTTCCATGTATTCCACCCCCTTTCTGAATCTCAGGCTGGAGTTAGAATGTCCTCCAGAGAACCAGAGAACAGCGACGAGAATGATGCAGGGTAATACATGTGCAAGGGCCCCAGGCCACGAACCTGGTTCTTGGTAGATGAATCTTCATCAGGTGTTTCCCTTTCTCTTCACTTCACAGTTGACTGAACTCATGGTCTATGGTCTTTTTTTTTTTTTTTTTTTTTTTTTTTTTTTTCCTTTCTCTCTCTCTGCAAGGATAGCTGCTGGGGTTTTAAAAATTCACATCCCACACTGTACCCCAGACCAATTATATCAAAATCATCTTGGGATAAAACCTGGCCATTGGTAATTTTTGTGTTTTTTTATTTTGTTTGGGTGTTTGTTTGGTTGGTTCTTTTTTTTTTTTTCTTTTGACTGAGTTCACTCTTGTTGCCCAGGCTGGAGTACAATGGTATGATCTTGGCTCACCACAGCCTCTGCCTCCTGGGTTCAAGTGATTCTCCTGCCTCAGCCTCCCAAGTAGCTGGGATTATAGGCATGTACCATCAGGCCTGGCTATTTTTGTATTTTTAATAGAGATGGGGTTTCTCCACATTGGTCAGGCTGGTCTCAAACACCCGACCTCAAGTGATTTGCCCACCTCAGCCTCCCAAAGTGCTGGGATCACAGGCGTGAACAACCGCGCCTGGCCAGGTATTGGTATTTTCAACACGACCCAGGTCATGGCCATGGGCAGCCAGGTAGGGGAGCATGACTTTCCACCTTCCTATCTCTTCTCAGCTTCCCTGAACACCTGTATATAAAGGCCTGAAACCACCATCTCTGGCCCTTTCCTCACAAAGCTTATGAGTTGCATATCTTTGACCACTTGCAGGCAATAGACATGCTTGCCATTCCCTGAAATTCAGTGGTTTCACACCTAAGTTTGCTTTCTCCACAGTTCTACTTGAGCTATCGTGGATTCATCTCCAAATCTCCCCGTCTCTGTTCCTGGTTTCACTACTTTTCTGGCTACCGGGGCTCTGAATCATGGATGTACATTCTCCCTGTCACTTAAGGAATCGCCAAGTTCTCTCTTTTTCACGTCTTTCCTAATCACACCTCGTTCTTCAATAACATACGCCACCTCTAGTAAATCACACCTAGAGTTCACCTGTTCAAATCTACGTATCACCCTGCCTCCAGGTTAATCTTTCTAAAATTTCACTTTCTTTGTAACAAGTACCGTTAAACCATCATGGGGCCTCATCTCCCATTGCTTACAGCCCAAATGTCTACTACAGACAACCAATGTCTTTATAACTACCAAAAATGTCATCTTACTCAACCTATAATCAGTATCTATTGATCAATAATTCATGATTAGTAGATGCTGAAAAGTATTATCTAAATTCTCCAGACCAAAGAAAAACAAATCATTCTACACAGAATTCGCAAAATCACTAACCTGTTCTGAGCACTTACTGTATGCCAAGCATATCCACTTTTTTCAACCACTGTTGTGCCATTATGGTCTCTATTTCAACGAAAGCCTTTCAGGGGTTAGGAAGCTAGTTATTACAATTAATTCAAGCCAAGAGTAAAACTCAATTCTCTTTGACTCCAGACCCCAAATCAGAGCCCCTAAGCTCCAAGGCTGAGTGAGTGTTTGACTGGGAAGGACATTGAAGATGCTGCCCTAATGCTCTCATCTCTCTGGTGAGGAAGTAGATTAACTCAAGTAGATCATGCAGGATGGACGTGTCAGACCCAAGATAGGAACTGGAGTCTTCTGCCTCCAATCATCTTTTACTTATTTAGCTTGCAGACCCTTGAACAAACTAGGCCGATTTCCTCTCTTGACTTCAGGCTATTTTTGCCTCTTAAAGTGTCCTTGCTCTCCCTCCCTTTTCCCCCAAATTCTGCCCCTTCCTCCAGAGCCATTCTAGAATTTTATTCCCCAAGTGCACTGAGCTCCACCAATTCCTCCTGGTTTTGACCTTGAGTGATCCTGCCTAGATTCGCCATTTCATCATTGAATCACAAGCCCTCTGGTAACATTTCCCGCTTATTCCCCAGGAAGACTTTGCCTTCCTAATGACTTTTTACAGGGCTTCTGCAGAAACCATCTGATTGTTCTTGAGGTTCTCCCCAACATCTCTTATTCCAGAGGCCTGGTAAAAGACAGGTAGGTGTTGAATAAATGTGTTAAATTGGATAGAATTTCTACAATAGTAAAAAACAGTTCCTGATTATCAATAATATATGCTTTAAGTCCCTGCATTTATTTTTTGAATTATATTTATACCTGGGCATGTCTCAGCATATTCAATGAAGATGTAAGACTATGGTTATGACTTTGACTTCTCAGCTGTGTTGGGTGACCAGAGGCTAGGATAGCTGACAAGTCTGTTATCTTCAGTGCTCTTCTTAAAATTGCTTTGAAATATTAATGCTATTTTATTTTCAAATATAAGTAGAGTCCATATTTTGTATCAGTTCCAAGATGGGTGGCTTAAAATGCACTTTTCTGATTTGGGTTGTTTCAGGTCAAAGCTTAAAAGAAAAATGCGTGTATGGATAAGTAGTCAGAGATTAAATCTGTAAACAACCCTCCATTTGCTGGTGCTCTTTTGTCCTTCTTGATTTTGTATTTTGCAACAAAATAACTTGAAGACTGTATTGACATCTAAGTATATAAATGCAACTTATCAAATTGATTGAAGGAAAAATGTGTTTTAAAGTAACAATTAGGGTAAGAGTTAACAGATAATATAGAATACATACGGGAACAGACACAAACCTAGCAGCAAAATTCTGCTGATCCAGAATCTACATTTTTCTCCATTAGAAGCTCCACATGCTTCATCTTTCTATTTAGACAACAGCTTGTGTTTCTTCCCAGTGTGTGTCTCTAGCTCTTCACAAAGAAGTATTAACTACCTGCCTCAAGCTTGTACTAGGAAATTAATGTAAGATATTTTCATTTGACCGTGATCACATGAAGCCCTCTCTAATCTCATTTGGCACATTACCCATCAGATTTATGGAAATTCTCAGTGAACTCTGACCTCGAAGTGTAACCATTGCATAAACTGTATGTGAGATGCAGCTGCGGTGTTCACAAGGTATACCCTTGACCCTGGCAACTGGCTGACTCTTCGCCTGGGTCTGCTAGCCACCCAGAATCCAAAAGAGAACGTACAATCAAGCCAGGTTTCCAAACCCATGACACTGGGGCTGATTAGCAGAGAGAGGGGTAAAAAGGAATGAATAATGAGGTGAATAAAGATAGCCAGAAACTGCAAACAGCAGGGAGTCTATTTCCATAGAACTTGAAAATAGAGTAACAATAGAAAGGGTAGTCAATTATTAAATATTTTTTTTTCCTCTTCAATGATGTCCATGTTATTTAACTTCTTGACTTCTTCAGTCATTTGGAACATCATTTCAGCATAACTATTAAAAGGAAAGTTATGAAACTTTTAACAAACCCATGATGGGACCCTGGTAAATAATGTCTTACAGATGGAAAGAAAAGTTAAAAAGGCATTTGGCAGCAAGATACACCTTAACAAGGCTGGTGTTTGAAGTCATGTTGATGAGCTTCAAACTAAGGCCTGCTTTTGAATCTTGTCATCTGCCACAGCTACCAGGTATCAGAGAGGAAGTAAGGAGAGGAGAAATTACAGGAAAAATAATTATGAAGTTCTTTAAAAATAAACAGTACTGCTGAGCATGGTGGCTCACACCTGTAATCCGAGCACTTTGGGAGGCTGAGGCGGGCAGATCACAAGGTCAAGAGATGAAGACCATCCTGGCCAACATGGTGAAACCCCGTCTTTATTTAAAAATACAAAAATTAGCTGGGCATGGTGGCATGCACCTGTAATCCCAGCTGCTTGAGAGGCTGAGGTAGAATCGCTTGAACCCGGGAGGTGGAGGTTGCAGTGAACCGAGATTGTGCCGCTGCACTCCAGCCTGACAGCAGAGCGAGACTCCATCTCAAAATAAATAAATAAATAAAAGCAGTATTATCTGAAGGGGTACTGGATAGTATCTGTAGTGATCTATCCAGATTCAATAATGTAGACTGAATCCAGTCTGCATTATCAAATGTATGTATAATCTGAGGCTGAAAATAATGTGATTCAAAGCACAAAGTCAGCCCTCCTGGTTCAAACTCCTGGTCTGCCTTTCCTTCATATGTGTCCTTAGAAACATAGATTTCACCTTGCTATGCCTTGGTTTCCGCATTTTGTAGACCTATCTAACCTCTTAGGGTTTACATGAAGATTAAAATTAAATAATTTATGCGAATTGCTTAGCATGGGATCTGACTTATAATTAGTGCTCAATATATTTTTTGCTATCTCCTCCTCCTTCTTTTCCTCTAGATATCTTCTCTTCAAAACAGGCACATCATCTCCTGATTCCCTTCCAATATGTGTCTAGATAATGTAGCCACTACTTTGCATTTTTCCATTATTTAAAAAATATTTTATCTTAGACTTCTAGAACCATTGCTGATTGGTCTCAAAAGACCAACCTCCTCCCAACAGATGAGGAAATGAACCAGGGCTCAAAAAAAGCAAATGGCTTAACCTAAGCAGTAATGCAACCAGTAAATGTTTTCTAAGGTAATTAAACAAAAACGTTGTATGTTTCTCACCTAAACGTTATACTAAGCCTGCCCTTGCTGGCCACTATAAACTACTACTCTGCTGTTCTGAAGAGCTCCTGAAGTAGATTTGCTCAGCTATCTCAAGTTTTTTGCTAAGCAAACATAACTACTGTACTTGAATTGTGTTTGAGCTTTTGATGGTAAGAGGCAAGCTCCAAAATAGTTTAAACCCAACTACACATCAGAATCATCTTTTGCAGAACTTTCTCAAAAACTCATTCCTTTTTTTATCCCATTTCTGAGTCAGGATTTCTATGAATGTGGTGCCTGTGACCAAATCTTTAGAACATTGTTTCGGGTGATTCCAGATCTTAGACATCTTTGGGAAATACTGATACCATAAAATATCATCTTTTAGGACAGTGTCAAGCAAGTGAAAAGTGGTAGCTTTTACAGAAGCTGAAGTTTTTCTTTGTCAATATTAACTCCCCTATCAATAAATAAATATGGATTTTCTTTCTTCATAGCATACAAATATGTACACATATATCTAAATAGCATGTTTTCACTTGCAGTATTTTAGTGCCATATTTACACTTCCACAGCAATAGTGGTATTGAAACCTGTAATTACCTATCACGATCCTAGTCCTATTGCCATGTCAGTCATCTCTCTATATTGGGATTACTTGCTACCCAATTTTTATGAAGCCGCCACAGTTTATCAGTAAATCTTAGATTGCTTTGAAAGAACTCCCACTTCTAAAATGTATTACAAGTTCATGTGGATCTATACACATTACTCCTATAGTTTATTAAAGTTAACTTGAATTTTAGAATTTCACAGCACTCTTGTGATGAATTAAGAAGATAATTCAGGATATCATGAAGCCAGGGTCTCTGAATTGGAAATTATTGATGTTTAAGGTAACAAACATGGCAATTTCCAAAAATGCACTTCTATAAAGATGCTGAGAAGATAGAATATGCGAACACACTTCTTATGTTCTGCAGCCCTTTAAACCATCATACCTCCTTTTTTCTCTTTACTACAATCTCATTTCTGCTGAGTCTCCATATAACTTAAGGAAACCCTCTTCTGTACCAGCACAGTAAGAAGATTCAGAGATTCTTGGCAGCCAAAATAGAAAGCCTGTCCTACAGTGAGTCGATTGACTTGTGTGTGAGACTTACTCAACCTACTGGGTGAAATCGGCTCCTGGGGACTCTAAGACCCTTCCAGAATTCATTTTTTGCACTTCACAATGGAACCCCAGAGTGAACAAAAAGCATCTTACTCAGGTATGGGACTGAAGGATCAATATGGTTTCAGAGGCAAGAGAAACCACCTCCCTACTTTGCTGTTGGAAAAGCACTTGCGCATATTAATCCTAAACAGCACCCATATAAAAGCAAGGGAGTATCTCTTGGATTGTCCAAGGAAAGCATTGAATCAAGACTGTCTTATACTTTGGGTTAGCCATTTGCTATTACTCTTTAGCACAGTGAAACAAAGAAACATGGATGGGGCACTGTAACAAAGTGTGAGTGCGTATCCTGGGAATGCAAGGTTTCTTTTCTGCTATAATTGCATTTACTGATGCTATTCCACTCAGCATAAATGTGGCTACTAGTATTCATCTAAAAGATGCCCTAAGGCTTAAACCTTCCCCAAGTGGTGAGTAAGAATGGTAGGAATGTGGTTGGGGAATTTAAAACCCGCTCAAACATCATTAATTAGAAATTCCCTGATGAAATTAAACCTTTGTATTTCGGTGGGATCATTTCTCGACATTGTGAGTGATTATTCTTTTTTTTTTTTAAATTACTGAGTCGTACTCAGAACTAAATGTACCCAATTTTTAAGAAAACTTGCCAAATTAGCATTTTCTTTCCAAATATCTGGAATTAATGAATAAGTAAGTTCAACGATTTTCAGGAATTTCATTTTCAAGTGACTTCAGTGTATTTAGCTCCAAGGCCTGAGGCAAGACTTCCAACCACTGAATCCAATGCCATCACTGAATACACTTATCAGGCAAATGACTGGAAGTGTGCACACCAGCGCTCATGGATGTCACAGATATGCATGATCTGAAAGCAGAGCAGGGGCAGCTATGCCTAGAAAAGAATACAAATTATTTTAGTTAATTTTAATTATATTTTAGCTTCTGTAAATTTCAAACACTAGAGGGAGACCATAGAGACTGGAAGGTTCAATTTTCCATACCAAAGAGGGCAGCAGCAACCCATTCATCTCATAAATTCCGCTGTAATTGTACAAGAAATTGATCCCTATAATCAGTTTTCAGCCCAAAGCATATTTCCACCAACATCTCCATAGTTAGTTGCAGTTTGAATTGTCTCATATATCTTAATGTGTAATTACATTAATACTATGTAGAGGCATCCATTGCTATTTATTAGCAGCTACTGTTCATTGAATGAATAATATATGGAAGGAACTGTGCTAAGCATTTTATCCACCATGTCTCACTTAATCTTCACCGTAACTCTCTGCCATGGATATTATTACTCTCCCACCTAGCAGATGAGGACTGAGACTTAGGGACGCTGAATAACTCTCTTAGATCACACACCTAGTAAGTGAAAAAGCTGGGAAGTCCAACTCCGATCCATATGACTTACAAGTACAAAATTATGTCCCCAATAAATAATAAATGGAAGGCCAAGACCATAGCAAAGACTCACTCAGCAACTCCTGACACAATGTGCTCAGAACTAGGCTTATCACATTACAGTTTCCCACTGATTCCTCTTCTATTGAATTTTTTAATTTGAGTCTACAAATCTAGATTAATGCATTATAGAATAGTATAAACTATTCATTTGGATGTTATTGAATTGGGGACTCCCAAGGAAGTAAATGGAGCTAAGATTATAGAAAGATATTCATCTGATTGCCCAGCTAATAAATTACAGGTATTGATGACAAAAAATAGTCCAATATGTTCAGTATTGACACACACATACAACATTTAGATAGTACTTACCAAAACGAATATTTTCTTTTTTTTTTTTAGAGACGGGGTTTCACCATGTTAGCCAGGATGGTCTTGATCTCCTGACCTGGTGATCTGCCCACCTCGGCCTCCCAAAGTGCTGGGATTACAGGCATAAGCCACCACGCCCAGCTCAAAATAAGTATTTTCTAACAGCATTAAACTTTCCAGCCAGTTTAAATAATCTTCTTCCTAATAGTCTCATAAAGATACTTAGCTTGGAGATTACAGCCTACATTAGAAACCCTGGTGATGGGTCTAGAAATTTTCAAGACTTAGTTATCAGCCATTATTAATGCAAATATCACAATGGTGGAATCAATGATGCAACTGTCTAGGAGCCAGGAGAAGTGGGTCCCAGTCTTGGGTGGGTGAACTTAAGCAACCCATTTAGCTTCTTGGGGCTTTAGAAGATTGTGTGGTTCTATTTTTCATGAGATATTTCTTTAAGAAACAATTTAGCTCATTTTAAAGTAAATGATCATTCAGTAAAATAAAAACTAAATTTCAGTAATCAGAAAAAAAGGTTTTTCTGTATTTATCTCTGACACTATGGTCTAAGAATAAGGATTGCTATCTTTACTGCTATCTTTATTAAATAATTTTAAAAGCAAGCTAATTTCAAGGGTTAGGTGTTTGCACATGTGTGTTCAAGTTTGCATAATATATAGAAACCTTAAATGTAACTTTTATCACAAAAACTACTCATTTTATTTAACAAAAGTAAACAGATTTGTTGTTTACCTATGTAACAGCCTAGACCCATGTAAGTGATTATAGCAAATGAATTTCTATCTCTAAAAAAAAAAAAAAAAAAAAAAAAAAAAAAAGAAGGCCAAACCCAGTGGCTCACGCCTATAACTCCAACACATTAGGAGCCCAAGGTGGGAGAATAATGAGATCAGGAGTTCAAGACCAGCCTGACCAACATGGTGAAACCTCATCTCTACTAAAAATACAAAAATTAGCTGCGCATGATGGCACATGCCTGTAATCTACTCAGTAGGCTGAGGCAGGAGAATCACTTGAACCAGGGAGGCAGAGGTTGCAGTGAGCCGAGATAGTGCCACTGCACTCCAGTCTGGGTAACAAAGCGAGACTTCGTCTCAAGAAAAAAACAAAACAAAACATTACATTTCCTTTAATAGAAAGGGAATATTTGTACAAATGAAAAACTAAGGTCAGAAAAAACAAGTGAGGAGCTTGAGCTGTGTATCTTCAGACCACACAACTAAGCCAGAAGTTTCCCATTTGCTTTGACAGTGGTTTATTCTCTGACCCAAAGACCCTGATTCAAAGGTAGGATTCAAAGGTTGATGGGTTCATCTGCAAGTCCTGCTGGTGAACTTCGGTATCTGTGGCTGCCCACAGATAAAGCAAAGCTAAAATGGGAATGAACTGTTGAGATAACCACTCTTTTTTTTTTTTTTTTTTTTTTTTTTTGAGACGGAGTTTCGCTCTTGTTACCCAGGCTGGAGTGCAATGGCGCGATCTCGGCTCACCGCAACCTCCGCCTCCTGGGTTCAGGCAATTCTCCTGCCCCAGCCTCCTGAGTCGCTGGGACTACAGGCACGCGCCACCATGCCCAGCTAATTTTTTGTATTTTTAGTAGAGACGGAGTTTCACCATGTTGACCAGGATGGTCTCGATCTCTTGACCTCATGATCCACCCGCCTCGGCCTCCCACAGTGCTGGGATTACAGGCTTGAGCCACCGTGCCCGGCCCAACCACTCTTTTGTCTACTTAACGGAGCTAAAATGAAAGAAATGAAACAAAAGCAGTCATACTTTAATTTTACAGGTCTTTTTGTCTTCCAAATTAAGTGTTTGTACTTTCTACAATTTTGCAACCGGCATATTTTAATTTTTCACTAATTCTGTGGCTTGAATGTCCCCTTCAAAAGTCATATTGAAATCAAATTGCCATCCTGAGAGTATTAAGAGGTGGGATCTTTAAGAGATGATTAGGTCTTGAGGGCTCTGCCCTCCTGAATGGATTAATGCTGTTTACAGTTGAGTGGGTTACTTACAGAGGGAGTGGGCTTTTGATAAAAAGATAAGGACAGCCACCATTTTCTATTTTTCTCACTCATCTTCCTCACCATGTGCTGCCTTGTGCTACGTTTTGATGCAGCAAGAAAGTCCTCACCAGACACAGCCTCTCAATCTTGGACTTCACCGCCTTCAGAACAATCAGCAAAATAAATCATTTTTCTTTGAAATTCCAATTCGTGGTATTCTGTTATAGCAGCAGAAGATGGGCTAAGACAACTAAAAGGAGAACAGTAACGATATGAAGTCACATTACAAATGATGTTTTATTTGACTCATTTATTTCAATAAATATTTGTTGGCCAACTACTAGAAATACAAAAGTGAAAATGGCCCAGTTATTGCCCTTAACATTACATTGTTTTAACATTTTTTTTTTTTTTTTTTTTTTTTTGAGACGGAGTTTCGCTCTTGTTACCCAGGCTGGAGTGCAATGGCGCGATCTCGGCTCACCGCAACCTCCGCCTCCTGGGTTCAGGCAATTCTCCTGCCTCAGCCTCCTGAGTAGCTGGGATTACAGGCACGCGCCACCATGCCCAGCTAATTTTTTGTATTTTTAGTAGAGACGGGGTTTCACCATGTTGACCAGGATGGTCTCGATCTCTTGACCTCGTGATCCACCCACCTCGGCCTCCCAAAGTGCTGGGATTACAGGCTTGAGCCACCGCGCCCGGCCCTGTTTTAACTTTTTAAAAATATAATATATTTTATAATTTTCTAAAAATATTGTGCCTTACAAAAACCCATAATCTAACAATGGCTCAACTAATTGGAAAAATGTGCCAAGTGAATCATTAGACAGAAAATAATTCTTTTCCCTACCACAAAACAGAGTTACTTTCAGGAGAACGTGTTTAATTTCCCTGCCAAGGAATTTGAGTAATGATTTACTGCAGTGTTAAACCTTATATTGTACAACTACTTCATTAGTTTTTGTTTAAACTGGAAAAGGCAAATAATTCATCCTTGGTAGATATTTCTGTTACTTAGCCCTTTTTAATATAATCTTTGAATAAGACTCAAGGATTTTGCTGTATAAATGATGCCCAAATATTCATATACATTGTATGTTCCCCTCTAGGACTCAAATAACATACAGCTAGTGCTCGACTTACGACCACGATTGGTTCCGACAGACCGGCTGTAACACGACTTGGTCGTAAGTTGAGTAGGCTATATGCACGCGGAGACGGTAGTGCTGCCGGAAGCTGGTCCGCACTGTCGTACGCCCAGCTGGGCAACATTTGCGCTGCCAGACGAGGAGCAGTCGTGGCTAGCGACTGTAGTCGTAAAGTCAAATGGTCGTAAGTTGCATAGGTCGTAAGTCGATTAACGCCTGTATATATATGTCTTATGTATATGTAAATATATATATTTATTACTTATATAATATATACAACACAAAATATGTAAATGGTATATATCAAAATGTAAATAATAGTTATTCCATTGAGGAGAATTCCAGATGACTTTTATGTTCTTTTTTTTTTTTTTTTTTTTTTTTGAGACGGAGTTTTGCTCTTGTTACCCAGGCTGGAGTGCAATGGCGCAATCTCGGCTCACCACAACCTCCGCCTCCTAGGTTCAGGCAATTCTCCTGCCTCAGCCTCCTGAGTAGCTGGGATTACAGGCACGTGCCACCATGCCCAGCTAATTTTTTGTATTTTTAGTAGAGATGGGGTTTCACCATGTTGACCAGGATGGTCTCGATCTCTTGACCTCGTGATCCACCCGCCTCGGCCTCCCAAAGTGCTGGGATTACAGGCTTGAGCCACCGCGCCCGGCTTATGTTCATTTTTAAAGAAATCTCAGTATTCTCTGATTATACATAACTTTTATAATTAAAAACATAGATTTGTATTTATTTTCAAAATGTTATGCAATAATTATGTATAATATTTCTAATCAGAAAATAACATATGTTGTTTGTATTGTTACATGTGTATATGAGAAAATTACAATTATGCTTCAAACACATAGCAAAAATAAGAGATGGAAATGCACATACATATAATAGTGACTGTGTATATACAATGCAACTAGTGGAAGTGATCATTCTATTTTCTGGAGTTTTTTTCTCATTTTGTAAAATGAGCAGGTACTGATTTCATAATAACGCAAGAACTTTATTTTTAAAAAATAAATACCAAATTGAATTAATTGAAATACACTATTTCTTGGATTTCTTTTGTTTCTGAAAAGCTATGATTTTTTTTTATTTACAATTAAAATATACTTCAATGTTTATGGACAAATTTTAAGAGTAAAAACAAATAAGTAGTAATATATTTTGCAATATATTTAAAACAAGAATGTGCTCGACTATGTACTAATAAAGAAAATCTAGTACAAAGCAGTGGAAATTAGCACCATAGCCAAAACTTAAAGCTAGCATTTGAACACCGTAAGGGAGGTTGGAAATCCAAGTGTAATATTCTGTCTTTCTAACTTGACATGGAATCCATCAATCTAAAAGCCAAGCCATATAGAAATGTAAAAGCCAGGTGGAAAGATGCTTGGATAACTAAATCCAACAAGTAGTCTGAACGGCTCTACCTGGCTGAAGTGTGGGACACTGATCTCTCAGTCTATAGAGCAAGCTTGGTGTCATCTGACCAGATAGAAAGGAGAATACAAGCTCACAGCAGTAAGAGGGTTTGGAATGGCAGGGAGGGGCGGAAGGCAGAGCTTGCATGATCCCCAGAGCTGCAGAGGGCAGCTTCAGGGGGACTTCCCGGAGCATGCAGGCCCTCAGCCACTGAGGCTTAGAAGGACTTAAAGGAAGTCCTTTGAGACAGGAGGTAGGTACATAGTAAGTTCCCCATATCATGGAAACTTCAGGAGGGCCTCAACCTCTGTGTGTATTAATTTGCACATCTCTAACTTGGTGATAATTCTGTTATTTGTTTATATATATTATTTAGCACATATTAGGTGTCAGGCATTATTCTAGGTACTAGAGAAATCAAATTAAACAAAAAAAGTGAGAGTGATAAGTGTCATTTTAGAAACAAGGCACAATATGGGGCTGGACTAAGGAGAAAATGGTCTCGGGAGTCATCTCCGGAAAGTGAGCAGAGATCTGAATGGTAGGAAACAGGGAGCCATGGAAAGAACTGCAGGCACAGCCTGAGCAGAGGCAGGTGGGGGAAGCGAGGTGCAGAGTGCCATGAGGCAAAGAGGCGACAGGGCAGTGCCCACCGGGCATGTGGGAGCAGAAGGAACTGCAGGGATTAGCATGTAGTGGCTGAGGGGCTTACCATCAAGGGGTGCTCTGCTGGTGATGGGAAGCCAGTGGAGAAAGAGTTGGATCTTTGTGAGTTCACTCTACTATTGGAGGAGAGATTGCAGTAGAAGCTGGAAGATGAGGTCAAAGAGCCACTGCGGCTGTACAGTTCCAGTCCAGTCTGGGAGGAGAGTGGTTGGGATGGCAAGAAGTAGTCCAGTTATATTGAAGGTGGGATGGACAGAACTACATGAGGGATTGAATAAAAGGGAGCTAGAGAGGAGGAAGAACCAAGGGCAAATCATAACTTTCGCCTAACACATTAAGTGTATGTTGGAGCCATTTATTAAGACAGGAAAGACTGGAGGGGAACAGGGGCAGGGGTCATTGAGGAAGAGGATTGAAACTCAAGACATGTTTTATACACATTCAGTTTGAGATCCTTATTAGCCAGACAGGAAAAGATGTAAACCAAGCAGCTAAATAATTCATCTGGAGCTTAGAAGGGAGATCAAGTCTGGAAGAAAAAACTGGAAGTAGTAATGGTTTAGATGGAACCTAGAGAGTGGGAACAAATGAGACCACCTAGGGAGAGGGTATACACAAGGCAGAAAGGCTAAGGACTGGCCCTGGAGCAGAGTTTAAAATATGATTTATGGCTAGTTTTAGGTTATCTCAATCATTTGCTTCTGCACAAAATATCAATTAATTCTTTCTCTGGATGCATGTGGAAGGCAGAAGGTATCATTTCAAAGTCCATGAAACAAGCATAGACTCTTGCCTCAAAGGTAGGTCTGAGTTATCCTGGGCATTTCACTTACACTCTGAAACTTCACTGTGTGTGTGTGTGTGTGTGTGTGTGTGTGTGCACTCTCGAATTGCTGAGGCTTCCATTACCTCCCTCACAGGACTGTTGGCAGATTAAGGAGACAGTCTATGTAAAATTCAAGGCACACGGCAGGCACATGATGAACGGACTGTATTTCTATGATGCTCATCTGTGAATGGAGATGTGTTTGTGCTGTGATTAATCCGATGAAGGTGTTTACATTCTATAAAATATAGCCAGAGTTTAGAAACAGTTTGTGAAACTTTATTAACACATGAAACCTTTTGTTAGATCGACACTAGGTTAATATTAACTTTTAATTAATTAAAAACCTGTTTGTGTATTAAAATGCCTTACAGTTTGATTAATGGAAATAGATTAGAAGGCAATGTTTTGTCATACTAAAGGTGCATTGGATCGCACATTCAGTGAGAGAGCAAATGACTTGGGACACCATCTAAACAAAAATCAGCAGCTACTAATGAGGCTTGTTAGTGATGCTAATCTATGTAAATGTTATTAATTGAGAACATCTATCTTTTATCTCCAACATTTGGTAATCAGGCAATTAAAAAACAATGACATTCCCGGTGGTTGTTCTTCCTGGTTTCTTTCTTTCCTTTTTTTTTTTTTTTTTTTTTTTTTTAAGTGATCAAAGAGTTCAGAGTAAGAAAAAAAGAAAGTCCCTTATCAAGAGGTAGGGCTTGCCTTGGGCTACTAGGCCTCATTAAAGACAGAAAAGCTCTGTTGATCACCAATTAACCTGATTTGTAGGAACTCTGATAAAGACCTGGAACAAGAGGAGTTTTCTTACTATGGCAAATGACACAGTTTGTGAACAAAAATAAAAGCAACTCATTGAAAAAAAATAAAAGAAGACTATAAAAAATTCATTGGTAATGGAAAGTCATTCTGCTCAGGGGCCTATGCTTGGAAAAGAGAGGAAATTTTGCTCCTCTGGTGGCCTAATCCCCACACCAAGGAAGCCAATCACACCTTAAGTCAGGTAGAACCAGAACCCAAAGATGTCTTTCTGACCACGTGGTAAAATCTCTGCTTGCTCCTCCAGGGGTAGCAAGCAACTGATTTCATCAACTTTGTGAAGGGTGATTGGGCCCTGTAGGGTGTACCGCGTTCTTGGACCAATGAAACTCAAATCTAGGATTGCCTTGGGAGCCAATTGTTAAAGTTTTCAAGTATTCTATTTTAAAATTTAACATAGCTTTAAATTATACTGAACAATGCCTATTGTATGTTTTTATATATTAAAGATATAGTTAATAGGAATAGCCTTAAAGACAGCAAAAAGACTAGACACCATGCACATTGCTGGGCACTTTGCCATGGATTACCTCTACTGGTCTTCACAAGAATCCTATAATTCCAGAGAGACAGAGAGAGAGAGAGAGACAGATGCTGTATTTGACACCTTACCTAAAAACTTAATAATTCATCAAATATCCTTTAAACTGTTTATTTAAGTAGCTTGTATTTGGTTCTGGCTTCCTCTTCCTTCAGAATCTTAAAGGGTTTCAAGAAACCCTTAACTATAGAAAGTAAAATTCCGCTGGTGAACTGTGAACTTCCCATTTGGGTGGTGGACACAAAACATAAATTTCCCCTAAATGTGTCAATCCTCCAGGAACACTGGAAAAAGTAGCCAAAGCATAGAGCAGCTGCTTCAAACGCAAACTATCAACATCTCTAAGGGGTGTAAAATTTTAGTAAAATCATTGTAAATGTGTGTGAATGGGATCTATCTGGCTCCTTTTACTTCCCTCCTTGTATTTCCCGGTGGCATCCTTCTCCTCCATCCTATAGCGTGGTCCCCAGTGGCACACACAGGCCAGAAAGAAAGCAGCAGCATAAGCATTGCCCCCATCGTCCTTAAGACAGAATGTTTACTTTATCATGATCAACTCAAGGAACAGCCTAAAAAGGAACATTCTGTTAGAACAATCAGAATCTATTTGTATTCATCGTACATTAATTATTATTGCATTAAAATTGCTAGGGGTGGTTCGCTTGGAATCAGTATAGGTTTGAATATATTGCTACTTCCAAACATTGTTTTCTAAATATGAAGTTTCCATGAATTTAAAGAGTTTAAAATACTTCCTGTAGCATGCTGTTTTATTTCTTTCATTTTATGGTCAAAGAGAGACGCTCAGAACTGAGAGAGAACTAATGATAAGCATAGCTCATTCGCTGGCTGGACTATTGTGAAATTGACTATGATATTTCTCTGATGTGATAAATGATGTAAACAAAGGATTTACATAAGAGACTGACTTCCCAGAGCTTTAGTAATTGCACTTTGTAAGATACAGATGTAGGTGAAGGATGGAGGAAAAAGCCTCTTGTCTCTTAATGGGGTGCTTGTTTCACTGAGGTGATAGATTTTAAAAGCTAGCTAAAGTTTGTAACAGAGTATTTCTTGATATTATCATAAGGCAGTGGCTTTCAAATTTTAGTGTCTATAAAAATCCCCTGGTGCTTGCTAAAATTTATTAAATCTAGTTTGTGGGCCCTCAACTACTTTAACAGAGAACCCTACACACACACACACACACACACACACACACACACACACACACACACACCCACCCACCCAACTGGTGATTCTGTTACAAATAGTCCAAGAAGTGAAAAAAAAAAAAAAAAAAGTTTTTGTTTTTTGTTTGTTTTTGAAACAGGGTATCACTCCCATGCCTGAGGCTGGAGTGCAGTGGCACAATCTCAGCTCACTGCAGCCTCAACTTCCTGGGCTTAGGTGATACTCCAAACTCAGCCTCCTGAGTAGCTACGATTACAGGCAGGTGTCACTACAGCCGGCTGAGTTTTTGTATTTTTAGTAGAGACAAGGTTTCACCAAGTTGCCCAGGCTGGTCTTGAAATCCTGACCTCAAGTGATCTGCCCACCTTGGCCTCCCAAAGTGCTGGGATTACAGGCGTGAGCCACTGCACCCAGCTGTCAAAAAGTTTTGAGGCAAATTTTACTTCACCCAAAAAATATGTATTGAATGCTTAGTATGCATAAAGGGAAGATACCCAGAGGCTATAAGATATGTATGATGCCTTTCCTTCTTCCTCTTTTATCTAAGAGATGATTGGAAAATTAAAGTGAAAGACTTGGTGACCCATTGTAAATTACAATTATAAGCTAGAAAATCCATCTCAAGAGATCTGAATTAATGTTAAAATAGCAATATGGTTCTTCCATTACTTCTTGGCATATTTTACAACAAGCAATTAAACACATTTGCTCCAAATCTAGGGTACTGGATTTTATTTCCGGGTTAAGGGTTTGCTGAGTAGGGCTGGGAAACAGAGGCAAGAAGAGACAAAAGACAACGTATTGATTAGTGATTTGGGGGAAACACCAAGTGATGTGGATAGTGTGCAAATCATATAAATGACTCCATTTGTGTTTTTCAAATACTTTCCTCTGTTTGGTTATGTCTCCATGATTTGTATGAGAAGCATCCCCTGGACAACTGCCCAGCAATTCTGACTTTCTTCAGGTCAACAAAACCTAGTTACAGGGTTTTAAATCACCAGTAGGTAGCTGAGGTTTGCAGCAAGGGTTAAACACTAGAATGATGGGAAGAATGGTTGAAGCCAGGTGGGCATAAGCTAGAAAGTTTTCCCTGATAGGCTAAAGCAAGCAGGGCTCAGAAGGAGAGAGAGAGAGACAGAGAGAGAGAGAAGAACAAGGGTTGCTTGGGGAAGATGATTCTGACAGCCACAAAGGAAGCAGGAAGGGAAGAGATTAAAAGTGGCATAAAAAGGGATTGCCTGACTTAAGGTCTTGAAACCAATAGGTAATAATTTGAATATGACCCAGAAGCTAATGGGAAGTCATTTGAGGGTCTTGAGAAAGGAAGAATGGAAACAGCAGGCATAAAAGAATATCCAAGCGGCAGAAGACTGGACCAATTGGAGGGATGAGAGACCAAGGACGGGGGAGGGAAGGCAGAGAACCCCAGATCACAGTGATGTCCTACAGCAGACGGGAACTGGGTGATTACAAAGGGGAAGCAAAGCCACGCAGGTTAAGTGGCTTGTCCTCGACCCAACTGCTAGTTACTTTGCTTGCTTACTTGTATTCTGTAAAAATGTATGTGTATCCTGTCTTATTCTTAACATAAAGTTTAATGTAGTGTGTTTATTATGTATATGTACTACACCAGTTTCCAAAATGGTCTACCAAATAAGCTATAAGCCAAAGTTCGATTAAATCCCAATTTCTAGGGGTGGATCTCTGGCTTCAGTATATTTTTTTAAACTGCTCCCATAATGCTAACATGCTGCTACGGTTGAAAACCACTTTTCCCCGGGTGCAGTGGCTCACATCTGTAATCCCAGCACTTTGGGAGGCAGAGGCAGGTGGATCACCTGAGATTGGGAGTTTGAGACCAGCCTCACCAACATGGAGAATCCCCATCTCTACTAAAAATATAAAAAAATTAGACAGGTGTGGTGGTACATGCCTGTAATCCCAGCTACTGGGGAGGCTGAGGCAGGAGAATTGCTTGAACCTGGGAGGTGATGGGTACGGTGAGCCGAGATCGGGCCATTGCACTCCAGCCTGGGCAACATGAGTGAAACTCCATCTCAAAAAAAAAAAAAAACAGAAAAAGAAACCCACTTTTCCAAATGTAGCAAAGGAAACGGATGTCCTCATGTCCCTGAGATGCTCAACACAGGTGACAAAATTAGGAACAGATTCCTGTTGGTGGAGGCCAAACAGGACATGCATGGGGCAAACAGTTTTCTTTTTTCCTTTTTTGCTAAAAGTTTTGTATCTGTTTCCAGTGACAAAACTTTTAGGAAGAAAACTCAAGTCAGAAAGTAGTGTATGACTTTTCTATAAGGTTTTTGTGAAAAAGTCACTAATGTCAGCTAGAATTATTTTTATTATACTTTAAGTTCTGGGGTACATGTGCATATCGTGCAGGTTTGCTACATAGGAATACATGTGCCATGGTGGTTTGCTGCATCCATCCCTCCGTCATCTACATTAAGTATTTCTCCTAATGTTATTCCTTCCCAATCCCCCCACCCCCTGCTATCCCTCCCCCAGCCTGACCCCACCGCCAGACAGGCCCCAGTGTGTGATGTTCCCCTCTCTATGTCCATGTGTTCTCATTGTTCAACACCCACTTTGAGCTGGAGTATTTTTAAAGCAGTACAGATACTTTGTACAAATGCACAGTTCCCCTCTGGACATTCATGAGTGCCAGAGACTGGGTTCCCAACGCTGATGTACAATGGAAGGCATTAATTACTCCAGGAATCTAAGCAAAATGGCCCAGCTAATTAAAAAAAAATCTAAAATCCTCCATGAATATGAGATGTTTGAACAAACCTCTAGCAGCTGCTGAATTGCCAACAGCTCATGAAATAATTCCCAAACAAGAACCTATAGTGAAGATAGTTTATGATCTTATTTAAGCTGAGAACCATATGCTTTAATCACTAGACATGAAGAAGGAAAAGGTTATTCATCTGTTGCTTGTGTTTTAAAAGTGAGATTTTTTTTTGAGTTCAGCAGGAGGCCAACCCTCTTCAAACCATAACCAAAGGCTTTTTCTTTAGAGAACTGTAATGTTTTCATCTGAAATTAGGTTCCGTGCTTTCCAAGAATGCAGATACCTGGTTGAAATGCAAAGCTTTTCTAAGTATGTCTCAGAAAGTAGAAAGACGGCTGATCAGAAATAAGGATAGAACTGCCACCTGCTTAGATCTTATTCCCAAGCTCGAGCTCCCCCACCTACCATCCATTCCATGTTTTCCTATTAGATGTTAAGAACTGAACTTGCAACACAAATCCAGGGAAAGAGAAAGTGGAGAAAAACAGAGAGAGCAAGATCAGCCAAAAGCATGGGAGAAAAAGGGAGGCAGGAGAATGGAGGCGGGGTGGCTGGAAACTGCATGTCTTTGCCTAATGCCAAAAACTCCCAGACAGCAAGATTTGGAAAATAATTTTAAGAAAAATTCAGTGATCTAGATGCTTTGCCTACCTGACACTAAATATCTGGCCACCTGGGGCACCTGGGAGATTTTCTGGATTCTTCATTTTCCATCTGAATGTTTGGCCGTGCTTGGATGCCACCAGACGGCATTTGTGGAGAGAGTGGCTGAGAAGATGTCTGCAAAGGGGGAAGAGAATCTAACTTTCTTTGTCAGAATCCAGTTAATCTTATTAATAAGGTAGAAAAGTTTAAGCCCAAATAGGGGTGTATCTGATTAAATCTGGATTAACAGAAAATACACCAGGAAGAACCATAAATAAGGACAGCAGTAATTACGCCCACGTGAAAGAGGGGCGTGAGTTAAACCTGCACCAGCAGACCAGAGAACATGCCTTCCAATATGGCAAGATTGCCGCGGTTGTATTAATACATTTTAATTATATGATTGATGTGGGCTTCAAAAGAAAACTCAGAAGCCACAGTGGCTCCGAGGGCATGAGCATTATCGAAAGGATAAAGACAGCTTCCCCAGAAGAAAACCATTGGAAGAGGAAGCCTGGGAGGTTTGCATGGCAGAACTAATCAATAATGTCTTGGTTTTATCTATATTAAGTTTAATAAAATTTGATGAAATCTGTGATTGAAGATCACACACACAATTATGGCAATATCAAGGGTATGCTGCAGCATATGCTCAGCCTGGGCAGTATAGCAAATCAGAGACTGGATGTATACGATACTGTACACCATGAGAACATGGAGAACCCAAAAAAGGGAGCCTTCCCTGAGTGCCTTCTCCTCCTGTGATTACAAAATAAACAGGGTAAGCTTTCTCACCAGCCTTCACCAAGCACCTTTTCCTCTCATTCTCTCAGCTTTCTGAAATCGGAATTTTAAAGCAGTAGGTTAAAAAAGCACGTTTCTAAAGGTGCTTCCAAAATCTGCCCTATAAACAAAAGCCTGCCCTGGAATGACTTTCCCTTTATCTTATCCTATGAAACCAAAGGAAACAAGATAATTTCAAAGATGACTCAGCAGAGAGGAAAGGGGGAAAACTGGAGAAATTTCCACCAGGTCCCTTGCAAAAAAAGGGGACGAGGACTTTGTTGTCAAATTTCACATGCAGCTTTGCCAAACAAAAGAAGAAAATGAGACCGGCAATTACCTCAGCTTTAAGAGCTCAGTGAAAATCGCTTTAATCCCCCGGACTTTGTACTACTGTCATATTTTGCTTTCTCTTCAACAGGTGTAGAAATTGCCTGGACTGGAGCTGGAAAACAGCATTCAGACCCTGCAGGCGAAACGCAAGCAAAGGATTTGCTTAGTTGCAGCTGGTCATCTCGTATCTTCTTCAGGATTTGTTTCATGGTAACTTATTTTTTATTTTTTTATTTTATTAATTAACTAATTTATTTATTTATTTATTTTTAGACAGAGTCTTACTCTGTCACCCAGGCTGGAATACAATGTCGAGATCTTGGCTCACTGCAACCTCCCCCTCCCGGGTTCAAGCTATTCTCCTGCCTCAGCCTCCCGAGTAGCTGAGATTACAGGTGCCTGTGACCATGCCCAGCTGATTTTTGTATTTTTAGTAGAGACAGGGTTTCACCATATTGGCCAGGCCGGTCTTGAATTCCTGACCTCGTGATCCACCTGCTTTAGCCTGCCAAAGTGCTGGGGTTACAGGTGTGAGCCACTGCACCCAGCAGTAACTTATTTTAATCAGTTTGGCAGCAGAAAATATTGACTTTCCTCACAAAAGTGATTCAGGGCCAGGCGCAGTGGCTCACGCCATAATCCCAACACTTTGGGAGGCCGAGGCTGGTGGATCACGAGGTCAAGAGATCGAGACCATCCTGGTCAACATGGTGAAACCCCATCTCTACTAAAAATACAAAACATTAGCTGGGCATGGTGGCGCGTGCCTGTAATCCCAGCTACTTAGGAGGCGGAGGCAGGAGAATTGCCTGAACCCAGGAGGCGGAGGTTGCGGTGAGCCGAGATTGCGCCATTGCACTCCAGCCTGGGTAACAAGAGCGAAACTCCATCTCAAAAAAAAAGTGATTCAGGTAGGTAAGCGTTCCTGGGTTGTGTATGGAAGAGGTAAAAGCAACCATTGTTTGAATTCAATTCTAACAATTCAGCGAGGAAAACAGTGAAAATCAGTCATCCTTTTTATGCCTGTGTTCAATGCCATTTTATACTTGAGGATCTCTGATAAGCCAAATGCCTAAGCAACATCACACATTGCGAAATTTGAGGGTTTTTTGTTTTTACTTCGCTTTAAAAAAGTCATGTCACAGAATACTCCCCCAAAAAAGTAGTAAAGTTATGTTATTAACAAACGAAAAACATAACCATGCTTGTGACAGGAATCCTTTTCCTAAAACTGATTTGAGTCCTTTTTTTTCTTTTTTTGCAATTTTGTAACTATATTTGATGTATTTGACGATCACCTATGAGGCCTCATCCACATTAAGTGTAGATTTTTGAAAGTGGTAACAGGTACGTAGGTAATCAAAGTATAGAGCTTATTTGGTGAAGCGTCATCTTCATTACGTTTTCTGGACATCCGTACACGGATTCGGTATGGGACATTCCCTATTCCTTAGGCCCGGGGAGCTTTGTTGAGCCTGATATCAATGCACACATCTGGAGTTCCTATCTCCTTCATGGCACATTTCCAAATCTCTTTGATGCCCGAGGGGCACGTTTCTTGAAGCCCACTCCATGGATGCGCTTGTGAATGTTGGTTGTGTATTCTCGGGTCACCACCTCGTTGATGGCAGAATGACCCTTTTTGTTCTTCTCGCCATCCTTCTTTGTGGGAGCCATTTCTGCCGACTCTAAGTTAGAAAGGAAGACCATTTTTATCTCATAAAGGAGACAAAAATTTTCTAAACAAAAGAAGTATTTTTTCCACAATGTCTTCATTGCCCTGCCTGAGTAAGTGGAAGATCTAAGACTCTAAAGTAGGGCTTTTGACTCAAAAGCCACATTGCTTCTGTTACACTGCTCTACCTTTAATTAAAGAAATCAATAAAGGCCAGGCACAGTGGCTCCTGCCCGTAATCCCAGCCCTTTGGGAGGAGTTAGGAGTTTAAGACCAGCCTGGCCAACATGGTAAAAAAGAAACTGAAAATACAAAAATTAGCCGGGTGTGGTAGTGCATGCCTGTAATCCCAGCTACTCAGGAGGCTGAGGCAGGAGAATCACTTGAACCCAGGAGGCGGAGGTTGCAGTTAGTGGAGATGGTGCCACTGCACTCCAGCCTGGGCGACAGAGTAAGACTCTGTCTCAGAAAAATAAATAAATGAAGAAAAAAATAAAATGGAGAACACAATATTTTAATGGTCTGCTTCTTTCTAGGTTCTCATGGTATTCGCTACAACTATTTGATAGAAATTCCATGACCATTTAGAAGCCAAGAATGAGGGGACCCGCTCCTAGCCCCACCAGGATAAAAAGCTTTGCATCAGTCAGTTCAGGTCCTCTGAGAAACAGAAGCCATGATAAAATTAGCCATGCAAGAGACTTGAATGTTCAAGTTTGTGAATCTTCTACTTTGGTAGAAGCAGGTCAGCTCTTGGGAAGATGACTACCAATTTGAATGTTGCTTCACCGAGAAGACGTCACATCTCTCTTTCCTGAAAGGAGCCGTCTGCATTTTGCATTTCCTTGCCTTATTTGGAGACATTCTATTTTGAACTGGCTGAAGCCTCCATCCCCAGTGAAGAGCGATATTATTAACTCTGATTGACCAGGACTGACGGCAAGAGAGTGAGAGTTAGTGCTATATGAATTACACAGAGTGTGTATCAAGATGGAAATAAAAGCTGCAATGTGCAGACAGGAAGGGTGAAGGGTCCATTGAAAATCAGAGAGATTAGCAACTCATCACATTATTTGTGGGTTATCAGGAGACAGAGGTAATGAAAGTGAGACCTGTATCCTTGATCAATAAGAGTTTGACTGCATTTTGAGTTCATTTTCCCCTGCCGAGAGAGAGACAGCAGGCTTACTATTGATCACCGTGTTAATCCATAACCAGACTGGGCCTTAGCCTGGTGGAGCAAGCAGGAAAAATAAGATAATAAGCAGGAACTCTTGATCTTTTATTATGGTGTGCTAGATAAAGAGAGTGTGGGGGTTCAAGGTGGAATACTTTACAGTTAACCCTTACGGTCCCTCTTAATTTGAAATGCATGAGAAGAAGAATTGCAGCCCACCTTACTCTGACTTTTATTTGACCTTATTTTGTCTGCTTCCTATCCAAAGTGTGCCATGGCCCCTTTCACAGACTGGAGGTCAATGTAAGTGGGCCAAGGGACAGCTGAAATGATGTTAGGCCCAGAGTAAAGGAGGAAGACCCTCCAAACCCCGCTCACAAAAATCAAGCGAAATTAAGCATTAATTGCATCTTTTTTTCCTTTGTCTTTTGAGAGAGTCTTGCTCTGTCACCCAGGCTGGAGTGCAGTGGTGCGATCTCCGCTCACTGCAACCCCCACCTCCCAGGTTCAAGTGATTCTTCTGCCTCAGCCTCCTGAGTAGCTGGGATTACAGGCACACACCACCATGCCCAGCTAACTTTTGTATTTTTAGTAGACACGGGGTTTCACCATGTTGATCAGGCTGATCTCAAACTCCTGACCTCATGATCCACCTGCCTTGGCCTCCCAAAGTGCTGGGATTACAGACATGGGCCACCGTGCTCAGCCTGGTTTTTATATTTTCTTACGATATTTTAAAGTCACTTGATCCCAGAATATTTATGTACATAAGTTGTCAATAATATATGTCAATCTGCTATTTCAATAGCAAGAACCATTTAGTTTTTCATTAAGCAAATGAAAAGGCTAGAAAAAACAAATGGAGTTTGGTTGCAATTATTCCACGGTCTCAGAAAAGTCTTTTAGGTTATTAAGCAGGCCTTGCATTGATGTAGATCCATCTTTTCTTTCAGATCCATCAGAGTTGCCACCTTTGTGTAACCTAGACCCCAGTTATAATGTAGGCATTTCCTGAGCTGTCTATTAAAAATTGCCAGGCACAGTGGCTCATGCATGTAATCCTAGAAACTAGGGGTGCTGAAGCAGGAGGATCACTTGACCCCAGTTGTGGGCGGCTGAAGTGAGGTATGATAGCCTGAGCAAAAGAGCGAGACCCAGTCTCTAAAATTAAAAGATAAAATATTGCTGGGTGCGGTGGCTCATGCCTGTAATTCCAGCACTTTGGGAGGCTGAGGCAGGTGGATCACTTGAGGTTAGGCATTCCAGACCAGCCTGGGCAATATGGTGAAACCCCGTCTCTACTAAAAATACAAAAATTAGCCCGGCTTGGTGGCGCTCGCCTGTAATCCCAGCTATTGGTGAGGCTCAGGCGGGAGAATCACTTGAACCTGGGAGACAGAGATTGCAGTGAGCCAAGATCGCACCACTGCACTCCAGCCTGGGCAACAGAATGAGACCCCATCTCAAAAAATAATAAATAAAAATAAGTAAGATATAATCTTTCTCAGTGACTTAATATTTACTCATAGTCATTTTTGCTGAAATGGAGGCTAATTCCACCATGCCTCCCATTAATCCACATGACACCTTTGTACAAATTTGAAAAATGTGACTCCCCCAGGCAAACACAGCCTAAAAACAATCAGATAGGCTTTCCACCTTCCCTCACCCCTTCCCCCAGGCACCATTGTGCCTAATCCTGAACAGTGCCCTGCAGTCAGTGCACCAGCAAAGAGAGCAAGAAGATCCATGTGGATGTAGCCCACCCACCTGCACCGTGCATGGGCGTAGTTTAGTCTCACTGTGTTGTCCCAACTCAGCTGTCTCTCATTTAGAGGCTTCCTATGCTTTTTCAACTGAGTTTTCATCTGGTTCTTCAAATTGCTCATCCTTTCACACAACATGCACCTATTAGTAAATGGCAACTTACATCACCCTGGAGTTAAGTATTCTAAAACACAGGGAGAGAGGGGAGGTGAAGGTGTGAGCACATTAGTATGAGACAGAGAGCGAGCAGTGGAGCAAAGAAAACAGGGTTTAAAGTGCTCTGCTTTGGAAACATAATACTTAAGCTGCTCTAATAAGAAAAATTGGGAGATCCATACAAAAAATAACAAATTTAAGCATAAAGCAATTTAAAAGGAAATGTTTTGTGATGGTTTAGCACTTTATCATTGGATAATTGGGGAAGTTAACCTGAACAACTTTATACAGTGATTATGTGGAACAACTGGACCCCAAACCAGGACTTCTGAAGCTGGAACCAGTTATTTTTGTACGCATTAGGCCAAAAAAGGCTGAGGCAGCACAGGCTACTATGGAATTGATTTTCAGAAACAGGCAATGCTGCTTTGAACTATCATACTTAATGCTGATGATAAGTAAACGCTTCTGAAGTGGGTGCAACAGTGAAAGTTCTCCTCAAAGCTGAAGAATCCAGCTTGAGAGGGCTTGTTGGTATTAATTTACATTGTGAATAAAGAAAAGATTGTTGAGGAAAGAGGATTTTTCTCCATTTTAAAATGACAAAGGGCAGCCATTATTTATCTGAAGCAACGAGACAATCAAGTCATGTAGCATTATTTGGAGATGGAAGATAGAATAAATGATTGTGGCATCAGTTTAGAATAATTAATGCTGGAATATCTCATCTGGATCAACCAAAAACTAGTTGTGAGTCCTTGGGAAATTTGGGGGGGAATTTCCTCTCTTCTAGAATAATCCACATGGCTTTAATGTTCTATTGTCTTCCACAGTCAAATCAAAACCAAATATCATACATTCTCACTTATAGATGGGAGCTAAGTTATGAGGACGCAAAGACATAAGAATGATATCACAGACTTGGGAGTCTTGGGGGCCCAAGAAAAGATTGGAAAGAGGGTGAAGGGTACAAAACTACACATTGGGTACACTGTATACTGATCGGGTAATGAGTGCACTGAAATCTCAGAAATCACCACTAAAGAATTTATCCATGTAACAAAAAACTACCTGTACCCCAAAAACAATTGAAAGAAAAAAATTAGGCCATGTGCAATGGCTCATGCCTATAATCCCGGCACTTTGGGATGCCAAGGTGAATGGATCACTTGCGGTCAGGAGTTCTGGACCAGCCTGGCCAACATGGTGAAACCCCTGTCTCTGCTAAAGATACAAAAATTAGCTGGGTATGGTGTTGTATGCCTGTAATCCTAGCTACTGGGGAGCCTGTGGCAGGAAAATCACTTGAACCAGGGAGGAGGAAGTTGCAGTGAGCCAAGATCCAACCTGGGAGACAGAGCAAGACCCCATCTCAAAATAATAATAAATTTTTTTAAATCAAAGAAATTAATGTAACATAAAATAAATAAATTTCTTAGGTTGTTTTACTTAAAAAATAATAAGTCAGATCACTAGATCTTGTTATCAGCTCACATAGCTAAGAAATGTCTCAACCCTAGAAAAACAAGGAACAAAGAATCACAGCCACATTCATTTTCTGGCTTATAGGAAAAGAAAATAAAACAGAGAAGTGTAGAAACAGTGTTTTAAGAGCCATGCATGGAAATGGCATGCATCACTTCTCTTCCCACTCTGTGACTCACATGAGCATATCTAGTTGCAAAAGAACACAGAGAAATTTAGTCTCTGGCTGCTCAGCCATATGCCTAACTTTCTTACCATCAAAGAAGGGGAGAAGGAATTCTGATCACATTTTGAGAGCAGGACCAAATGTCTGAGA
This sequence comes from Sapajus apella, assembly GCF_009761245.1. Lineage (NCBI taxonomy): Eukaryota > Metazoa > Chordata > Mammalia > Primates > Cebidae > Sapajus > Sapajus apella. Next base: position 5,322,732 of record NW_022437020.1, on the reverse strand, counting down.
ATATAAATTCCAACATCTAACTCAAGAATATTATTCCCAAAAAGCCAGATGAAACCAGTTGCCTTTTGTTGCTGTTGTTCCTGTTTTGAGACACAGTTTCACTCTGTTGCCCAGGCTGGAGTGTACAGCCACCATCTTGGCTCACTGCAAACTGTGCCTCCTGGTTCAAGAGCTTCTCCTGTCCCCGTCTCCCAAGTAGCTGGGATTACAGGCACCTGCCACCACGCCTGGCTAAATTTTATATTATTAGTAGAGACAGGGTTTCACCATGTTGGCCAGCCTGGTCTCAAATTCCTGACCTCAGGTGATCTGCCTGCCTTGGCCTCCCAAAGTGGTGGACTTACAGGCATGAGCCACTGTGCCGGGCCCCAGTTACCCTTTGTATGTGCAATTCCTCAGTGGAGACTAGTATAGTGGGTGTCATGTAAAGCTAGGTCACCCTCATCCCCAACCACCACAGGATCATCCTGGATGCCACCTTGGAAAGGAGCAGAAGGAAAGGAAGGAAGCCCAAAACACTGTGCATTCGCCCAAAAGAGGCTGAGTTTTCCCCAGTTTAAAACAGACAAGGCTAACTGTATAAAATAGCACGCTGAAAGTTCAATCATATACCACTAACCTTACCATCACCCTGCTCTCCAATAAGTTAAAGCTTCATAAAAACATTCTACGAGGTACCAAGAAATAGAAGAGCTGTATTTTACTTGCATATCTATGGTAAATATGTATTATAACCAATCCCCATTAGTGAACACTTAGCATGCCTCCAATTCATTGCTGTTTTCAACAATGCTATGATGAATATCTTGTGTGTATAGCTGTGTGTGTATTTCAATACATTTGCCTGTTTTATTTTCTTTGCATAACATCCCAGAAATGAAATACTGGATTAAGAGGAATACACTTTTTAAGGTTGTTGATACCCTTTACTAAATTTCCAATGGTAAGATCGTGGCAACTTATAATTCCACAGCAGTGTGCTGAATAACCTCTTTTCATGCTGAATATTGGAAATGTCTCAAATATTTCACAGTAAATTCTTTGCTAAAAACTAGATAATTTTGTTTTCATTGAACTGACTAGTAGGGAAGAGATTAGATCAATAATACATAATAATAATTCATTTATAATTATGTAATAAGAAGCTCTATGAGAGGCACAATAGAAGAGATACTCAATGGAGATACAGAAGTACTACCCTCAGTAGCTACTTCTGGTAGTAGACTCCTGTATTATATTTATAAATCAAAACAAAAATAGGGGGTGGAATTAAGTTTATTAATTTCTTGTCCCACAAGGTATCAGAAACCTTCATGGTAATATATTTTTTACTTTTCACTTGAACCAAAAACATTACCCTGAAGACTTAGCCATGCATGATTGAAACAGACAACTCAAAGCAGAAAAAATATCTCATTTTCTACTGTCACCAAATAATCCCACTAGAAACCACATTATTAACGATTCCCCTATGCAAGATAGCAACTGCTGGCTTAAATTCAGATGGATGGCTGTAGCTAATGTAAAATTTTCAGCATCATTTCACTTAAAGTCAAAATTCAAATTCAACAAACATTTATTGTGCCAGAAGCCATTCCATGGGAAGAATATGAAACCATGGCCTTGTCCTAAAGAAGCCGACAACATAGTTAAGTCATTTTCTCACAGCTTTTTCAACACAGAATAGTTTCTACTTAAAATAATAAAGCAGAATACTGAGACCAAGAAATACAAAAATTACAAAATTTCCAAGCCATCTCAAAACTGAGGCTCACTTTTTAAAGTTACTTGCATGTTTTTCTTCATATTTAATGTATTTGTATATATTACAAATATTTTAATAGATTTGAGTTGTGTGTGTCCTATGTGTATATTGATGCCTATATAAAATATATAAATCTTGTTAGTAACCTGTACTAATTTTAGCATTAAAATTCACTATATATTTAATAATGCTTGAGTCCAAATTAACAGAGAAACATGATTGACATCAGAACAGCAACGTTATAAAATATAATTACTTAATTTTAAAAATTAACTTCATATAATTAACTAATACACCAATAATTAAGAAATATGTAATTAAGTTACAGTCCCTACCACTTAATCATTTAATCATAAAAGCAAAACATATTTTTATAAACAAATGAAATACATATGAAATCTATTAATTAAATGTGTGGTTGTTATAAGAATAAACATTAAGAGCAAAAATTATCTATTTTTGCAATCTCTGTAATTAGAAAACAAGTTTTATGATGAAGTACATAATTATTATATTGGTATAAACTAGTTGGTGTGGTTCAGCTCCTTAGTTTGAATGCTGGCTCTGCCACTTGGCAGCTATAATGTGCAACTTAACCTCTCTAAGTTTATTTCTTCATCAGTAAAATGAAGATAATCATAGTGCCACTTTAGGGAGCTGTTGTCAGAATTAAATAAGATAATTCATGGATAGTGCTTACTATAACTCTGACATCTGGAAAATCCTAGGCTCCATTATTGTCTAGCCAGATTGGAAAATGGTCTGATTCATACATAATTTGGTATTAAATCAGAATTCTGTGTTACCATTTATACAACCAACCAAGTTCATCTCTTTGATTGGTAGGGAAAGTAGAAGAATGGAAACGGGAATATACTATTATTTTCACTAAAGTCCTAAAAAGTCTTCTCCTCTGATTAGTTAGTTCTTTCTGTTAAAAGAAAACCAAGATATTACTACTGAAAGTTTGTCAGTTCCATTTGCAAACTGCTTCAACAAACTAATTCTGGTAACTATGGGATCATGCTTCCAAAAGACAATGTACATAGATGGGTTTTTGAGGAGAAACGACAACAACGAATATTCTGGCTAATGTAAAGTGAGTAAAACCCCTTGGCAGGATATTAGAAACCCAGGTTACTTTCAGAAGGACTGGAGAACCAGGTTTGAAACCAGGCAGGAACAGAGACAGCTCCACAGAGTGGATGTGGACCCACAAGGACCATCCTTATTGCAGAAATCATCTGGTCCAAGCTGGCCTCCAGGGAGAATGAGGTCTTACCCCTTTCTCCGTCTGTTTGCAAGGCTCATCTTGTACATCGGTCTGTACTGGGACAGAGAAAAGAAAGATTGGTCCCATAAAAATCTCTCTGGTGGGAGGGAGGGAAATAACTGAATACCAATTCCAGAACCCTGAGCAGATGGGCACTTTGAGAAGTGTAAATGGATTCAGAACAGGCTAAGACTATGGAATTGTCACAGTCAAATACATGAAGAATCTATGAAACTTTGTGAAGCTTAAATATAATTCCACTAATGTTACTGGAAAGAATACAGGTATAAGCTACCATTTGGGGAGGTTTAGAAATCACAATACTTTGAAGGATTCTCATTTGAGGAAGGTATCTAAACCCAGAAGATGATTATAAACCAGCAGAGTTGTAACATTTTTAGGATTAGATAAAACCATGTCTATGAAATGCCTTCATAAAATACAGCACACCCTGTGAATGTAAAGTGATACCGGTATCAGTAGATGTCTGTTAGGAAAGTAGACATCACATTTACATACAATCAGTTGGAGATAAGACATTTTTTCCTCAGAACAATTGTTTCCCTGTATAACAGCTCTCTTCCCTTTTGACAGTATCTTGTTTTAATCACAGCAAAGGAAGAATTTTAAGATAGTCATTCAAGTATATGTATCCTCAGGGTATGCTAAATACACACACACAGCTCATATTTTAAAGCTATTCATAAAGTAGTTCCCTTCCAGGCTGAATTAGCAATGTTCAGATACTGCAAAGAAAGAACCTAAGAATGGGAAATGCTTTCTAATAAGGCTGTCTCTGAAGCAGTAATCAAACAGGAATTCAGGGAATGTTCTGACATTAGTATTAAGAGGACTAGTTTGTTTGCATCTGTTAAATTTACGGTGCTTAACTTTTCAATGCTAAGATTGTCATATTTCCAGGAAATGTTTTATTCACTCAGTCTCCTTTGTCTGAGAAATGAAGCTATCACTGAAATATTTCCAAGGAAATCCCAATAGAGATCTTTACAGACAGAGAGGTAAAGGCATAGATGGAATGAATTGGCTGAGTACATGTTAGAAAGACAAATAATATTCCAATGATACTGAAGTTAACAGATCCAGGTTTCAGAGGCAAAAGCCACAGAGAAATGAAATGCTTAATAGTAGAAAAGAAAGTCAAGGAAATGTTATGCAAAAAGCAAGTTAAGGCCAGGTGAGTTGGCTTACACCTGTAATCCCAGCACTTTGGGAGGTTGAGGCGGGTGGATCACCTGAGGTCAGGAGTTTGAGATCAGCCTCACCAACATGGTGAAACTCCTTCTCTACTATAAATATAAAAATTAACCAGGCATGGTGGCAGGTGCCTGTAATCCCAGCTACTGAGGAGGCTGAGGCAGAAAAATCGCTTGAACCCAGGAGGCAGAGGTTGCAGTGAGTGGAGATTGCGCCATTGCACTCCAGCCTGGGGACAGAGTGAGACTTCGTCTCAAAAAAAAAAAAAAAAAAAGGAAAAAAGAAAAAGAAACGAAAGCAAGTTAAACCATACCTTTTGGAAGAAAGGTTACAAATCTATATATTTTGCTAAATCTTGAGAAGCCTAAATGAGGCTGGGTTCAGAGGCTCACACCTGTTTTCGCAACATTTTGGGAGGCCAAGGGGAGGATTGTTGAGGCCCTGTGTTCAAGACCAAACTGACCAACATAGCAAGACCTGGTCTTTACCAAAAAAATATAACACTAACTAGGCATGGGGAGTGTGTACTTGTAGTCCCAGCTACTCAGGGGGCAGAGGCAGGAAGACTGCCTGAGCCCAGGAGTTTGAGGCTGCCATAAGCCATAATCACAACACTGCAATCCAGTCTGGACAACAAAGTGAGACTCAATCTCAAAAAATAAACAAAAACAAAAACAAAAATTCAGCCCAGTTGCAGTGGCTCAAGCCTGTAATCTCAGTGTTTTGGAAGGCTGAGGTGGACAGATCCCCTGAGGTCAGCAGTATGAGGCCAGCCTGGCCAACATGGCAAAACCCGTTCTCTACTAAAAAGACAAAAATTAGGTGGGTGTGGTGGCATGTGCCTGTAGTCCCATCACTTGAACCCAGGAGGCAGAGGTTGCAATGAGCCGAGATCGTGCCCCTGCACTTCAGCCTGAGCGACAGAGTGAGACCCTGTCTCAAAAAAAAAAAAAAAAAAAATTCAGCCAGGCACTGTGGCTCCTGCCTGTAATCCCAGCACTTTGGGAAGCTGAGGCAGGCAGATCACAAGGTCAGGAGTTTGAGACCAGCCTGGCCAACATGGTGAAACTGGTTTCTACTAAAAATACAAAAATTATCCCAACATAGTGGCAGGAACCTGTAACCCCAGCTACTCAGGCTGAGAATCACTTGAACCCTGGAGGCGAAGGTTGCAGTGAGCTGAGATCATGCCACTGCACTCCAGCCTGGGCAGCAAGGATGAAACTCCATCTCAAAAACAAACAAAATTTCAAATAATACCAACGTTCTTAAACATGGAGAAAACTTTATTCATTTACCTAACAATGTCTTTTGATGCCAAGAACTTTCTACTTTTGATAAAGTATAATTTATAATTTTTATATCTAATTTTTATCTTTTTAAAAATATCTTTATGCACCACCTGAAAAATCTTTACTTACCCCATGTTCTTAAACATACAGTCTAGAAAGAGATCCAAAATGGCCAATTACTAGCAGCTCAGGATTGTAGCTCCCAGTGAAAGCGCAGAGAACGAGAGGACGCCACACTTTCAGACGAATTTTTCTTGCTCACAGACCAGGAGATTCCCAGTGGAGGAGCCCCATGGGTCGCCAGCGTGACTCTTGTGGCTGGCGCGGCGGTTCTTGGTGCACAGTAAACAGGACTGGGTCCCCTTTTGGTCGACATTTGGAGCTCCGGGAAGGCAGAGTCGCCTATTCAGCTGATTGAAAAAGGGACTCAAGAAGGAAGCCAGACCGGAGATTCTCGGGCAGAAAAGCACCAAGAATCTTAACGCCGCTGTTTTGGCCAGCGCAGTGGGTTGTTGGCGCTGGGAATCAACAAGTTGGACGTCCACTCAGAGACTTTTTGTAATTTGAAAGTCGGTAATTACAAAAAGGACAGGTGGATAAATTTACAATGACGGGAAGAAACCAGGGTAAAAAGGCTGAGAATACTCAAAATCAGAATCCTCTCCCACTACAGGGGATCATAGTTCCTGATCAACAAGGGAACAAGGCCTGATGGAGAACCACTGCGTTCCATTAACAGATTTAGACTTCAGAAGATGGATAATAAGAAACTTCTGTGAGTTAAAAGAACATGTTCTAGCCCAATGTAAAGAAACTAAGAACCTTGAAAAAAGGTTTGACGAGATCCTAACGAGAATAGACAATTTAGAGAGGAATATAAGTGAATTAATGGAACAGAAGAATACAATAAGAGAGCGCCACGAAGTATGCACAGGTTTGAACACTCGAATTGATCAAGCAGAAGAAAGGATATCAGAGGTCGAAGACCAACTTAATGAAATGAAACGAGAAGACAAGATTAGAAAAGAAAAAGTAAAAAGGAATGAGCAAAGGCTCCAAGAAATACGGGACTATGTGAAAAGACCTAATTTATGTTTGATAGGTGTACCTGAATGTCATGAAGAGAATGAATCCAAGCTGGAAAATGTTCTTCAGGATATTATTCAGGAAAACTTTCCTAACCTAGTAAGACAGGACAATACTCAACTTCAGGCAATACAGAGAACACCACAAAGATATTCCTCAAGAAGAGCAACCCCAAGACACATGATCGTCAGATTTACCAAGGTTGAAAAATGCTAAGGGCAGCCAGAGAGGAAGGTTGGGTTATCCACAATGGAAAGCCCATCAGACTAACAGCAGATTTCTTAGAAGAAACTCTACAAGCCAGAAGAGAGTGGGGGCCAATATTCAGCATCC